>NC_085841.1:174484037-174802537 GCF_035594765.1 Anolis carolinensis
CCAATGGTTAAGCTATACAGCTAGAAATTGAAAAGAAAAGCACAGGATTATGTATTTGGCAATGGGAGATTTGAGTGAAGTCCAAAGGAGTGGATCAACAACAAATCAAATAGTAAAAAAAAAATACAGTGTTCCCTCACTTATCGTGGGAGTTAGGTTCCAGGACCACCCGCAATAAGTGAAAATCCACATAGGGACGCTATATAGTTATACATTACTTTAGTAGTTATACACTATTTTAAGTCTTTATCAACCAATCATGTGTTGATAAATCGCCTCCTTCTCCTCCCATTGCCACTTGGGCTCCTTTTCTCTCCCTTCGGCTTCTCCTTCCTCCCTTCATTAGGCTGTAAATTGTAATTTTTTATTATTTATAATATTCTCTTAGAGTTTGTTGAAAAACTGCAAAACAGTGAATCCGCAAAAAGCGAACCGTGAAGTAGTGAGGGAACACTGTAATAATGATTCTATACATATTTGTAATAATAGTAGCAACACTAATAAAGGTAAAGGTAAAGGGGGTTGGTGCTCATCTCTATTTCTAAGCCAAAAAGCCAGCATTGTCCATAGATGCCTCCTAGGTCATGTGGGCGGCATGACTGCATGGAGCGCCATTACCTCCCGGCCAAAGTGGTACCTATTGGTCTACTCACATTTGCATGTTTTCAAACTGCTAGATTGGCAGAAGCTGTGGCTAACAGCAGGAGCTCACCCCACACCCCAGATTTGAACCACCTACCTTTTGGTCAGCAAGTTCAGCAGCTCAGTGGTTTAACCTGCTGTGCCACCGGGAGCTCACAAGGTATGTGTAAACAATCAGTAAGACACCACTGTGGCCCCCATCAACACTAATGATATTAAACACAAGGAAATACATACAACACTAATAATAATAATAATATTTTCCATCTACAACTCTTGAATTCTCATTTTTCTAGCATTATATATATATATATATATATATATATATATATATATATATATATAAATAAAATTAGAAGTCAAGGTTTCCATTCCTCAAATATTGGATCTCAATTTAATTTATTAAATTTGGCCATTTCAAAAACTCTTCTGATTTAACCATGATCCCTCAGTTTAGTTAATGTCAATTCACAAAAATTCTTAAATTTTGTTTGGTTACTTAGTACAAAATACAAGTACAGTAGAGTCTCACTTATCCAAGTTAAATGGGCCGGCAGAAGCTTGGATAAGCGAATATTTTGGATAATAAGGAGGGATTAAGGAAAAGCCTATTAAACATCAAATTAGGTTATGATTTTACAAATTAAGCACCAAAACTTCTTGTTATACAACAAATTTGACAGGAAAGGTAGTTCAATACACAGTTATGTTATGTTGTAATTACTGTATTTACGAATTTAGCACCAAAATATCACAATATATTGAAAACATTGACTACAAAAATGGCTTGGATTATCCAGAGGCTTGGATAAGCGAGGCTTGGATAAGTGAGACTCTACTGTATATACAGTATATATACAATATTAATAGTAATAATATTTTTCATAACCAGAAATCTATTATATCTGCTATATATCTTTTTTCTTCTACTACCCAATTTCTCTTCAATGAGGAGTTTCTTCAATCATTTCTTCAATACTTCACAGACCTCAGGTTGAGAACCATTGCCTTGGAGGGTGATGGATTCTCCTTCATTTCCCTTCTTTAAACAGAAGATTGATGGCTGTTCCTCAGGAGTGTTATCACTTGTCATCATGTGCCCATGCATGAAACTAATGACCTTATCACATTACCTAATGGATTAAGCATGCATAGTGGCAAACATGGGGAGTCTCTTGTGTTGCTGTGGTGGCAGCGTATGCCGATTGCTCTCCTCTTTTGGCTTGAAGTACACAAGTGTCCTGTAATGGGCTTCATACTGAAAGGGAAGAACAAGTACCATATGATGGGCAAAATAGCCTGTTTAATGAGGTTGTTAGACAAAGTCACAGTGTGCCACTTTAAGAAAAAGAGTGAGAGAAACAAGAATAATTGAATGTGTAATTTGTTTAAATTTAAAATGTTAAGTTGAAGGACAATTTTTAAATGAGAAATAAATTATTTTCTTAAGCATTTGGGGAAGGTTTGGGATATTAGGAGCGAACTGAGTCAAGCAGGAATGCTTGTGAGACTAGTGAGAAGTAGACTGATATCCAACCATGAGTTAGGAAGGCAAGAGAAACTGGACAGGTGCAGGAAGAACTTTTTCTGGCTTGAAGACAGTGACCAAACTATGAAAACAAATGTGGAAAAACTGTCTAGTCCCAACTAGAGTAGATCAGTTCTAGTCAGTTTTAGGAAGCGGTGAAGTAACACTTTAAACTAGAACCTTAAATCATGTTAACATCCATTTAATTAAATTCTCATAGCATATATTGGAGAAAGGTACCCATGAATAATATGTCTATCTTGCCATTGGTTGTTGTGTGTGTTCCAGTTAGCAGCCTTTAGATAATTATGGGTTTCTTGTTTTCTTTCTGGTTTTATGTTGTTGCAAGAATTGTTCAGCAATTTACCATTGTGTGTCATCTCATAAGGCTGAGAGAATGTGACTTATTTATATGGCACAAAAGGATATCAGAAGATAGATGTTCATATTACATACAATAAGTGATTGCAAGTGACAAGCAATTTTATAAAAGCAGCATGTTATCTCAGGCAAAAAAATGGACAAATGTGAAACCTAAAAATGCCACTAGATAATGAAAATGACAAAGCCAAGAGAAATGTTTAAACAGCTTAGTTTTTAAAGGCTGCAAATGCACATTTTCTTGTCCAGATTGTATATAACCCTGTAGTGAAATAGAGGAGAGTCGATATACAGTGGATATAACTGATAGTACTGAGCAATCTAAATTAAAATAAGAGTGTATAAAGGCAATACAAATATTAAAATTTCAGCTATAGAATTCATTTTAAAATACTGCAACCAATTACTCGCTGGAAGCATTTCATATACAGCAGAAAAAGGATTCGCTTTCTCATAGGCAATCTGGTTGTTTAAGGTTTTGCCTTCTTGTCTATAGATGTTAATATTTCTTATGTGTGCTACTGAATGTGATCTGAATAATACCTACTTTCTGCATTGGTTCTCCATTTGTAAAGAGAAATTGTATTATTTAGCTAACCTCCTCTAGAATAAGACTAGATCCAGACTAGAAAAAAAAAGATGAGGTTCAAAATACATAGTGTAAAATAATGAAGGGAAGGCAATTTTGTGACAGAAGGTGATGGAAGGTGAAATGCATAGCATGGGAATCATTCCTAGAATTTTGACAAAACTGATATTGCTCTAAGCATAAGTTTCAGCATACAGTTAAGCACCACTATTCTGTGACGGAAATACAAGGGTTGAATGAAGAGTAATGCCTCCACCTTTGTAACTCCTCAACAGATGACAGTACTGGTATGCAGCAGGTACTGGCTTGTTCAGTAGACTCTCCTCTACAGTTCCATTTGGTGAGAAGCCTTAGCATTGAACAGTGGTGTTGTTAAAGTGTGAAGTATGGAACCCTGCGCAAATGGTCGGTCAATGCCACTTAAGCAATGTGCAGTCACTGAATTCTTGATAGCAGAAGGTGTCACCCCAAAGGAGATTCATCAGAGAATGCAAGCTGTTTATGGTGATTGTGTTGATGGGAGTACTGTGCGTCGTTGGCCGAGTAAGTCTAAAGATGTTGAGGTGGGAACATCTGTCTTACGTGACAAACAAAGAGTTGGACGTCCTGTAACAGCAACCACCAAGTTTCACAAGCAAAAAGTTGACAGAGTGATTCAGGACAATTGTCGTATCACTCAGAGAGAAATTTCAAGCATAATTGGCATTTCACAAGAACATGTGGATCACATTATTGCTTTGCTTGGCTATCGGAAGATCTGTGCACGATGGGTACTGTGAGACACTGGTTGCGGAAACAGAGTGTCGACTTCTTCCGTGACAGCTTCAGAAAACTTGTTCATCGTTGGCAGAAATGTATCCGATTGTCTAGTGATTACATGGAAATGTGAATAGTGGTAGTTAAAGAGGACATTTTAAGAGTTATTTCTGCGTTTGATTTATTAAAATATTCCCATCCAAACCGTAATGAAGGTGGAGGCATTACTTTTCATTCAACCCTCATATACCTTGTTAAAGCGTGTTAAAGCGCTGAGCTGCTGAACTTGCAGACCGAAAGGTCCCAGGTTCAAATCCTGGGAGCGGAGTGAGCGCCTGCTGTTAAGCTCCAGCTTCTGCCAACCTAGCAGTTCGAAAACATGCAAATGTGAGTAGATCAATAGGTACCGCTCCGGTGGGAAGGTAACGGCGTTCCATGCAGTCATGCTGGCCACATGACCTTGGAGGTGTCTATGGACAACGCCAGCTCTTCGGCTTAGAAATGGAGATGAGCACCAACCCCCAGAGTCGGATACGACTGGACTTAACGTCAGGGGAAACCTTTACCTTTACCTATACCCATTGAAGATTATATGTGTTATATGTGGAGATCCTAAGACAAAATTTCAGAAGAACGGCAAGACAAACCTTCTCTGACCAAATCTTGCCATGGAAACTACATGGTATGTTTACCTTAGGACCTTTCTACACTACCTGAAAAGACCTGTGTCTTTTGAGATGTGGGCATTGTGTATTGGGCCCGGAGATCATGTCACATGACTTCCAGGCCCAATGCACACAGCTGTCTTAAGATTTTCGGGCTCCTGGAGCCCGGAAACCCCAAAATAGCACCCATTCCTTCCCAAACCTCTTAAAAACACCAAAATAAAAGAGAAATTAACTTTCCTGACCACCATTTCCCTGCTGTAGGCCCTTTTCTGGCACATAGAAATGACACGCCAGGAGAAGGGGAGCTGGAGCCATTTTCCTTCTCCCCCCCTTCTCCTGACGTGTCCTGGCATAGGTAAATAGCGACTGGGTAAGTTATTTTCTCTTTTATGGGTGTCTTCAAAAGGTTTTTGGGAGAGGATGTGGATGTTTGGGTGTTCTCCCAGAAGGTTCCAGGAGGAAGGACATGTAGACACCCCCTGCCAAAATGGTGGGTTTTTCTAGCCAGTGTGGGGACAGAAGTCTGCCCTGACCCCAGGCCTGATTGGTAGTAACACTGGCTTCCTTCTGGAGTCAAGCCAAGGCATGGCTTTTTACTAAAGTTTCTGAAATAGAATTAAAATCAAAATCTGCACACACATGGTTTAAATTGTGTTAAACTGTTTTAATTGATCTGAAACTATTGCTTAGAATCATAGAATCATAGAGTTGGAAGAGACCTCATGGGCCATCCAGCCCAACCTGCTGCAAGAAGCAGGAAAATCTCATTCAAAGCACCCCCGACAGATAGCCATCCAGCCTCTGCTTAAAAGCCTCCAAAGAAGGAGCCTCCAGCACAGTCTGGAGGAGAGAGTTCCACTGCCAAACAGTTTTTTTTAATGTATCTTTGTATAATTATATTTATTTATATCCTCCTGGAGGAGACTCAAAGCGGCTTGACATAAAAGCATTAGCATATCTTTCCCTTTGTTTTATAGAAAAAGGAAGGAAGGAAGGAAGGAAGGAAGGAAGGAAGGAAGGAAGGAAGGAAGGAAGGAAGGAAGGAAGGAAGGAAGGAAGGAAGGAAGATCATCTTGTTTAGATGCCATAAAATTCAGATTTTTTTCAAAGTGGAAGAATGAAAGTTAAATTGTGAGAATGAAATAAATATGGAGCTGTAGTTCTCGCATACTTTTAGAAACATCTGTAATTTTTTTTCTTTCCAAAACCTGAAGACTCCATTCTCAGTTTGATTGATGAAAACATATTAAAGTCAAGAGAGTCATGAGTTTGTGGGAGTGGAGTAGCAGTACTCAGATATATCATATTCCAAGGCATTTAAAAGGGCTAATTCATTTGACTACCACCCTTTCAATTTTCCATTAAGCATATAATTTCTAATTGATTTATTGAGCATTCGAACAATTATCCATACTTAATGATAAAACAAGCTCTGAAGTCCTATATATATTTGGCAGAGACAACCCTTGGGATTTTTGTTCTTTCCCTTTCTTCTCATTTGTAGAGTAATTAAAGAATGTTTGAAGATTCTGAAAGAATTGGCAGTACCCACCACACTCAAATCTCTTATCCAGAGGCTAGAGGAAGCAAGACTTGCCAAGATGCAATTCTACCATTGTTTTTCAAGTCTCCCGAATTAACAACAGGAACCATGCTATTTTTGAAAGAAAGAAGCTCCTTTACTTCTTAGAAGGGAAAACTACTGAGGTCATAAGAAATAGTGTCAAATATATGATAGACTGTCTATATGACTAATTCAAGGAGGGAGGCGGAGAGCTAACATTTTTATAAAAATGGTTTTAAAACTCTGTAAAATGGGAACCAAGCAGAACTGGGAAGAAAGGTTAGGTATACGGAAACTCACAGCAACCCACTAAGGTGTACTTGTTTGCATCTAAAGGGGAGTGCAATTTCTGCCTCACCAAAATTGCTAATATGTTTTTAAAAAATGAGAACATGTTAGTATTCAATGAATCCCTATTCAATGTATCCAAACTGTGAATAATTTAATAGTGACAAAACCATAAGGATACTGTAGTCTTGAGCCTTTTGTTGCAATCTTAGGCCTTGCTTTCAGAGAGAGCCGCCACAATCTGCGAGATCTATCTCAAAATAAATATGCTTAGAACTGGGTTGCAAAACAGGTCAACTTAGGCTGACTTCATCACATGCAAATGCTTGTATGAATCAGTCCTGGGGGCTGTTTCAAACTAAGAGAAAGCCACCTTTCTGTTCTTAAAAGACAGATATATATTTTTAGCCATTAAGGTCTCTCCCAGGGGTAACTTCTCTCTGGTTTTTTAGTACTTACAAAGGGGAAAGGATTCTGTATTTTTCCACACTAAAAAAAAAAAAGAGGTACATGGAGGAAAACCTACAGAAGAGCACAATCACTCTAGAAAGTGCTGGCTGTCTTAGCCTTAAAATATCAAGGCAGAAATTGATCTCACAAATTATGTTGTAATCTAACAGATTTCAGATTAATTTATCATTATGCATAAACCAGTGTTTTCTGTCAGTCAGATAATGCTGTGTTCGTTAGAAATGCATTGTATGCAACTCAAGGTGTTTTACTGTTTGCGTGAAAAAAAAAATCTTCACTGAAATTCACTGAAGGGTTATGTAGGTGGTGAACAAATGGGACTGGCTAAAGATTCTGAGTCATGGTCATGTCACAGGAACGATAAGTTTTGCATCATTTTCCTTTTGTCCCTGGGCATGACAAGAAACCAGTGTGTGTATACAGAGAGTGGACAACATGTGCTTGACCCTTCTCCTTCTCCCTCGCCAAAATGCCTCCATGAAGGAGGATCTGTTGCCATGTTGACCTCTAAGGAGGACAAGCTCACACCATCTTGAGCTATGTGTTATGGTGATCCTTTGCTGTATTCGTGAGTATCCTGATGAAACTTGTAAATAACTGTAAAATGTAACAAGTTGAAATAAAGTCATCAAAGTATTTCTGGATGAAACTGAAAGTTCCAGTGTTTCATTAAGAGATAAGGTTCAGGAGCTGCATTGTAATTTTCTCTACTAATTGCTAAGTTGCTGATAAGAAGACTCTGCTGATGTTTGGCTGTGTTAATCTGCTTGCCTTGGAACATTCCATCCATGTGTAACGTTGGGGAGGTAGTAACTAGAAGAAGTTAAAAATGACATGTCTACCAAGCGGGGTTGTTGTGATTTTTGATTCTATTACTATTATTATCATAATTATTTTATCAGAATAAACAATTGACCATTTTGTTGATCCTAATCCATGCTTACATACCAAATGAAATCCTCACCCATTTTGACCACTGCAACAGAAGCTGAAAAAAAATGTTATGTACACTTTCCTAAATGCCTTACACTGTCTCAATCTCTGCATGATTAAGAGAGTATGAGGGGAAAAATCCATTGTAAGAAAGGGGACACTACATTAGGAAGCCCCTCCCACTACCTTCAACTGCTGTCCAATGGACCATTGAGTGAGAGAGAGGGAGACAGCAAGGCAAAGCCAAATCATGTCTTGTGTATTACATAGAACAATCCAAGGAAGTCCTCGGAAGTACTCAGATGATAACATGGCTGTGAAGGCAGACAAAGGCTGCAAAAGATAAGAGATTACTAATTGTCATGGTATCAGTGCCATTGGATTAGAATTTCTTTCTGTGACGTTTTTGTGTTGGTCACTGTGCACTGATTCCCACACTTAAAATAAATTCCTGCACAGGCAACTTCTAAGCAAACCAAAAGCAATAAAATCCCATGATGACTGTCAGAAGACAATGGGACCAGGTCTATGAAATCTGGAATCCTCTAGCTATGGACTGGCCCATGCGTGGTGGATATGGATTCAGTCATTCTAACCCACTGCCAGGACTCTACCTTTGGAAGACAATCATACTGAGACATGAGTGTTTGTTTATGATAATGAGATTAGGAAGCCCTTCAATCTTGCCCAGCTTACTGGGTTCACTAAGTACACCGCGAGGACATCTCTGTTGTAACTCTAGACACACAAGTATGTTTTCAAATACAGGAGGCCACATGACATAAATAGAAGGAACAGGAGAGTAACAGTGGCCACAGAAACCTTTCTCTGTTCATTGTTTTTCAACACTGAACACATTTCTTTTGTGTGCATTTTCTCTTCCACTCACCAGGGCAGACCGGTGGTGATAGCTGGTATAAATTACTGGAGCCTGGCAAACCAGAAGAGGCTCCAGGACCTGGTTTATTAAAAAAATTGACATAAGCTTTTGTTCTCTTTTCTAATAGTATAATTATTTGTCATTGATTTTAACACCCATTGTAAAAACCTGAGGGTGAGTAAATGAGAAGAAGGGAAGAAGAGGGGCAGGCTGAAAAACAGGTACATGCTAAAAGGTACAAAGCAAGACGCTCTGCTGACCATGGCATCAGCTCACAATAGAGACATGAGACAATCAGTGAAGTTTGGAAATGATCTGGAGGGATGCTGCTGTAACTGTGTTTCCTCCTTTTCCACAAAGATTCAGGGAAACATGTGAACTTCTGGGGGAACCTCCCAAAAGTTCAGTACTAGTAGGGCCCACACTCTCTCTTGGTGGTCCTGGCTCTCACATACAAATAGCTCTAGATACATAAATTATATATTGTTCTACACATTATTTCCGTTCACTGTTGCTAAAATATGCCTAGTAATTACTGTTTTAGCATTTGCTATTCAGGTAAGCTAAAGCAATTGGCTTTGCAGTGCCATAGCTACAATGCTATATTAGAAACTGAACAGAAATCCCACTTGACTGAATGAAACTGGTACTATTATTTTGCAATTTAGGGTCCTTCCACACAGTCATATTACCCAGAATATCAAGGCAGAAAATCCCACAATATCTGCTTTGAACTGGGTTATCTGAGTCCATACTGCCATTTATTCCAGTTCAAAGCAGAACATGTGGGATTTTATTTAGCTTATTCTGGGTTTGAAATACTTTGCAAAATGCAGCAGTGAAATTGCTGACTCAGAGATCATATAGACCAGTGATTGCCAAAGTGGGCGCTACCGCCCCCTGGTGGGCGCTGCAGCAATCCAGGGGAGTGGTGATGGCCACAGGTACCTTTCTGTTTAATTGCTATTAAAAAAATTTTAAAAAAAACTTCCATGGCGCTGAGTAATATTTTTTCTGGAAAGGGGGCAGTAGGCCAAATAAGTTTGGGAACCACTGATATAGACCATATATACATCCTGTCTTAAAGGATCCACATTGCCTGTCAATTCACTTCTTGTGTGAACCCATAGTGCTCACAATGACATTTTAAACACTAAACAGCTTGATACTTCAATACTTGAAGGAGTACCTCTTTCTGCATATACCTGCCCCGAATAATATAGTGTGCCAGGGGGGCTTCCTAACTGTTGTACCACAACTGTGAAATGCCCACACTGGGGAGGTCTGATTGGCCAATTCTTTTGTCAGGTTTTGTTTTTAATTAAAGCCTTTGGGCCTTAATTTACTATTAAATGCACATGAATATAGTATTTAATTGTTATAGCCTTTTAAAATGTTATAATATGGTGTCTTGTTCACTATGTTTTTATCCTGCTTAGACCATTCTATTTTATTTACCTGGAATTGTTTTACCGGCCCAGCTTATCTGTCCAAACGTGTCTCCTGCTACGACCCACCTCGAAGCTTAGGATTGTCAGGTGAGCCCCTGCTCGTGGTCCCGTCAGCCTCACAGGTGTGGCTGGCGGGGACGAGAGACAGGGCCTTTTCAGTGGTGGCTCCCCGCCTATGGAATGCCCTCCCCATTGAAGTCAGGCAGGCTCCCTCCCTCCTGTCTTTCTGAAAGAGAACAAAAACATGGTTATGGGACCAGGCATTTGAGCATGAGTACCAGCAAAAATGAGATATGAATATATGACCTACTGACAGACCCCACCTGGACATGGAAAGCACCTTAAATGTATATTTAAATGTATAATTATGTATATTTTTAATGTATATTCTTAATTTTATTGTAATTTTAAATCTTGATGGATTTTTAAATTTGATGAAAACTGTTTTTTGATGTGTATGTTTATATTGTAAGCCGCCCTGAGTCCCCTGATGGGTGAGAAGGGCGGGGTAGAAGTGATGCAATAAATAAATTAATTAATAGTACATTGTTTTACTGATTGTTTACACATACCTTATAATAACAATGACAACAGCAACATATTTCTTAGCTGCCTCTCCAGATTACAGCATAGCTAAAACACATAATCATAATCATTATATGCAATATACATATTAAAAATTTTCTATATATATTGAAATACACAGAACAAAGCTTAAAATATGGTGAACACAAGATGTGAGTGTAACATTCATAATTAAAACTGACTGGGTAGAGATAGGTCTTCAGATGTGTTTTAAATTCTGATAGCCCATTTGTGGGATCTTCTTCTTCTTCTTCTTCTTCTTCTTCTTTTTCTTCTTCTTCTTCTTCTTATTATTATTATGTTTATTTATACCCTGCTTTTTCTCTCCACAAAGAGGATCTCTTCTGGCAGATCATTCCTCAGTCTTGGGGCAGCCAATGAAAAGGTCCTCTGGGTGATGGTCACCAGTCAGTTGGAATAGAAACCCCCCAGAGGCCCTCAGTGTCTGGGGTGGGTTGTATGAGAGAAGGCAATTCTGTTGATAACCAAGATGGAATTAAAATGTTAAGTAGTTAAATAGTAATTATAAATTACAGAATTGTCATTTTGAAGAATGAATATGTAACTCAAACAACCAGTGTGAGTCATATGCTATAATGAATTGTGCATACATGTCATTTTGAGCAGACAGAATTATCATATACATTACTTTCTCATTGCTGTCCATAATTTTATGAACTTCCATAGCAACGAGCTTTATTCTGTTTTATCACAGACTGCTCCACCCTGCTTGGTTATTCTGATGGAGCATATGCGCCAACTGGTGTGTTCATGTGAAATGAGACATGTGTTGCCAGCGCTTCAGCAATGACACAAGGGAAGAGCTTCCTGCAACTCCTGCTGCTCATCTCTTTAAAAAAACAACAGAACAACAGCTCATTGTTACTTAAAATCCGTACCTCAGGGCCAGGGTCTGATCCTACATGTGAGCAGGAACTATGCCATTGTAACAGATGGGCCACCATGCAGACAGCGAAGGAAATCCATGTATATTCATTAAAACAATAATGGTAGTGAGGGCATGGTTGGCAGCCAAGAACATCAAAATATCATGGTGCTTTGCTCTGAGAGAATATTTCTTCCATTAGGGAGATGCAAAGGCTTTGGAATGAATCCACTTAAACATGAAAATTAAAACTAGCACTTCAGTGATGATGGTGGTGGGGAAAGAACGCAAATGTGATAGGCAAGATAAACAGAATTAGGAAACATTTTTCTTTCTAATGTAGCATACAATTTTCCAAAATGTATGTAATTTATGCAAATTGGCTGACCTTGGTAGCTAGGCAAACTATAGGGTCAATAGGATCTTGCAACTCTACAGCGGAGGTTGGAGAAGGTACAAAATTGTCCATAACTTCAAATGTTTCTCTGACTAACTTATAAAACTGGCCAAGCCTTCCTCACAAAGCTCCCAAACCATTAATGGCCAGAGCAAATCCTTTCTTACATTCCTCACCATAGGCTAAGTATGATTGCCTTCCAAGTGTTGGGTCTTGGTGGTGAGTTCTTGATGTGCATTTTCTTCCGCAGTGAGGACATTGATTTCAAGTTGGAAGGTGGTCCCGACAGATGTTGGCTTGATGCACCTTCCTCTTGACATGTTTCTCCCTTTTGTCCTCCATTCGTGCCTCTTCGAATTCCACAGTGCTGTTGGTACCAGCTGACCTCCAGTTACAACACTCCAGGTTCAGGCTTCACAATTCATGGTGTCTATGCCACAGTTTTTAAGGTTAGCTTTAACCCATCTTTAAATCTCTTTTGATATCCAACGGCATTCTGTTTTCTGATCTTAAGTTGAGAGTAGAGTCTTACATTTACAGAGAGTAGAGTCTTACAACCATGTCTCTCCACCCACCCACCCACTCCAATTGTAGGAAACATGCTGTCCTTCAAAGGTGCTTCAGAAGGGCACAAGAGGCACAGATATATCCACATTCTCCTCCTCCATACCCAGGGTTGCCAAAGGTGAAAATAAGGGACACAATAACAGTAACTTCAAGGCTCCAATCGCCAAGATGAAAACAAAGTAAAATGATGAACACAAACACTTCCTTGGGACGTATAGAGGCACACATGTACCACTACAGATGTGGGTGCATCTACACTGTAGAGTAACTACAGTTTGACATTGCTCAATTCAATGAAACCCTGACAGTTGTAGTTTGGTAAGCATCAGTATTCTAGGGCAGAGGAAACTAAGGACCTTGTCAAACTACAACTCCAATGAACCCATACCATCGAGCCATGGCAGTTCATGTGGTGTCAAACTGCTCTCATTCTACAGTATAGAAGATGAGCCTGTGTCAATCTGCACCTAAAGAAAGGATTTTTCTGTTTCATACTGTTTTTTTAAAAAACCTCTGCCATTTCAAAGCTACCCAACTGCCCAGACCCACAGCCAAGCAGCGCAGATGGTGAGGACAGGAATATTATGGCACAGGTGCATGACTTCCTAGAGGCAAAGATGAAGTATTTTGGCCACATCATGAGAAGACAGGAAAGCTTGGAAAAGATCATGATGCTGGGGAAAATGGAAGGAAAAAGGAAGAGAGGCTGACCAAGGGCAAGATGGATGGATGGTATCCTTGAAGTGACTGGCTTGACCTTGAAGGAGCTGGGGGTGGTGACAGCTGACAGGTATCTCTGGCATGGACTGGTCCATGAGGTCACGAAGAGTTGGAAATGACTGAGTGAATGACGAAGAAACATGACTTCCTGTGGGCTCTTCTGCTAAGAAACGAGGCAGATCGAGGCCGGTGATTGTGGGCAACTACTTGTCAAAAGTCATTGTTCCCACAGCAAGACTTTGCCCACTCAGCCTGGGTCAGGGTCCCAGATAGTCTACACCTTCCACAGAGTCTCATCCCTGAGAAAAAGGGAAGGGTGGGGAGGAAAGGTCTTCCTAAGGACCGGTTCTGAAATTTCAAAAATGTCATATTAAATGCTATACTAATTTAAATAGAATAAAAGTATATTAAACAGATCACTAATTTAAAAGACCAGAAAATGCTAAAACAGTGTATATCATGTACATGCATATGCACCTAAAAAGATAAAGATTATGCATTAATAAAATGCCAACAAGTCAGTTGTTGTGTAAAAGAAACCAACATTGGTGCAAACTGGACTCCAATTTTACATAATTGCAGTGTAACAGCAGAGAAGATGCTTTCCTGTGACCTCACATATAATATGCGTGGGATATGTTGGCTCTATCGACACCGAATATTTAATCCAGTTCAAAGCTAGCTTCAAACTGCAGTGGCCAGGCAACAAACTCCAATAACAGCATGTGAAAGAAAGCCCTTAGTGTGCAGCAGTGCCCTGGGGCCTGTGCAAACACCATCTGGATCTCAAACTGGTTCCAGGATTTCCTATATAATATTCTACATAGTGAAACCACTCACTTCAATACCAGTTTGAAACTGCATTCAAAGTCAGTGTAAATAGGTTTTTACCCTAGAATTCAATTCTGCTTAATGAGATTTATCTCTGTATAGACACACAACTTCGCTTTTCTAGGCTACTAACTGGAGCAAATTACAGGGAGCGGTCAACCCCCCTATTTAAGGAGCTCCATTAGCTGCCATTCACCTTCTGGGCCCAATTCAAGGTTGAGTTGATCACCTACAAAGCCCTGTATGGTTCGGGCCCTGCCTACCTTTGTGACCGCATTTCCCCCTATGAACCTACATGATCTCTTCGTTCATCAGGAGAGGCCCTCCTCTCGCTTCCACCCCCGTCACAAGCACAGTTGATGGGGATGAGAGAGAGGCCCCCCCGGTTCTGGAACTAGGTCCCCAGGGAGATTAGGCAATCCCCCACCCTGGTAGCATTTAGGAAGAGCTTAAAAACTTGGCTCTTCCAACAGGCTTTTGGAGAATAAATTCCCCATCCTCATGATAGATCCCGTACCTGTGACCATTTCTTCATCTGTTCCACTTTATTTTGCTCTATCAGTTTGGTATAGCCACAGGGTCCACCCCGTCCCAAGTTACTTTCTCATTGATTGTAGCACTTTAGCCAACTACCTCGTGTTTACAAAACTCACTCGGTGCACTTTGACCAGTTTGTTTTTATGACCTTACTCTGGTGCCTAACTCATGTTTTATTATGGTCATCATTTTAATTTTACTATGTCAATGTGTAAAATTTTATATTTGTGTATTTCTTTTTGATGTGTTTGCTTTTGTTTGTTGTTTTATCTGGGCTTGGCCCCTTGTAAGCCGCCCTGAGTCCCTTCGGGGAGATGGAGGCAGGGTACAAGAATAAAGTTATTATTACTATTATTTTATTATGACACAGCAAACAAGATAGATATGCTGGATTTCGTTTCACAAAATCGAACACTTCTCAAGTATCTAGGACTGTGTGATGTATTTTCGGATGATGCGCGCAGATCCCAGTAGGGTGGCCTTTTGCAGTTGGCAGATCGTAATTTTGTCAATGTCTATTGTTTCCAAATGCCGGTTGAGATCTTTTGGCATGGCACCCAGTGTTCCGATCACCACCGGGACCACTTGTACTGGTTTCTGCCAGAGTATTATTATTATTATTATTATTATTATTATTATTATTATTATTATTATTATTATTTATAATTAGACACCTCTGAGTAGTATAGTGGGGTCTTGCCAGCCTAGAAATTCAGCATTTCTTGAGCTGTCATGGCCGTACAGTGCTATCATGGTGTCACAATTGTGTGTTGTGAAACGGACCAGTTTGTGATGAAATGGAGTTCTGGTGCTCTTTTTTAAATTATACAGTGTCCTTTCTCAAGGGGGAAGTTGAAGCGAGAGGAATGGGAGTGTTCATGGAACATTCAGAATTTGGGTTTGCTCTTTCTAATTACAAATCACCACCTGTGGTAAAATTATGGAGAAACAGATGAGAGTTTCATTCATGTGATAGCCTTAAAACAAGCAGCAGTTCCAACTGCCAGGGTGATGTATAGACACGAGGCCGGGCAGATGAGGAATTAATTAGGTCTGTCCATACATTGCCAGGGGAGCCCTTCTGCCGAGGTGATTGAAAACCAGAAATGACTGTGGCATTCGTCTTCATTGTTGGTTAAAGGCAACAAAAATAAAGATGCAATTGAGCTGACAAAGCTTCAAGGTATGTGGCTGAGTCATTTTGGAAGGTGTCAAAATGATCAAATTGTAATTAATTAGCCACAGTGCTCTATTTAATTCTTCAGTTTTAATGCAGACTTCTGATTCTCCCCCTCCCACCTCTGACACGTTTTTCCCCCAGCTCAGAAAATAGCAATAAATTAGATCTAACAAATATTTGTCTGTATTAATCAATACTGAAAAATGCATACTTTCAGATGGCTAAATTTGTATTAGTCTTTATAGTCAGGTTCTCCTCTTTCATCTCACTGCTAGATATGGGGTTTTTTTTTATATAAACACAGTGGGCCAGTGCCAAGTGGTTCCAAATATAAAAGGAAAGCATACAATAGGGAGTATTCATAGACAACCTGCTTGCGATGTTGAGAAAAAGTGAAGCCCCATCTATACAGCCACATAATGTAGCATAGGAGATTGGTTAGCTTTGAGTATCCGGGCTAATCCACTGGAATAAACCTTGCCATATAAAATTAGATATCCTTATTCCATTGTTGAAATGCCTTGTCATTAGCTAGAATATGAATATTTTGGAATAAGTACAACATTTTAGATAGAATGTTTATTTTGATAGCTGTGAATCTTCTTAAAAGAATTAATTCCATTTTATAAGTACATTTTATTTCTTTCCAATTTTTTCCTAATTCTCTTGAAAGAAAGTTGTGTTTTTATTTGATAACGTTATCCTGAAGTATCTTATTTTCTTTGTTGTTTGTAGACCTGAAATCTCTTGTAATTTAACTGTCTTTCCCTGTTGATTTTTAGTTAAGGGTTTTTTTTCTTCCTTTATTTTAAGTCCTGGTGGTTTTTCAATTTTTTCTAATGTTGATAGTACTGTACTTCTGTAATGTTTTCTGCTGGGTCTTCAAGTGTTCTTGATAAGTCATCGGCAAAGCTCTTAATTTGCAAGTTTCATTCTTAATTTTCAATTCCTTAACATTTTCATTTTCTCTTATTCTTCTTTAAAAATACTTTAAATGTTAATATAAATAACAGAGGTGAAAGCAGACATCCTTGTCTTGTGTCTTTTCATATCCTAAATTATTTTGTTCTCAATTTATTAATTGTTTTTCCATTGGGTTTTATCTATTCCTTTTATCCATGTTCACAAGTTGTTTCCAAAATCCATCTATTCTAAAGTTGTAAATATATATGCCTTTTATGCATCTATGAATATCAGGGCTGCTTTGTTCATTTTGTTTATCTAAAATTTCTGTTATGTCCAGGATAGTTCTCCAGTTGTCTCAAATTTGCCTTTTTGGTAGAATATCTGCTTGAAACTAATGTATGAACTCATTTATGCATTTTAAAAAACTCCTTCTGCTAATCTTGTGGTGAATATTGTATAATCATTATTTAGTTGTGAGATATGTCTGTAATTCTGGCCCCTTCCACAAAGCTGTAGAAAATCCACATTGAACTGGGTAATATGGCAGTATGGACTCAGATAATCCAGTTCAAAGCAGATATTGTGGATTATCTGCCTTGATATTCTGGGTTATAGGGTTGTGTGGAAGGGTCCACTGTGGCTGTGTCGGCTCTTGGCCTTTGAGAATCAAGGTAACTATTGCACTTATTCGTGTCTTTGGAATCTTTATGTTTAGAATGGAGTTAAATGATTCTTGTATTGTTCTTCTTTAAGTTCTTTCTCAAATTTCTTGTAGTGTATTATTGGAAAGCCATCTTATCCTGGAGTTTTGTTTCATTTTAAATCTGTTATAGTTTTTGTGATTTTTATCCATAGTTATTGGGGCATTCATTTGTTATTTCTCTTCTTATGTTAGTTTTGGCAGAGTTATCCTAGGATAAACTATATCCTGGTACATCCTCTGAATTCCCCCCCCCCCTCCCCCACTTGTGGGGAACTGGCAGTCAGAGAAATGTCTGGCTATGTCCTCATAGCCAGCAGCAATATTACATAGAATAATAGAGCTGGAAAAGAATGCATGAGCCTAGTCCAGCCCCTAGCCATGCACTCCTGAAACATGTCAATTCAACTTCAGTTTAAAGGCCTCCAAAGATGGATAGTTTTTCACTCTCAAAGGACATGTATTTCATTATTAAACAGTTTCTAGAGCACAAAAAAATCCTTATTTTTTATTAGAATCTCTTTTCCTGTAATTTGAATGCATTGGTTCATGTTCTAATCTCTGCAGCAGAAAAAATAAACAAGCTCACTTCATTATATACATGATATTGCTTTGGATATTTAAAGATGCTATCATGCCACCCTAGTCTTCCTTCTTCCAACCAAATATACTCAGTGCCATGCATTGTTTCTTCTACATTGTTTTCAGATATTTGATTGTTATAGTCACCCTTCTCTGCACACATTCTAGCTCACTGATAACTTTCTTTTCTTGAACTGTGGTGTCTAGAACCAAGCACAGTATTCCAGATGGGATCTGCCCAAAGCAAGACAGAGTGGCACTACAATTTCCCTTGATCTGGACACTGTGCTCCTGTTGATGCAGCCCAGAATTACACTGACTTTTCTACCTGCTGCATCATACTGTTGACTCATGTTTAGTTCCACAGTTCCTTTCCACAGGTACTACTTTCTATACATGTTTTATCCATTATATAATTGAGTATATATAACTGAATTATTGCCTAACTGTAGTACACTATATTAAAATGTTGTCATAAAATAAGAATTAAAGATTTGGCTCTATGCTGATCTATGTTAGTGAGCCTGCTCAACTCCATGGTCTGTGGGGTTATTATTATTATTATTATTATTATTATTATTATTATTATTATTTGCTACACTCTTTCATTTTTACTATGCTAGAAATAGGTGGGCAAAGCAGCCTTAAAAATCAGAAGCTATGGTTGCAAATAGTGCTAAACTCTGGGAACATTCTCTTAAATACTACAAAACAGTATCAACAAACAACAACATGTCCAAAGTGGAGCAACCATGACAATCAAAGGTCTGGAAATGAAGCCAATGAGCTTAACAGATTGGACCACTGCACCAAAGCTAACAAAATGAATTTAAATTGGTTCCATTGATCGTCTTCTCTGTCAAGGTAAGTGAATTCTGTTTCTGATCTGTCTTTGTTATCTCACCCACATTTGATGTCACTTACAAATTTTAAAGTATTATTTCTTGTCCATTATCTAAGTCAATTATAAAACTATCAATCAAGAATAGAATTTTGAGACATCTAACTATTCACTTCATTTCAGCATGAAAAGTAACCCTTGATGGGCACTCTGAGTGCCTTCTCACACTGCCCAAAATGTGAGAGGAATTGGTATTTTAAAAGCTGATTCCTCTTGCATTTGGGGGCTAGACAGGTGACCAAAACCCCACCTTTTTGCTGGCAGTGGCCAGATATCCACCCATGTTGATTCACAATCAGCACACATGGGAATGGGGGTTGTCCCCGTCCTCTCCCTGCCCCCAGTTTAGCCCTTAGAAATAGAGACAACACCTCTATACAGATGCACAAGACTTGTCTTGCCTTCCTGGAGCTAGAAAACAAAACTAAAGAGCTTTGGAGGGGGAATTTCCCTCTCCAAAATCTTTTAGTTTCATTTTCCAGCTCCAGGAAGGTAAGGCAAACCTTGTGCCTCCATACAGAGGCATTGTCTCTATGTTAAGGGCTAAACAGAGAGCAGAGAAAGGATGTTGGTGTCTCAGTCTGGGAATGTGGCAGGCTATGGGGACTACCTGCTGGAATCACAAGTGGTGATCCCAAGATAAAATCTTCACTGCCTTCATACCTGCCAGATTTTTCAATAAAATCTAGCCCTTTGCAGGTATTATTTAAACCTGGAATAAAAGTGGGTTATCAGATTTATTCCAGGTTGAAACAGATTAGCCTGGAACATCACTTGGACACCCCAGGTGAATCAGTTTCTTATGCCACATGTATGTATCTGTGTAGATGATACCTAGGTTTGGTCCCACAACTGATTATGAATCCACCTGACATTAATCCCTGTCTAGCTCACATTTCATCATCTTGCCTGCACGGGGAGCCTTACTGAAATGAATGTATACCACATCTGCAGAATCTCGTGCATTCTTGAAGGGTGAAGGCCATGAAAAACAATTGAGGTGGATATATGTCATGTATGGAGACAGAAAAAGGAAACTTTCACAGAATGCAGTTCTGAGAGATGTGCACATCCTTAGTGATTGTACCAGTTAAGTTGGTAATTGAAATATAGTGTCTCTTTTACTGAATACCCACCCCATGGCAAACCATACCTAAGTCTTTCATACACTCACATGAAATGAAATATGCACACACTTATGCATATCACCAACTCCAACACCTAAGCTAAGCAAACATTTAGGTGCTAGAATCACTGAAACAATTAACAATAAACTAAGGCAATGGTTTAATTGTCCCTTCGAGGCAGGTAGCATTTTGCTGAATGTTTGTTAATCTTAAACTAATTAACTGATGACTCAAAGTGCTTTGTAAACACTTTATGAAGTAGGTTTATTTGTAGATTTATTTGTATTTATCTCTGCACAAACTACCTTAATTTTATGCATATCTTGTTATTATCATATTACATTTATACTAGCTTGTAGTATAATTGGGATTATTTCTGATACTAATTTATAGAGTTCTTCAGCTTTAAGAAAGGAATTGTCTGCCACTCACATGTGTCAAAAATGCATACTTTAAATTTAAAGGCCAGAAAACTGGTGCACTATGCCAGCATAACCCCAATGGTGTAGGTAGTGACAGCAGGAAGGAAAAGGTTGTGGCCACATGAAATCAGGCAGTGGCAAAACCGCTGCTGACAGCCAAAAGATTTGGGCTGCATCTACACAGGCACTAAAATCCATCTTGAAGCTGGATTGAGTTTGGAGTGTCCAGAAAATGTTCACCCCAGTGCAGGCTCCAAAGCAAATTCAACCAGAAACAGAAGGATAAAAAATTCACCAGATATTCTGATTCAAGCCATACAATCTAGTGAATCCCTCCTGTGAATAAACAAGACACAGGAAGGAGGCAAATGCCAAATGCAAATGCAAACAGCAGTGAGAAAGCAGTTGGAGTAAAAAAGCAACCAGTAGTACATTAATGCCTCCCCTTCATGCAGAGGCCAGCAAAACCATTTGCCCCCTGCCAACACCACCAGTTCTCTCAGGTGGGGATGAAATTGCATTTTACTCTTCTGTAATTTCTATTTCTATGCTGTATAAATTTCATATACTGTAGTTGTATTTGTTTTTGTTGTAATTGCCATCAGATTGATCGCAACTCATGAAGACTCCCTCAGTCAGAGACCTGTTATCACCAATCTGATTAGATCTTGAGGATTCAGGACTGTAGCTTCCTTGATTGAGTCTATCCATCTCAAATGTGGTCTTCCTCTTTTCCTATTATCTTCTACCTCGCCAGTCATTATTATCTTTTCTAATGAATCATCTCTTCTCATGATATGTACAAAGTAGGACAATCCTTGTTTAGCCATCTTGGCTTCTAAGGAGAACATGAACAAAGTTCATATTTTTTCATGAGTTACACGATCAAAGGCTATGCTATAATCTATAAAGGACTGCCTGATTTCTTTTGAAATTGTTTGGTGTGCTCCATTATCCAAGGCATAATGGAGCTTCCTGCTTTTCTGAACACAGCATTTCTTGCTCTTGCAATGTTTATGTGTTGCATTTCTTACTTTACAATGTTTATCTTCTCCTAATTTATACTTCTCATATGCCATGTTCCTATAATATGTCAGAAACTGAACATTTTATCCGCTTGAATCCAGTTGTGTCATTAACCAGAGTGCTACTCATAGGTGTCCTCTGCTCTATCTCAGTAGTCTTGTCTTCTGGTACTATCTCTTGTGTCAGTTTGGATTGTCTCACTATAGGGCTTTAATGGCAAATGACATCAAAAGTGGTTCACTGTTATATTTGGTCTAATTCCTCAGCAAACAATTGTCCGACAGGGGAGAACCCATGTACATAACATCAGCAGGATCATCATCAGAATACTGCAATGTCTCACCACCATGGAAAGATACTCATAGGTGGTTTGCCAGTGCTTTTCTCTGAAATATACCTCATAGCCCCTTGTATTCTTTACCTGTTTCCCATTGAAGAACTAAGTAGGACTGATCCTGCTTAGCTTCCAAGAACAGAAGGAATCTGGGGCCTTTGGGGTATTTCCATGCTGCTTGATGTTTAAAGTTCAACTAACTTTTTTCATTCCAAATATTATTGTATATTTAATCTTAACTTTTTGTAGACCTTTTGCATCATCATCACCATCAATATCCTACCTTTTCCTCAAGAAATCCTGGGGGAAATCTCATCCACCTTTTTTGGAATGGATAAGATTTTAAGTTCTTACCAGAAGTATCTAGCCCAGTGCCAGCAGTACCCCTCATACTATAAGTTGTTACAGGAAACCTATCCCTAGTCCTGGATCCATTGTCCAAAGCTTCCTGCCTGACCACCCACCAGCAGTACTGACAGGTTGGTGAGGTTACCATAGTGCCACGTGACAAGGCAGACACCAAAGGAAGATGCTGCCAGGTTCAATATTGCCTGGTCAGAAAAGGCCTCCACATAGGATACCAATTACTCTGCTTTCATTCAGCATTTAAGTCATGTCTTCTGTGATTGTAGTCTACAACTATTCATTATGGGTTAATCATGACACTGATAAAACTGAAATAAACATTAATTGTGGGATCCCAGTTCGCTAAGAAAACAAAGAAGAGAGGGAATCACTGCAGTATGTTAGTTTAGCAAAACAAAAGAATCTTAACGCTGTGTCCTACACAAGAAAACATAAACTAAGCACTTCATTTCTGCAGCTGACATACTCAGCCTTGTCCTTTGTGTGTGACAGAAGAGAACCCTGTAGAGGAATAAGCCTAAATTAATGGACAATCAAGTTCCTTTGCCAGAGGTCCAGTTTATTTATTGTTTTAACTACAATAGAAACATATAAGCAAAAAAGGATAGGCATTCTTGCCATACAGCTGTTGCTCCTATGATAAAATGGCTTAAAAGCTTACTTTGCTCAATTCCATTGGCCCAAGTGTATTTCCTGTACAGTTGTCATTAATACAATCCAACATTTCAGATTTTATTAGAATATAATGCAATGCAATTTTTATTAGCAAATGGGGTGCGTTTTTGCACTCCTTTGTATTTTCTCAATCTCTCAAAGCAAAGGCTATAAAATAGGCAAGTGTGATCCCATCTGGAAGTCATTAAAGATCAATAGAAATGGAATCTCAAACAAAAACCTATCAAAACAAATGTGAGCACAAAAAATAAAATAAGCCTGCTTCTGTTTGCAAATCCCAGTGCATTAAAGTACATCACACTCCCAACGTGACATAGAGTCGCACAGGGATGTTAACACTAGAAATGAATAATCTAGTTTGAAAGGAGGGTAAATGTGGTTAAAACCTACTGCTTTCTTAATTCTGGGAAACCATCCACAGTGTTGAAGTGTCCGGATGGACGGAAGTCAGGGGATAGAATAGCCTTATCTAAGCCATACTTACAAGGCGGAAAGTTGGGTGCCTTGATTCTGCTTCCATTGATGTCAATGAAAAAAATGCATATTTGTTAAATTAAAGTTAAAAATCAACAAATTCCATTGTTTAAAAGCAAGATAAAATAAACCAATACATTCCATTGATCTAAATGAAATTTCTATTTGAAATAAATATATAAAATAATAAAGGAATCATTAAAACAATTAAAAAGAATAATTAAATGAAAGACTGCTAAATGCTAGAAGACCATCATATTTCAACAAACTGAAAATTTAGTTATGCTTGAGATAATAATGCTACCATTTATTTGCTTATGACAAAAAGTAAACAAGCAAGGAAACCAACTTGAGGGGAAAGCACAACATCCAGAAGATCTGGTCACTCCTTGAAAACTCTATAAATGCTTTGAGCAAATGAGCCAAAGACCCAGGTAAAAGAAAACTTAAATCAAAAGCAAAATGACCATGAAAAACACTCACAAGAAATCAATTTCTTTCCTGTTCCAAATACAGAACTCCACATATTTGATTTCTTTAAGACATTTTTTTACTTGCTTTTCAGCCAAGGCTCTCAGGGAAGCTTATGTAATCTCAATGAAAACAATAAGAAATCAGTAAGTCAATAAATGGAGCACAGATACCCTTCAGCAATCAAAAAACATAACATCTTAAAAGTCTAGGCCAAAAACAATGGGGGGGGTGTTGGGGAGAGAATAAAAATTTTCAATTGGACCTTTAAAAGACAGCATACTTGGTGACTGATGAGCTTCTCTGGAGAAGAATGCTCAAAAGTTGGGTTTCACAAGCAAGAAGGCCTTTTCTCCAGGCATCACTCCCCTCCTTTTTGAGGGTCAAGCTGGGCAATGGTATTCAAACAATACACTCAATTGATATGGGAGAAAGGATAAAATCAGCACTTTGTGTCCTGAAAATCTGTGTATACCACTTTTGTTAGTTCTGAGGCAGCAGCTCTCCAAATCTTGAGATAGAGGTCTTTTTTAGCCCTATCGCATTCGAGCCTTTTCCCCTCAGATGCTACAGGCTGCACGTCGGGACTTCTGCTTGAAAAGTACATACGCTTCTGCACTGCGCTCATGCCTCCCCTTTAAAAATATAACATGAGAGGATCATACGTTTTTCTTAAAAATCATCAGTGAATATAGCTCTAAAAAAGTGAAAATATTGCCACTGACATCACCATGATTGGCATTATATAAAAACAAATAGAGACATCATGATCTAAAAACAATTATAGATATTGTGTGTGTACACATACACTTCGGTGTGAAAGGATTTAGTAATTTTTTTCTCCTTCACATTTTAGTTATATTGATAAGTGATTTAAAATTATTTCATTTTTCATATTCCCTACTTATTCCAGTTTGTTCTGTAATAATAATTTAGGTTGTTAAAAGTCTAGCTGGGGAAAAAAAACCCTGGAAAGTCTGAATGATTTGTAAGCACTTTCTGAGAGATGTATTGTACCATTTAAAAATGCTGCCCCACAGTGGGAGAAAATGTATTTCTATTAATGGACTAGGATTGTGCTGGGCTTGTTGGAATTTTTTGCTTGTGCACAGAATTTAGCTCCAGGTCTATGTCTGTCACTAAAATTGACAACTGCCTATGGCTCTGTACAATTGAAACGTAGATCTTAAATTTCACATCATTATCCAAATAAAATATATCTGCCAAAGGGGACTGGTATTACACAGTTAGAGAAATGTGATACCAGTTTTATGATTAACATATTGAGAGGGATATCAGAATTTTTCACCTATTTTCCAGAGGGAGGCTAACTGGGGAGATGGTGGTAAAGAGACTAATTGAACACGCTCCTTCTGTTAAGTATGGAGATGCCCAGCAATGGAACTGCCTCTGCCTTGAAAGTACATTGCCATGTACATTTCAGGGGACAATCTTTGGAAAACAAAGGCATTATTTTCATGCCTGAATAATAAGGAAAAAAGGAAATGTTTTATTATGTTCACAATCAAAATACAAAACCAACTGTACCCGCCCTTTCCTTTAAGGTCAAACACAACAAGAGGTGAAATACATTTGGAAAGCATTACTCTCCATCCACAGAAAAAAACTGATGAATTTGTGAACTGATTTGTAATAAGTTTGGGACTGATGAAGCAACAAAAAAAGTATGTGTACAATTGTGTACAATAGATAGTATGAACAGTTTCCCTATGCTTGTGGAATGCTTTTTGCCCATGTAAATGTGTTAGGATCCCAGCCTAGGATCCACCATCATGAATTCTATGACTGCTAAACTTTACGCTTTAGATGTAATTACGAGTAACTGTTAATTAATTCATGAATTACAAAAAGCCCATACAAGAAATAATGGAGGGGGTCCTGTGGGCCAATGAAATTGTAATCCACAAATTGATTTGAATGCTTCTAGTATGCTTCTAGTTCTGACAACAATAGCATTTAGTACATGTACTGGACTTTTCAATAAAGTTTTTCGATTTTCAAGTTGCACTTATTTCGGAAGACAGATTAGTCTGCAGCTGAAAAAATAAAAAAGCAACAAAGTGCTTTCTACAAATTTCGCAGCGAATCCCTGTTCTAAAGGAACACCTGAATTTTTCAAAGTGAGTTTGGGGGAGCGTGGAGAGGACCACACAGAGAATGGGGAGATTGGTAGAAATTCCTTTTCGCCTTTTGTTCTGCTGTATTAAACAACCTTCTCTGAGCAGAGCAACACAACTGGATACAACAGATCTAAAATTATATCTTACCGTTCTTGTTACATAATAACATACTGTGACTAATTATACATAATATTAAAAACTAATTTAAAAATCAACTAACATAAAAAACTACACACAAAGGCTACGGCTGTCAAAATAAAACAGAGTCAGTGGGAATTAAAGCAAGCAAGACTTTAACAGATTTTTACAGTATCAAATAAATAAGTGAAAACAATGGGTGATCTCAAAATATTCTGCTTTCATTCTAATTAGCCTTAATCAAACAATGCTATAACCCTATCCACACTTACCTGAGAGCAAGCCACAGAACACTCTGGGGCTTCTTTCTGGGTAAGTATGCAGGGGGTTGCTAAACACAGACGCAGCTGTAATGAAAAACAGATACTGTACAACTGTATTGTTCTTCCAATCAAATATCTTAACAGCAGCAATAACAACATCCTCCCTGCCCTGGTGCGGAAGATAATACAGGATGGGAATTCTCAGTGCCGCCAACTGAATACAGACCATTGAAATGCTGGTAGCCAGGGGCAAGGAGGTGAGATTGCAGCATATTTTCATATATGTTGTTGCATGGAATGTTTCCTCTATCACATTTTGGATGCATTTCACCACAAGCCCCAATGTTACATCCTGTGTATCTTATTGTTTTTCCTTGGCCCATAAGCAGGCATCACTTCACCCTGAGGATAACACCAGAGAGTAATGCAGATAAGGAAGCAATCTGCTCAGCCAATCCCAGATGAAATTATGATGATTTCTTACCAGTGTACCCCCCATGGATTAAGGCAGAGAACAACAATGTTTTAAAATATAACATACATAAGTGGTCAAAACACATAAAACATTAGCTTACAATCAATACATGTTAAAGCAACCAGTAAATGACTTAAAATCCATAATTTAAAAATTATCTCGATAAGCCTTCCAGGGGAGACTGATATTTATTGTTGTTTTAGATTCAGACAGCATCTTCAGCTGTTAAATTGCTTTTGACAGGTCATTCCACAGTTTAGGGACAACTAATGAAAAAAGTTCTCTAGATGACTGTTGCCAGCTTAATCCTGGCTGATGGGCATAAGCATTCCCCACAAGACATGAGTACATGCAGCAGAATATATGGGAGGAGACAATCTCATATGAAGCCCTCACTCAAACCATGTCGGGATTTAAAAGCAATAACTAACATTTTGTACTTTATCTGGATGCTAACTGGTAGACAGTGAGGTGCTTTTAATGTAGGGTAGTTGTGATATGATCACTTCTAGACAGTGACAATCTGGCTGCCCTGTTTTGAACTAATTGAAGTTCCCAAACTTGATACAGAGGTAACCCAATGTGCAGTTTATTGCAGAGGTCCAGCCTCACGGTTACTAGTGCGTGAATTATCATATTGAAGTTCTCCGATTCTAGGAGCAGCTGTAGTTGGCTTAACAACTGAAACCAATAATAGGTACTCCTGGCCATCACAATCTATCTGATCTATCATTTGGAATGATGGATCCAGAAGCACTTCAAAGTTGAAATCACATTATTTCAGGGGGAATATAACCACATCCAGAACTGGCTGATACACCTCCTGATCCAGGTGAGGTCTCTTGACAGTAAGAACCTCCATCTTGTCTAGATTCAGCTTCAGTTTGTTTTTCTGCATCCTTTCTATTACTTCCTCCAAGCATTCATTAAAAGAGACACACTGTCCTTAACCGAGGCTGTTTTCAAACACATGAGTGTCATCAGCAAACTGATAGCACCCTGCCCAAAGTTTCCAGATGATATCTTCCAATGGTTTCGAGTAAATGTTACAAAGCAATGGGAAATACAATGGCACCTTGTGGGATATCACATAACAGCTCCCTTTTTGAGGAGCAGCTATCCCCAAGCACCACTATCTGGAACCTGCTTCAGTGGTAAAACCAGAACCACTGAATCCCAGTGCCTTCTAGCCCAGTGCCTCTTATTCCCAACCCTCTCAGGTGTTCCAAAAGGATACCATGATCAGTGTTCTCAAATGCCATTGAGATATCTAAAAGCAGGAACACATTCCCCCATCCATGCTCAAGAGAAGATCATTCGCTAAGGTGACCATAGTCACCAGAATTCTGCATCCTGCTCTGAAACTGGGTTGAAATGTGTCAGCATAACTTGTATCATCTAAGATTGTCTGGAGTTGGGAGGCAACTGCCCCCGCAATAATCTTCCCCAAGAAATAGTGATTTAATACTGGTCTTATGGCTGTTTAAGTTCAGGGGGTCCAGATTTGACTTTTTAAGAAATGGTCATACCACAATTTTTTTTAACCAGATAGAAAAACCTCCCTCCCTAAAAATGCATTACTAGTACATTGCAGGTGAGATCTAACTGCATCTTATCCCTGGGGGGTCAACCAAGGAGGACAGGGGTCAAAAGAACAAAATCTTATCCTAGTAGGGTTGTTGTGTGTCTTTCGGGCTGTGTGGCCATGTTCCCGAAGCATTCTCTCCTGACGTTTCACCCACATCTATGGCAGGCATCCTCAGAGGATGCCTGCCATAGATGTGGGCGAAACGTCAGGAGAGAATGCTTCGGGAACATGGCCACACAGCCCGAAAGACACACAACAACCCTGTGATCCTGGCCATGAAAGCCTTCGACAACACATCTTATCCTAGTAGTTTGCCCACATCTGTTTCACTCACCAACAGAAATTGATCCAGTATAACCTGACTCAAAGAGTTGCTGCACATTGGATTTGCCAACTTCTGCTATAATAATGGTATTTAAGCTCATTCTTTTTCCAAGAGATTTTGTCTGAGAAATGATTATTAAAAGCATCACAGCTCTAGAATGGGAGCAAGTGCCAAAGTTTGGGCCTTTTAAAAAGTGTTTTTAGTTGAAACCAGCCAAGTGTGCAGCTAACAGCTTACTGACACATCTCACTGATAAACTAACACAATTTATTAATCAATCATCAGATAATGATTTCCAAATTATACACACTGGAGATATAAAAATGAGCAGTTGGACGGTCCAGCATAGTCTTATTCATACTAAGGCAGAGACTAACAGCTAGATGGTGTCAGGTCATGCTCTCACCACTACCTTGTCTTATAACTGCAACTCCTACTGAAATCTGAAAACTGTGACTAATCATCAGCTGACTTTTCGATCTTGGCCTTAATGGCCTTTGTTCCGACGGCTTGCTCCTGGGCTGCAAGGATCAGGCCTTCTGTCTCCTTCTTCAGGGTCCCATTCGTGAGCCAAAGCCAGGTCTTCTCCTTATCAGCTTTTCTTTCAATTTTGTCAAGGAACTTTCCACGCAATGTTTTGTTGTGCCAGCTGTCAGCTCTAGTTTGTAGTGCGGTTTTCTTGTACTGGTTTTTTGTCTGCTGTGCTTTGAGGAGTTTCTGATTTTTGACTACAATCAAAGCAGGTTCTTCACTTTACTTTACATATTCTGCCAGGGCTTGTTCTTCTTCTTTGACTGCTTGTTTTACTTGTAAGAGTCCTCTGCCCCCTGATCTTCTAGGCAGATATAGCTGGTCAACATCACTGCGAGGGTGCAGTTATTATTATTATTATTATTATTATTATTATTATTATTATTATTATTGTTATTATTATTATTATTATTATTCTAAACCTTAAGGAACAAATGCAGTGGTATAATGTTCTTCCTCCTGCTTCTTAAATTGTCACTTGCCAAGCAAAAGCTCAGTAAGTGCTCTTTTTAGAATCCCTGCAGGTGGTTTAAAAGTTGCCTTGTAAGTTATATTTTGTTGCTGTATAAATGTATTTTGTTTATTAACTAGTTCTGAAAACGGAGACACTTTACATGCATGTCTATGTAGAATGAATGTACACAGGGTTGATGTAATAATGGCAACTTGTTTCTAGTTATAGTTTTTGTCACTTATGTGTTTCCCCCCTTTCTTCATACGTTCTTGAATAGGATCATGAAAACTTACAGGCTGGAATGTACTGTGCTAATAGAAAAATGAAACCATCTTCTTGAACACCTTGAGACTTCCTCTCTTCCTTATATCCCATTTTGGAGGAAGAAAGGTAAACAAATCGAAAGCCCCGCCATAGAGGGTATCATTTCTTAGTGGTTGGGAGGAATCGATTGCTGTGGAAGGGAAATGGCCCCTTCAGTTATCTCTAAGCATGCAGATAATTAATATCTTCCACAGCACTTAGATAAAATGAGCAAGGGAGAGAATCCATCTATTATTTGATTCCATCATCCATCTGGTAGCTTGGAATTGGCTGGAGCACAGCAGTCACACATAACAGCCCCAGGTAACGTAGCCATGCACTCCTGTGGGTTATCAAGCAGCCAGACCTCGGAGGCAAAGCAAAACCTTCCACTGGGAAAGTTCCTGCTAAAGTGCTTGCGCTACAGCTCTAGGATTATCCCCACAACACCAACATCTCATCTGGCTTTAAACTTCATCCCCTCTGGCAACACATACACTGAAAATTTCTATTCCTTTCCACATGCGTCTTATCCTTTAGTTCTGTCTTCCAAGCCTGTCTCTTTACCGCCATTGGCTGAGATCTGCCCCTCCCTACCCAACACCAGGCTGGATTAGCTGCAAGCCAATAGCTGGGGGTCAGGATTAAGAGGCCAGTATGCTCTTTAATATAAGCTGCCTATAATTAATGGCATTATTAATAGCTTGACTGAAAAATTCATTAAAAAATCCATTAAAAATAAATACCCTTTTACAAAAGGCACTGCCTTGGGTAAGAAAAACAGGGGGAGAAAGATAAAGCAGAATTGATTGGTGGTTTTCAGTTCAGAGAAAGACAGACCATAGTTCAAGCTGATTAAAATTGAACATTTGAGATTAAGCACTCTTGCCAAAATATTCTCTGTAGTTACTTAATATGAAAATATTATAAGAAGCCACACTTAACATCTTTTATACAATGAGGACTTGAGCACATGATGCACGGCAGCATTGTATGTAACTGCTGTACAAAGATATTGTCTAGTAAGAAGCACTAGGATTTGCATGGCAGTCAGAAGTTAGCCTTTCTATGATAAGCTTTGGCTCTTGGCTACACAGGGGGTTTTCAAATGCTACTTCCCAATTAGATCTATTGAGACATTTTGAGCAGTCATTGGACGTTTTTCTATGGCCATGGGTTTTACTTCACCTGTGGACAGTTTCTTTTCTCTTTATCGCCTGTAGGACATACTTGTAAAGTAATTTTGGCATCAGCACTCAGTGGCACACATTCATGGCATCCTGTTAAGTAAACTCCACTTTTCACCAGAGATGTATAAAAGAAGAGTATCAGCACTATGATCTCAGGTGGACTATAACTCCCATGGTTCCCCTCATGTTGGCATGCTGAAGCCCAACATATCTAGAGAGGTCCAGTTTGGTGATAGCTGTATTAGAAGTATTGAAAAGAAACCAAACTGCACATAAACCTTGTGGCAGCCTTCAACGGAGATGAACTTCCTGCTTAGATGCAGCAATGGGAATTTAGGTCTCTAAGAGTAAACAAGCAAAGCTAGTACAATTAAGGCCTGACAAAGGAGCACACAAGGGAACAAGAGGTCACATTAAACAGTTATCAGTTCCCCAAGGCAAGGAATATGGCAGATACATTCATTACGATCTCCGTGCCCAAAATTGCCTCTCTTTGGTCATGCATGATCTTCATTTTCTGTGTTTGAAGATGATTAGCTGTCCAGTTCTTTTAGTGCTTGCATTTTAAAAGAAAATTCTGCACATTTTTGTGGCTGGGCTATCCATTTTTGATAGCCTCTTTTACTTTTACATGACATTTCCTGCAGTACAATTTGAAGAACAAACTTCATATTAGGTTTATGGTGTAGCATATCATACTATATTTTTGATCAGAGGTCCTCCTCCTCTTTCTTTTCTTTCCCTCCTCCTCCTCCTCCTTGGATCTCTTAGGGCCCATCCGGATAAGCCTTTAAAGCAAGACCTATCTTGGTTTTACCAGAGGTATCCAAATGACACCTCAGTAAAACCAAATTAATTAGGAACAAAGCAAGGTTTCCCTGTTTAGTTCTGAATTAATTAGATACCTGGTAAGACCTGGATCTTAGGTAAGATCCAGACCTTACCAGGTGTGGGCCCTATGTGGATTGGGCCCGACGACTGCATCACAAGATCCCCCGGCTCAATCCATACAGCCATTTCAGTTTTTCAGGTTCCATGAGCCCAAAAAACCCAAGAGGGCACCCACCTCTCCCACAAAACCCCAAAATAAATCCTGAAGCAATTAAGGAGTGATTTTATTCCTCCCCCACCCTCCAATCTTCTGGAGTGTCATTTTTACATATGCCAGGAGGACTGAAGGATCGCCTTAATGGTGGTCTGGTAAGGTTTTTTTATGTTTTAAGGCTCATTTGGGGGGAGGGACTGCAAAGTGGCTGGATGCCATCCCGGTAGTTACCGGGATGGCATCTAAACATCCCTCTAGAAAATGGGAAAGCCCATTTTTGGGGGGAAGGAGGGTGGGGCCATAAGTGTGCATTAAAACCCGCTTTGGCATACATTTCTGTCATGCGTGGAAGTGCCCTTTATTGCTACAAGCAAATGAGACATCTTATTTTGAATATAGTGAAATTTCATTTCCTCTTTCCCTTCACAGACATAGTCCACTCAAAAAGAGTACCACCACAGTATAAGACACATTACAAATAAGTTTAGATACCAAAATCATTATAAAACAGTTTAGATGGTAAAATATGCCACTACAAAATAACTCATTTCAAACAAAGTTATAAGGTGGGAGGTTTGGGGAAAAGGATATGGGCTCAGATCAGAGGTGGGCAAATGCAGAAGCATAAGAGGGCCACATTAGCATTCCAAGAGACCTTAGAGAGCTTCATCACCCACTGCTCTTACTCCTGGTGAAAAAAATAATCAATATTTGCTCCTCAAATACCTTTTATAGGAGACATGGGGATGTTTCTGGGGCTCTATTTTGGGTCATTTTTGGATGGGAGAAAATGTCACTTTTTTCCCCCTGAAAGAGTCCTGGAGAGCCCCATGTATGGTGTAAAGGTCTTCTACACCTCTATGTCATTTGGGAGAAATTTAGAGCAAAAGAAATATTTTTTTTGCAAAAGTTACCCAAAACTACATTTTTAACCTCTTGGATTGGGCACAAAATGACCTTGGGAGCCATACTTTGCCCACCTTCAGACTAAGACCTAAGATAAAAGAGATAAATAAGTAGACATTATCTTGTTTTTTTCATTGCTTTGATGCTGTGCACTGCTTAAAAACCGGCTTCTGCCAAATTATTACAGAGATTATCCAGATTTCATCATCCTGAAGAGAAATATGGTAACTTATGCATTGTGCATTGGAAATCCAGTCTAGGCATATCAATGAACTGTCTTACAGTTCTTTCAGGAGGGTGGAAATATTGCTCCTTGGCTCAAAATCCCTCCTTGTCTCTTTGTGCTGCCAGCAGTTGGGCTGAATGGTAATCAAACTCTTTGTGCCTTGGAATTAAAAGGATCCTGGAGGCTATGTCAGATCCCACCCTATCTCTTGAGGAAGAGTGATTCTGTATTTAGATCATCTTTGTGTCGCCTCAGGAGTATTGCTAAATTGTTTTCATGGCAGTAGCAAAGGAAGGCTGTGCTTAAACTATACAGAATGGATAGCAGCATCTCTTTACAGCAGCCAAAGATTTCAGAGTCTGCAACGGGGAACCAATAGCACAAAATTGTTCCAGGCAAATCATCAACAAGCTTCATTCTTGTGTGCACAGATATATGCTACTGCATGATCTTATTGATTCGAATCCCTATTCAACCAATGCAATCTGGGGCAAGTCACACACTCTCAGCCTTAGAAGAAAGCAATGGCAAATAAATCTTTCCAAGTAAACTCTGTGATAGGTTTGCACTAGGGTGACCATGGATCAGAAATGACTTGAAGGCACACAAAAACTATAGCTTGACACTTTAATTTTGGACTGTCAACTAGGGTTGTGTATAGATCCGTTTTCAAAAATGGTCTTTGGCTGGTTTGGCTGGATCATCTAGTTCGGACATCCATAATGGCATGGGCTCCACTGCCATTTTTTCATACCGCAACAGAACAGTGGCTGCCGAAAAACAGCTGCTTTAAGTTTCTTTCGGATGCATGTGGAGTGCAGAGAGGAAGGGAGCTGCTAGAAGGGAAAGGATCCCAGAAAGGGTGGTTTCTTAAGCCTGTTGCATTAAACCCAGGTCTCTGAAAGACAGAAGGGAAAGGATCCCAGAAAGGGTGGTTTCTTAAGCCCTTGCTTTAAATCCAAGTTGCCTTGAAAGACAGAAGGAAAAGGATCCCAGAAAGGTGGTTTCTTAAGCCCTTGCCTTAAACCCGGGTTGCCTTGAAAGACAGAATGAAAAGGATCCCAGAAAGGGTGGTTTCTTAAGTGTGATGCCTTAAAATGATGGAAAAGGGAACCTCATAAGTTTCCCATTGCCCCCAATGGGCAGAATCTTCCTGGATCTTTCAGTTGCTGAGCTGAAAACAGCTTTTTTTTCCATTAGCTGGTTTTTGGAGGCTCCTGAAAATGGATCCAGGTAGCCACCTAAATTTGGATACGGAAAACCATGTTTAAATCGATATTACCAAACTGAATATTTTAAATGTTGATACTGTATGCTTTCAAAAGTAGATATTATGTAGATATAATTTAGCAAACAACAGTTATAGGGAAGCTTCTGCTGGAAGGAAACAACATACTGACATGACACACCAAGCAAACCCTAAGTAGCCTTACATAACAAGCAGGGATGCCTTGAACTCATGATAGAGAATCAGTCCTCTATCTAAATGGATCATGCTGCACAAGCTTATTGTGATACTGCTGTACTGTGTGTACTTCATTTTCTTGGTCATCTTATTTTTCATACACAGTTCCCTTCAACTCAGCTTCTATGGAAACTTAAACAGTTTAAACAATTGTGTTTTGATGATCTATGCACTGCAGTTCACTTTACCACAGCCTTACCTTTTTAATCTGCTTTGACAAGGGGAGGGTAGAAGATAATAGTGTAAAGTTAAAAGGGCTTACATTCCATGTTGACAGAAAGCCAGAAGTTCAAATTAAAAGAACATACATTTTATTTAAAAAAATACGAAGACCCCTTTTTTTAACTGCAAAAGCTGGTTGAAAGAGGAAGAGATATTGTCATCCAATAAAGGCTCCTGGCAATTACTGCAAATTGCAGCTGAATTACTTTGATAGTGTAAACAACACCAAGGACATGATACTTAGCTATTTTTGATATTATTTGTGTATTTATTTAATTAATATCCCATCTTTCACCCAGTATGGGATCCTAAATGATCAGAATTGATATCCTATAAAAAAGACAGAACAAGCACACACACACACACACACACCGCAATGCGCTATTCCAAAGACTGGAACATTAACCAATATTTTAAAATTATAATAAAAGAGAATCCTCTTAAAATTAGAAAAAAATTGATTATTATAAAAGCTGTCTGAGATCTCTTCTACACTGCCATATAATCCAGAATATCAAGGCAGATGATCCACATTATCTGCTTTGAACTGGGTTGTTTGAATCTACCATCAACATAGAATCATAGAATCCTAGAGTTGGAAGAGACCTCATGAGCCATCCAGAATTCAGGCTTTCCCTAGATGTAGGGGCACTGAGAACAACAACAACAATAATAATAAACTTTATTTCTAGACCACCCTCTCTCTCCAGAGGGACTCAGGGTGGTTAACATACATATAAATGGCAAACATTCAATGCCACAATTTCTTCATTAATATCAAAAGTATAAAATGACAATAACATACACATTATAATAAAATTCCACAATAAATTTAATAATGACAGTCAGTAAAACATTATTGCACAGAGTATACCTGGACCAATTTAAGTGACCAAGTTGCTGAAAATGTTCAGTCCTTGTTATAGTTTCACTTAAACCATAGCTGCTATGGGAAGACAATGATGTTAATCTTCCTCCTCTTCATGTGCTAAGTTGCATAGATTTGTATTTAACAGTTTCTTAAAGGAGATTAGGGTGGGGGCCATTTAAATTTATTTAGGGAGGGAGTTCCAGAGGTGGGGGGTGATCACAGAGAAGGCCCCCTCTCTCGTTCCCACCAGCTGAGCTTGTGATGGGTGTGGGACCGAAAGCAGGGCCTCCTCCTCTGACTGGAGTGCCCGAGATGGTCTATACAGGGAGATGCCACTTGACAAATAGCCTGGACCTGAGCTATTTAGGGCTTTATAGGTAATGACCAGTTGAGATGGTTCCCAATTGGAAATAGCCACAACTGTCCTGACTGCCATGCAGTCTAAAGACACAGGAAGGCAGTCCCCATTCCTACTTTTCTCTGGTGTCACAATGGTCTCCATTCATGACACAGTATCTACCTTTTCCCTGGTAAGGGAGAGGAAGGAGACATGGAATTTCCTCCTCTCCCCTCATTGTCCCATCATTCTGGTTGACATCACAGCAAATAACACAGGGAAAGACAGGTGCCATAGGACAGCCAGCAACCAAGGGGGACAAAGGGGGAACATTTAAGGGAACTGTACAGTGGTGCTGAACTACATCCCATGTCTCTGAGCAATGGGGACTCCTTCCCACCTGTACATCAGCCAAGGGAATCCTTATGTGGACTCCTAGGGGTGCATGTAGCATGCTGGATTGACATCAAACAAAGGGCTTTTTGATTCCTTTCACATGTCCTGTTTTCATACCAGGTGTCAACCATCTTATTTCTCAGAATTTTATTATTTTCTGCCCATGTGTGGCACCGTACATTCCACCCTATGAAATTCATTTTGGTTATTAGCTTCCTAATCTGCTAAAGTCATTTTGAATTCTGATCCTGTTATCTGGGATATTAGCTATCACTTCCGATTTTTGGTGTCATCTGAAGACAATGCTGGCTTGGTTATGCCCACATTCCTACCAAAAGTGGAGGGGGAGTGTTGCAAGATGCCTCCTCCTCTATGACAGAGAAGAAAGTGTTTTTCGGCTAGCTCCAATGGATCTACCCACACTTTCCTCTCCTTTTCCCCATATGATGGAGGAAAGGGCGACAGGGCAACACGCGTTGCTACTCTTTCATCCATCTGATGGGGACAGGGTCCCAACGAGCCCTGTCCCATCTCCACCATATGATGGGAGAAGGAGGTAGGGTGCACCTTCCCTTTTGTCGGTGACTGTCAGGGAAATGGCATGGCCTCAGGGGCAGTGCGAAGAGGTGGCAAGTCTGTTGTGACTTGTTTTTGAGAAAACCTGTTACTTTTTGGGTATGGTTTTCCTTTCTAAGTGCTTACATCTTGTCTGTTTAATAATCATCTGCTTTAGAGTTTTTCCTGATATTGATATGATAGTGATTATTTTGATCCTCCCCCTCCCACACACACACCTTTTTGAATGGCAAGAATGCTTGAACTGCAAAGATTTTTGCCTGTCTAGGATACTCTTCCCCAGGGTTTCTCCGTAGATGAGAAACCCATTTTAAAACCAGTTTCCCAATATCTTCAAACATTATTTCTATCTCTAGTATATAATCTTCTATACAAATATCGATAGACTGTGCTTCTTCTAATGGATAAGACTGAAAAGTGCTTTAACTTTGGCTAGACTGTATCTGCTTGTTGTCATGATAAGAAGAATTTTAACGTTTCATTATTCCCACATTGAAACAAATGTTTCCACAGGCATATGTGTGCAAGCACACACAGAGATGAACACACACCTGCCTTTCTCAACACAATAGAACAAATGGTTCAGTGTTCCATCACTTTGAATAAACCGCAGTAAATGTGCCAGTTGCTTTCTAATTCCTTATTGTTCTCCTGTAAACTTCAGTGCCGCCAGCAGCAGGGGTTATAGGACACATGTTATAGCTCTCAGCTACTTGCCCAGAAAACACACCAATTCTCCCAGTCCTTTTTCATGCTATTAATACTTTCTCTAGGATTTTAACCCACTCCATCCTGCTACTCAGCTTCTTGTTTTACATGTCAGTTCTATCTAAAAGTATTTGCCTAGTTTAGGCATAAATACACTGCATCCTTCTGTTTGCTCTTAAAATGCATCAATTACACATTTCAAAGACAATAGTAGCTTCAGATGTACACATGCATCATGAGATGAACTGATGTGTGGACTGACTCAGAATGAGTGCTGTGGCCCTCCCCTGCCACACACACACACACTGACTCACTTAGAAGACTATATGTTGCTTTTTCTACTCATGTCAATGATTCACACAGCTGATTTCCTACAAGAACAAAGTTGCCTGTGCTGTCAATCTTTCTAAATCATGACTAGGTCACCCCATGAAATTTCTTGAGTTATCAATGCTGTTCTTTGAAAATATACCCTAAGAAACACAGGCCCTTGGACAAATCTTGGACAGAATTTTGTTGTCTTCTTATCCTTGTGGAAGTTCCTTAATGGACACAGTTAGATACTGAGTTATATTCAGTTTAAATTTGCAGAAATAGAGATGAACATACAATGCATGCAGAGTTAAATTCATTGCTATTGCGCTTGTAGGCACTTGTGCATGGATTTGCAGTGTTACTGCATATGAGTGTGCAGTTCATATGAACCTATATGTTGGATTGTGTTCAATTCCACATCTGGTGTTTTGGTTCAAATGTGTAATATTCAACGCAAGAGTTGAGTAGAATGCATAGCTCTATCATGTATTAGTAAATTCCATAATACATTTATAGTACTGCCTGTAAATCTTCCAAAAGGCCTTTGACGTTTAATTGTTGTTGGATTGATCTGTCTGCCCATTCTATAATAGCCCCATCCTTGATGTCTTACCATTATTATCCTGCACTTTATTGTCCATTTTAACTGTGAAATTACCTTTTTCCATTTTGGAACATTCTGCACTTTGCCCGGGATCTATGAAGTTAGTCTACTGATTTTAACATTGTATGATTCATGTTGATTTTAATGATTGTTTTTACTGATGTTGATGTTTTTATTGGGATAATTGTGTGATTGCTCTGTTATTGATATTTGATTGTTGTATCGGGCAAGGCCCCATGTAAGCCGCCCCGAGTCCCTTCGGGGAGATGGGGCAGGGTATAAAAATAAAGTTGTTATTATTATTATTATTATTATTATTATTATTATTATTATTATTATTATAGATTGGTATATACATTGGTATAGCTTCTTGTTCATAATATTTTGGCTCTCTCCACTATCTCAAATACTAGAAAGGTCTATCATTTTTTTTTCATGCTTAGTTTCTTTATGAAGAGGTTGGGCCAGATCAGACACTAATTAGTTTAAAAGATTTTATACTTTTTCAGTGAAACTGTGCAATGTGCTATTAACATAAAGAATCTGCCATTTCCATCCCATTTACTAGGTTGTCACTGTTGCTTAGGATCATCTTGCCTCTTCCAACTTCTGGACAACAATATTGTCTGCAAAATAAGTAAGCAATTTGTTGGACTTGGTATTCTTGGCAAAGTCCAACAAATATTAGGATAATTGAAACTGGCCAAGGCTACTACGTCTCTCCCTTGTGAATGTGTGGTCATCTGTTCTAGGAAGACATCCTCCAAGTCTTGGGAGTCTGTAGTAGGCTTCCACAATGACATTCCTGTTGTTTCTTTCCTCCTTAATTTTTACCCAGATACCCTCCATTTGATTTCCAGAATTTACATCATGAACTTCCTTACAGATTAAACATCCTTGATATCCAAAAATCCTACTTTCCTGTTTGGTTTATTTCTCAGAAATAGATTAGAACCCACTATTAATACATTCTAATCACGATACTTTTCCTAACAGGTGTCATTGATTCCAATCATATAATATTTGCTTTTTTGTATTAAGAGTTCAAGTCCACCTTAATTATTTCACATGCTTTATGCATTAGTGTAGAGAGGCCAAAGACCATGTGCCATCTCCCTAGCTGCTTATTTAAGGGTTTCTTTCTCTTTGTTGGGTTTTTGTCTTTTTTGCTTAGTTCTTTCTATAACAGTTATTTTCTCCTGTTAAACTCCTGCTTACCAAATACCATCTCCCTTCCCAGATCTCAGTTTAAAGTCCTCCTGATCAGATTAGCAAAAATGTTTCTGCCAACCTCTGTAAGATGCAAGCAACCCTTGCCAGAAGTCCAACATCATTAAACCTCAGACCATGTTCCAAGAAGCCAAATGATTCCTGGTGGCATTATCTGTGATACAATTTATTATCCTTCTGCATTGGTTCAGAAATAGCTGCAATCTGAATAGAAATCCAGGCCTAGCCTGCAGATTCTCCTCTGAAATGGGCAGTCTCTCATTTCTTCTGGAGAAGAATCCCTACCAGAACCATTATCAGCAAATAGCTTTTTCTCATGCTGTATTGTAACTGGGGCAAAGAGGCTATACTTGCATTCTTGGTCCATCGGGAAAGAAATAAAAGGGCCACTTCTCTAGTTGAAACCAATGATGAATAAAGGCAGATAGGCTTAATCCAGGTAGAAACCACATACTGCCCTCTTTGCATTTTTGCTCAGAAGCAAATGTTCTCATAGTCTCTGCTTTCATTTGTCTGGACTATTTCGTCATCTGTTATAATTCTCTTCTAATTTTGGGGGTTTTAGATGGTGGTTTAAAATACATGGGATATGTATAATAACTGGAATTGTTTTGTTTAATTTGATTGTACCTACTACAAGTCACAAGATTTTTTTGGCAGAAGATGGAATATAACCAAACCAATGAATCAATACATTTTCTTGCCCTGAGCTTGCTTGTTAAAAGGTGTTTTGGGTGGTTATTTAGAGTTTTGTTTGTTTTCAAATATAAATTCTCATTCAAAAAGAAAAGCAAATACTTTGTATCTTTTGTTCCCCTTTAAAGCAATTATGCAGAATTACATGGAATTTGGAAACCTGCTGGAAAGAAGTAAACCTTTATTAAATGTACAGAATATGTACATAATTATAGTGAGAAAAATCAAATCTGTAGCCTTATCGTTTAGGTGTACATTTAATACCAAGTTACAAAGCATGTTAAGCTATTTTCCCTACACGTGAAGCATGCATTTTATGTACAACTGAATATTTTGCACAATCTATGCATGCATTTCAAATGCTGCAGATATAAAGAGCTTCTCCATTTCATTGGTCTCTTATTTCCCTCAAAAGAAATGAGTTAATTTTAAAATTATCTTCATTACTATTTAACTTAGAATACCTAGCATACAAAATTATGTGATGATTACCAACATATTTTCATTTTCTTTCTTTTTTTATATTCCCTTTATTTTATCAGACCTGAGTAATGCTTTTTAAAATTACATAATGTGCAGAAATGTCTGTATAGAGAACTTTCCAAGGACTATTTATAAAAAGCACGGGTTCCCTCCTAAACACTACGCCTCACGTTCCATAGCATGGAACCATGGAAATTAAAGAGGTATAAAACTAATGTAGATAAGTACTGTGCAACCCCTGGTCATCTTGACAGGGCAGGGAAACGTTCTCTAGTAGTTTCTGTTAAGATTGTTCAATGCGATTTAGTCCTCAATTCAGATATCTGAGAGCCTAGTGCAATGTACATTTATTCAGAATTAAATTAAATTAAGTTCATTAGACTATAGCACACAGAAGAGTGGTTGTATGTTATGCAGGACATTTTAACTCTAGATCTTTATCTGCTGCAATGCACACTGTAAGACTTCTTCATTTGGTAGGAATAACATTGCTAATGGAAGAGGTAGGGGGGAAAGAGTGCTTACTCCTTTCCTTCTGTATTACTTTCTGATCCAAGTAATCATCATACAGGAAAAACTACAAGCCAAAGGGGTATAATTTGATCAGAGAAAAAATGTGAAAGAAAGAGTTACATTTCAATTAAAACTGTCATATTTGAAAGAGTATGAAACTTCCAACTGTCCAAGTTCTGAAATCTTTTGGTTGATGTGCCCTACCAGGCTCTGGGTTCTTGCACAGAGATGTAGCATTGAAAGTAACACAATTGCCTAGTGGAAATGTGAACGTCAAGTCATGTGGTTATCAATCTTTATCCAATGGCTGACATGTTCTTAATATGAGAATTGCTCTCCCTTTTATCCTGCAGCTTACATGACATCATGTTAAGAATCCAAAGACAGAGCTGTCTTAGGATGCATCAGAATGCAAAGGGATTCTGTAGTACCTTTGAGACTAACCAAGACAGAAGTTAGTAGTGTAAACTTTTGTAGACTTAAGTCTTCTTGCATCTGATGCTACAAGATCCCGTTGCTTTAATTTAAAATGACATTGAAAACAAGAACTCCCAAAATGTTGCTGCTGTTGTACATTCTATAAGTAGCCTAGAATATTAAGGCCTCTTCCATATAGCTGAATAAAATCCCACATTTTCTGCTTTGAACTGGAATATAAGGCAGTGTGGAACCCCCAGTGGTGCAGCAAATTAAACCGCTGACCTGCTGAACTTGCTGACCGAAAGGTCGGTGGTTCAAAGTCAGGGAGCGGGGTGAGCTCCCACTGTTAGGCCCAGCTTCTTAACGGCACTCCGTGCAGTCATGCCAGCCACATGACCTTGGAGGTGTCTATGGACAATGCCTTAGAAATGGAGATGAGCACCAACCCCCAGAGTCAGACATTACTAGACTTAATGTCATGGGAAAATCTTTACCTTTACCATATGGCAGTGTGGACTCAGATAACCCAATTCAAAGCAGATATTGCAAATTATCTGCCTTGATATTCTGGGTTATATGGTTGTGTAAAAGGGCCCTAAGACACCTTGAAGGTCCAATTGTCTCTCTCTGTTCCATACAGTCACAGCAATTACAGAGAAACAATTGTCATCAGAGATATATCAGAGACATGATCTAAATGATTAATTGATTTAAAATTATTTCTTAACTTCATGTGTCCATAAGGTATATTCTAATTCTCTCTCACACACACACACACTGAGTGATTTTTTATACCCTTCCAGTAAATATTTGCCTTAAAAATCCAAATAGTCTTTGTTTTGAAGAACAAACAAAAAGGGGTGAAAATAGCCTGAAATAGAGCATAGAGGTTCCCCCACCACACACTCAAAGGGTTAAACAGAGGCAAGGCTGAAACAAGGAGGCAATAGAGAAGGCAGGAGGGGAAAAGGTTAGTGTTTTCTCTCCATTAAAGAGAGTGTTCTTTGCTGGAAACCAATTGGTCATGCATTCTTGCAGCGTTTCCTGGCAGAGAAGGATCCCAGCTAAGACACCTGCCCTGCCTCCTAGTGAACAAAAGTTGGGCTGCCAGTAAGTAGAGGGATGGGGTTTTTCCTTTCCTCCACTTGCAATTTCCCTACAAATTGTCATATTGGTCTTTGCAAAATTTTACAGAGCAGCTTTCCCCCTCCATCTCCCTTTCCGCCCACTGCGTCAATGGACACCCTTGTAGTGTTTCCCTCTCCTAATTGTGTAGCCATGCGGCAATGCCATACGTGCTAGGATGATTTGTGAGAGACAATGGAATGAATGAGAGCCCTAATAGAGTCCAACTGCAGAATTAGCCAGGAAAGCTCAAAATCAAGCAGTCATGACCAAGTAGTACAAAAAGGGTAAGGTAGAGTTTATTTATTTGAACATACATTTCTGATTTTGGCTCTGATAGGTAATTAAGGAAAATAAGCACATACTTACGTATGTAAAAACTCGCAAGGCATTCTATATCACTGTTTGTTTAAATGCTAAACTTGTTATAGGCATTGTTAATTTTATTGTTCTTATTAATATTAACACATCATCAATTAACTGTTATATTATTATTTTTAAAAATAGGCAAAAGCATGTTGCACTGATACATTGTAGGCCTGTGTGATTGATGAAAAAAATGTTTCAGTACTCATTACAAAATTAAAGGGCGCAGGCAAGTCATTTTTAAAGTGTTTCTAAAATATCATAAGTGTTTTATTTATTTATTTATTTATTTGCAGTATTTATATTCCGCCCTTCTCACCCCGAAGGGGACTCAGGGTGGATCACATTACACATATAAGGCAAATATTCAATGCCTTAACATAGAACAAAGACAGAGACAAACGCAGCTCCGAGCTGGCCTCAAACTCATGACCTCTTGGTGAGAGTGATTTGTTGCAGTTGGCTGCAGCTGACTGCTCACCAGCCTGCGCCACAGCCCAGGCTGTTTTGTTACTATAACGAAAGTAACAAATTATTTGTTACTATTTCGTTATGTAATTGTGTTGGGAGGGGGGCTCCCGGGGTTTCTTTGTCATTCATTTTAAAATTATTGGGATGAAACTTGCTACAATGGTAGAACATATTTACTACTATAACCCACCCACCCCGCAACCCCTGCAAAAAAAAAAAATGACAAAAAGGCTTGTTCCTGACTGCAACAACTTTTTGTGTGCTTTTTGGCTCACTTGCACACAGATAGCACAGCAGTAGCACTAGAAAATGTTGCAAAAATGCTTGTGCCTAACTGAAATAACTTGTTGTGTGGTTGTTGGCTGCCAACGCACGCAAATAGGCTGACAGTAGCCCTTAAAAATGTGGCAAAAAGGCTTGTTCGTGACTGCAACAACTTTTTGTGTGCTTTTTGGCTCACTTGCAGACAGATAGCATAGCAGTAACCCTAGAAAATGGTGCAAAAAAGGCTTGGATCTGACTGAAACAACTTATTAAGTGGTGGTTATTGACTCCCAATGCACACAAATAGATCAGCACTGCACTCAACAGCCCAGTAGCCCTTAAAGATTTTCTAAAACGAGGCAAAAAGATATGGCAGTCATAAGCAAAAGAATAAGCAAAGCAAGCAAGCACTGCCTGCCAGTGCCTGTCTAGCCTACAGCTTACAAAGCCTCTCTCTTCCTTTTTCCGGCATGGTTCCGAGTCAGCCTCAGTTAAAGATAAGCTAAAACTTGGTAAGCTAGTCTCCTTCCTTCTCTTTCTATCTCCAGCACCGTGCCTGCCTGCCTAATACTACCCTGCCTGCTTGCAAAGCTAAACTGAACCCGGTATGGAGGTCCTTTCCCTTTCCCTGCCCAATCACAAATGGAGGCTGTGGCCTGGCGCTCGGAAATTCAAAAAGCAATAACTGTGGTTCCACCTCCTCTCCCCCCACCCATTAGACCTGATTGGCTGAGAGGCATGGCATCAATTTTGGCTTCACCTCCAGGTAGTGCTTTGTCACGACCCAGGCTACAGAGCACCAATAACCATACGCAGAGGCCAGATTCTATCTAATATCTTTATTAAGGAAATATATAAGATTAATAAAAATAAATGTAAAAGTTAGTTCAGAAGCAGACCTTTCAGGAAAGGTCAAAATTAGTCCAAAAAAGCAATGTCCAATATGAAATATTATGTTCCAAAGTTGTAATCCAATAACCGAAACACTCACTTTGCCAGGCAAAGTGAGGGGAGATGACAAGGTCCTTTAGTCCATAAACTTGAGCAAGGCTAGGAAATAACTTGATACTTGAAGCAAGGCTTAAAACGTGGAACAAGGTAACAAGGAACAAGAACAAGGTCCGTGGAATAACTTGGTAAAATCCGTGATACAAGGCAAGGTATAGTCCTGGAAAACAAGCAAGGTCCGTAGGTAAACAAAGGCTGGAAACTGGAGCGAAGGCTGGAAAGCAGGGCAAGGCTTGAGCAGGAACGAGGCTTGAAACGGAGCGCGCTGTCCAGACACAACTCGCTCCGGAGGCTGACGAATTGACTCCGCGAAGTTACTACGCGGGTAAAACACCTATATAGAGTCTAACTTTCTCGCCGAAGCAGTTCTCTGGGAACCAGAAACGAAAGCTAAACTCTGGGACCAGATGTTTGACTCCCTAAAGATTCTCACGGAAAGCAGTCTTAATTGGCTACATTCTTAGCTGCAATTCTAGCACTCCTGCGCGAAGCTGCTTCCAAACCCCTCTGTTGTTTACAAAACTCACGGCGCAAGAACACGGGAGATGTGGGCTCTGGGTTTGTTTGACATACTTCTGGGACACAACTTTCTTGCAGGTGCAAGGTTCCCAGATCTGCCTGGGAAAGATCTGGCTGAGAAGATTCCAGTTCTGACTGGGAAGGTAAAAAACCCAAGTTTTCTTCTTCATCAGGGATTACAATGTCCTGAGCAGGACTACAAGGCCCATGGGTCATCACACTATCCCCCTCCTCAAGGCCCCTCCCAAACTGGGGCCCTCTCCCCGAGGCGCGAGGTCGCGGCTTGGCGGGATAGGTCTGATGAAAGCGACGGGTTAGATCAGGAGCATGGACTGTGGAGGCGTCTTCCCAAGAGCGTTCCTCAGGGCCAAAACCCACCCAGTCAATGAGATATTGTAGGCGGCGGCGGTGAAAGCGAGAATCCAAAATGTCCTCAACCTCGAACTCCTCCTCCCCATTCATCAAAACAGGAGGGGGGGCCGGTTGGTCTGTATCAGGACGCACACCATCCGCCGGAAGGAGCAGGGAACGGTGAAACACTGGGTGGATGCGCATTGAACGCGGAAGTTGGAGTTTGAAAGTCACGGGGTTTAATTGCGCCACCACTGGATAGGGGCCAATGAAACGGGCATCTAACTTCCGGCAAGGGCGGTGGGAGGGCAGAAAGCGAGTGGACAGAAAAACCCGATCTCCTACCTTGATTTCGGGGCCCGGCTGGCGATGTTTGTCAGCGTGGCGTTTATAGTCCTCCTTGGCTTGGTCTAGTTGCTGGAGCAAAAGTTGTTGTACCGCTGTGAGTTCCTGCAGCCAATCCTCTGCTGCGGGAACTTCTGAAGTTTCAATGACAGGGGGAAAGAAACGTGGATGGAAGCCGTAGTTTGCAAAGAACGGCGTTTCTTTTGTAGAAGCTTGAACTCCATTGTTATAGGCAAACTCTGACAGTGGTAACAGAGAAGCCCAATTGTCCTGTTGGTAGTTTACATAACAGCGAAGATACTGCTCCAAAGTGGCATTGGTGCGCTCCGTTTGCCCATCTGTTTGGGGATGATGAGCTGAAGATAAGCGAGAGTCTATGCCCAATAGTTTTTGTAGTGCCTTCCAAAAACGAGAGGTGAATTGAGATCCACGGTCTGTGACTAAACTCTTGGGCAATCCATGTAGTCTGAAAACATGTTGAAGGAATAGATCTGCAGTCTCTTTGGCCGTGGGAAGACCTTCACAGGGAATGAAATGGGCTAACTTGGTGAAAAGGTCCACCACCACTAGGATCGTGGTGAATCCACAGGAAGGTGGTAGGTCAGTGATGAAATCCGCAGAAATTATTTCCCATGGCCGAGATGGGGTAGGAAGGGGATGCAGAAGCCCTGAGGGCTTCTCCCTTCTTATCTTGGAGCGCTGGCATACTGGGCAGGTGTTGACATATTTTTCCACATCTTTGCGGATCTTGGGCCACCAAAAATCCCTTAGGATCAGATGCATGGTTTTAAATAGTCCGAAATGCCCTGCTGGTTTGCAGTCATGACACAGACGAAGCGCTTTCTCCCTGCCCGGTCCGGGTGGGATATAAACATGATTTCTATAGCATAGCAGTCCATCTTTAAGCGAAAAGGGAAAATGCAGACCTTGGCGAAGTTGGTCCTGCGCCCAGGCATCTGCTTGCTGACTAGCCCTGATTTCTTGAGCACAGATGGGTCCTGGAGTAGAGGAAGTTGAACCAATGGGAGTGGATTTGGTGTTCCCCACTGTGAGCGTGGCAAAGTTCTCGGGTTGTAGTAATTGGGATTCAAAGGTCTCCTTGCGTCCTGCAGCGTATTCCGGTTTACGTGACAGGGCGTCTGCTTGCTTGGTTTGGGCTGGGGTCACATAATGAATCTGGAAGTTAAAACGTTCAAAGAACAAAGCCCAACGTTGCTGCCTCTGATTTAGTTTGCGGGCAGTTCTTAGATGTTCTAGATTTCGATGATCAGTGTGGACTTCAATGGGAAATTTGGCCCCTTCTAGCCAATGTCTCCAAGTTTCAAAGGCTGCCTTTATGGCCAGTAGTTCCTTTTCCCAAATGGTGTAATTTCTCTCTGGTGTGGTTAGTTGACGGGAGTAAAAGGCACAGGGATGAAGGTGGTCTCCCACCGGTTGTAAGAGTACAGCCCCAATTGCCACATCAGAGGCGTCCGCTTGCACAACAAAAGGGGTTCCAGGATCTGGGTGCTGTAGAATTGGCTGGGACGTGAATAATTTCTTTAGTTGCTGGAACCCTTTCTCTGCTTGATCAGTCCAGCGGAAGGGCTGTTTTCCACGGATGCAGCTAGTGATTGGGTCAGACCAGCGGGCAAAATCTGGAATGAACTTGCGGTAATAGTTCGCGAACCCCAAGAAACGCTGCACCTCTTTCTTGTTAGTTGGCGCCCGCCATTCCAATACTGCTGAAACCTTGGCTGGATCCATGGAGAGCCCTAGAGGCGAGATACGGTAACCAAGGAAATCTACCTCTTGTAGATCAAAAGCGCATTTTTCCAACTTGGCATAAAGTCCATGATCCCGCAATCGTTGTAACACCATTTTGACGTGGTTCTCATGTTCTGATTGTGATCTAGAAAACACCAAAAAATCGTCCAGGTAGATTATCAAGAACCTATCTAGATAGTCCTGAAAAATGTCATTGACAAAATGCTGGAACGTTGCGGGAGCTCCGCATAATCCAAAATTCATAACTCGGGACTCGAATAATCCGAATTTGGTCTGGAAGGCGGTCTTCCACTCGTCCCCTTCTCTGATGCGAACTAAGTTGTAAGCCCCCCGAAGATCCAGCTTGGTGTAAACCTTGGCTCCTCGAAGCCGATCCAGTAGATCCGAGATTAAGGGTAGGGGATAGCTGTTCCGCTTGGTGATATTGTTCAATGCTCTGTAGTCCACCACCAAGCGTAGTTCCCCTGACTTCTTCTTCACAAACATCACTGGGGAGGCGGCTGGGGATTGAGAGGGTCTAATGAATCCCTTGCGAAGGTTTGTCTCTATGAATTCCCTGAGAGCTTCTTGCTCTGGTTCAGTCAGGGAGTATAGGTGCCCTCGCGGGATCGGGGCCCCCTCCACCAGGTCAATGGCACAGTCATAAGGTCTATGTGGGGGTAATTTCTCGGCTTCCTTTTCATTGAATACATCCCAATACTCGGAGTACTTCTTGGGCAGGGTGATGATGGGCTCGGTGTCTGTGGCATGGCAGACCTTGGCTACAAGGCAATGGTTTTGGCAGTACTGTGAAGCAAACTGCAGTTCTCTGTTGGACCAGGAGATGCTTGGGTCGTGGAGAGTCAGCCATGGAATTCCCAAAATCACAGGGAAATGGGGAACCTCGGTAACAAAGAAGGAAATCTCTTCCATATGTTCCCTTATCCACATCCTGGTGGGTTCCGACCACTGACTTACGGGGCCCGTCTTGAGGGGGCGGCCGTCTATGGCTTGCACCACACGGGCATTCTTGAAATCATGATATTGTAATCCCAGAGAGTCGGCATACTCTCTATCAATGAAATTGTTGGTGGCTCCGGAGTCTATCATGGCGTGGATCATGACGGGTCCCCTTTTTGCTGACCATAAGGTGACCACGAGAAGGAACAGGACCCCGGTTGGCGGCTCTTGAACGGGTTTTTTGACCGGGTTGGCGAGCCTCTCTACGCCCGGTCGTTGGCTTCCCCCGCCGGCTGTGTGCCAGCCGGCTCAGACGCCTTCGTCTCCGTGGAGGACGCCGCCGCAAGACGGGCGGCGGGCTTCCCTTTGGCTGGGCACTCTCTGGCGAAGTGGCCCCCGTTCCCGCAGTACCAACAGAGGTTTAAGCGTTGACGACGGGCCTTCTCGGCGGCATCTAATCTGGGACGCACGTTGCCCAACTGCATCGGCACCTCCTCGCTTCCTCTGGGGTATGGGGTTGGTGGTGGGGGTCTCCACACTGGACGTGGCTGAACGCTGGCGGGAGCGGGGGGTTTTGCCCCAGCTCTACCGCTCTGGCCTCGAACCCACTGTTTCCTGTTGGCAATCATGACTTCAGCCCGTAAACATTGATCAATGAGTGCTTCGAGGGTCTGGGGAGGATCCACCTTGGAGATTTCCTCCAGCATTTCGATGTTGAGACCCTCCCGGAATTGTCCTCTGAGGGCTACATCATTCCAGCCGGTGTTGTGGGCCAGCACTCGGAACTCGGCTATGTACTGAGACATAGGTCTGTCTCCTTGGAAGAGGCGACGGAGTTTGTGACCGGCTGCCTCCAAATTGTCCTCGATTCCCCAAGTCTCTTTAAGGTGGTCCAAGAAGCGTTGCGCGGATCTTAGGTGTGGAGAGGCTTGGTCGAACAGTGCCGTCGCCCAGTTGGCCGCTGGCCCGTCTAGAAGACTGTAAACCCATGCCACCTTGATGTCTTCTTGGGGAAATTCGGCAGCACGGGCCTCTAGATAAGCTTGGCATTGGCGACGGAAAACATGAACCTTAGAAGCTTCTCCAGTAAACTTGGTTGGCAACGCCATGGCCGGTAGACGGATTCCGCGTTCCTTCAAACCTTTTATTTCTCCATCCTGGGCATTGAGCTTATCACGGATTCGATCTACCTCATCCTTGTCGATGGTGTAGGTAATCGGCTGGCCGCTCGGCCCAGGTACGGTTCCGGTAGACATTCTGGCCGAGGTTAATTGGTGCTTAGGTTGGCGGAGTCAAACTGTCACGACCCAGGCTACAGAGCACCAATAACCATACGCAGAGGCCAGATTCTATCTAATATCTTTATTAAGGAAATATATAAGATTAATAAAAATAAATGTAAAAGTTAGTTCAGAAGCAGACCTTTCAGGAAAGGTCAAAATTAGTCCAAAAAAGCAATGTCCAATATGAAATATTATGTTCCAAAGTTGTAATCCAATAACCGAAACACTCACTTTGCCAGGCAAAGTGAGGGGAGATGACAAGGTCCTTTAGTCCATAAACTTGAGCAAGGCTAGGAAATAACTTGATACTTGAAGCAAGGCTTAAAACGTGGAACAAGGTAACAAGGAACAAGAACAAGGTCCGTGGAATAACTTGGTAAAATCCGTGATACAAGGCAAGGTATAGTCCTGGAAAACAAGCAAGGTCCGTAGGTAAACAAAGGCTGGAAACTGGAGCGAAGGCTGGAAAGCAGGGCAAGGCTTGAGCAGGAACGAGGCTTGAAACGGAGCGCGCTGTCCAGACACAACTCGCTCCGGAGGCTGACGAATTGACTCCGCGAAGTTACTACGCGGGTAAAACACCTATATAGAGTCTAACTTTCTCGCCGAAGCAGTTCTCTGGGAACCAGAAACGAAAGCTAAACTCTGGGACCAGATGTTTGACTCCCTAAAGATTCTCACGGAAAGCAGTCTTAATTGGCTACATTCTTAGCTGCAATTCTAGCACTCCTGCGCGAAGCTGCTTCCAAACCCCTCTGTTGTTTACAAAACTCACGGCGCAAGAACACGGGAGATGTGGGCTCTGGGTTTGTTTGACATACTTCTGGGACACAACTTTCTTGCAGGTGCAAGGTTCCCAGATCTGCCTGGGAAAGATCTGGCTGAGAAGATTCCAGTTCTGACTGGGAAGGTAAAAAACCCAAGTTTTCTTCTTCATCAGGGATTACAATGTCCTGAGCAGGACTACAAGGCCCATGGGTCATCACATGCTTGTTGCTCAGTGAATTAAAACTGTGTCAGAGAGAGTTAAGATGTTTACGTAATTTACACAAAAATACCAGGTGAAAGTTTCAATTCTTAATTTTTTGCCACGGGCACTTGTATTTACGAAACTAATTAATTTGATCCAACTTACGATGGACAATCAAAATTTTCCACAGACCTAATATTTTTGCATAATAGCTATGCCTGAGATGAAGACTGACCCCATGAATGAACAACTCATACTGGGTAAATATGATGGGGGTACACAACCATTAATGGTTACTTTTGCTCATCCTTTACTGAGCTGGCGGTGTAGAGTATCTGGACCTTCAAGACACAGTCCCCAGGCATCCTGAAGTGGGCCCCCAGACCAGGGTATTTGATGGGACCCCTACCTACCACTAAGGTTAAAGATAGTATGATGCTATACAGCCCCTGGTGGCACAGTCTGTTAAAGCACTGAGCTGCTGAACTTATGGACCGAAAGGTGCCATGTTCAAATCCTGGGAGTGGGATGAGCGCCCGCTGTTAGCCCCAGCTCCTGCCAACCTAGCAGTTCGAAAACATACAAATGTGAGTAGATCAATAGGTACCGCTCCAGCAGGAAGGTAACAGCACTCCATGCAGTCATGCTGGCCACATGACCTTGGAGGTGTCTATGGACAACGCCGGCTCTTCGGCTTAGAAATGGAGATGAGCACCAACCCCCAGAGTCGGTCATGACTGGACTTAACATCAGGGGAAACCTTTACCTTTACCTATACAGCAGAATATCCCAGACATGTTCAGCCTACTGGCCTCTTTTCAGAAAAAAAACTACTCAGTGCTCCCCTGGAAATCTACCTCCTTAAGTGAACAAACAATAAGGTACAGTGACAAATTTGCATTATTTTATGGATATATTTCTACGTATGTCTTCCAACATGGTAAAAAAGATGTTGTTGTAAATAAGACACCTTAAAGCTTGAAATTTCAAAATTATTTATTAAAGTCAACCTTGGTAATTATTTGCAATTACACACAGGAAATTAAGATACTAAAGGATAATACTGAAATAAAAATTACAAATAATGTTAAAATATTATTAAATAAGAAGTATGAACGTGGTGCACTGCTATTAATTTATTAATGTTGAGCTCTTTTATTGCCAGCAGTTTGAATTAAAGATTGTTAATACTTACTGCATTTGCACTGTTATAACTGCTTGTCACACATGTTACCTTTTTATTATATTGTATTGTAAACAAGTCATTATATACATATATTCCTGCCAATTCATACTGGACTTCCTCACAATGCGTGACATACTCACCAACACTTCCTTTGAAAAAGCTGTTTTGCGAACTTGAGCATTGATCAGATATAACTTTTATTTTGTGTGTTCATTTGGAAAATAAAGTAATCACTATGACGTTAACTCTCTTACACAACCAATGAAATATGTAGGAATAATTTTTCAATTTTTTTCTTTTCTTCTTTATTTATGTTTTGACTTCCCCCTTATTTTTATTCTATGCCCCCAGTTGCACCTCAGGCAAATCTCCCCCCCCCCCCCCCCGCCCCAAGATCATCCCAGAGCCCCTCAGGAGATAATATCACACACTTTGGGAAGCACAGATTTATTGGATTGAAGGTAAATGCATTTAAATGATGACACAAAAGTAATACAGTAGAGTCTCACTAATCCAAGCCTCGCTTATCCAAGCCTCTGGATAATCCAAGCCATTTTTGTAGTCAATGTTTCCAATATATCGTGATATTTTGGTGCTAAATTCATAAATACAGTAATTACAACATAACATTACTGCGTATTGAACTACTTTTTCTGTCAAATTTGTTGTATAACATGAAGTTTTGGTGCTTAATTTGTAAAATCATAACCTAATTTGATGTTTAATAGGCTTTTCCTTAATCAGTCCTTATAATCCAAGATATTCGCTTATCCAAGCTTCTGCCGGCCCGTTTAGCTTGGATTAGTGAGACTCTACTGTATTTATATTTATTTTTTAAAATTATGTGGATTTAAATAATAAAAACTTACAACAATATAAAACATTTTGGGTATACATTAGCCTTTGTGCTGCTCTGGAACATTACAAAATTGCAGGTGATGTCACAAGATAAATAATAGATTTAAATAAAAGTTATAAAATTAACATCTGTTTTATTTGTGGGAGTAATAAATAAGCTTCATATTTTCTTTTACTTACCAAGAGCACAATTTGCATCAAAATCACACTTGTCGCTTCTTAAAATTATTATCAACTAGCAGGGTAGTCGTTGCAGGAAAGATTTCATTTTAAAATCTTTTTTCATGGCATGTTTGTGAACAAATCAAAGAGGATGGTTAATTTCCTTTGCCAGCCAGCATCATCCAAAAAGCTGTCAAGTTATCAAAACAAATATACATTAAAAATCAATAGTGCAGACAATCCCTGAGTTACAAACATCTGACCTAGAAATTACTCATAGTTAAGAACAGGGTAGAGACAACAGGAAGTGAGAGAAATCTACCCCTCGGAAGGGAAATTCACTCCTGAAAGAGTTATCATGGGGAAAAGATGTCTCTACTGAAGCTTTTTCTCCATAACAAGCCACATTTTTCAAAATCAAATTTTTACAGGGACAAAAAGTAAGGTGAAATCTTCTAAACAGACAGCAAAAGAAAGAACACGAGGTTGTTAACCCTTCCCAATGCCAAGGCTGAGTCCCTCCGGAGAGATGGGGGGTCTACAAATAAAGTTATATTACATATGTGTACATGCGTGTGTGTGACTGACAATAATATCTATGGCTGGAGTTACACTTTAAAAATGTACCTGTTCCGGCTTACATACAAATTCAATTTAAGAACAAACCTCCAGAACCTAGCTTGTTTGTAACTTGGGGATACCCAATAGTATCAGCTTGTCTATAAATAAATGAAAACATATTTTTACAAATAAGATATAATTTCTTTTCATGCATTTCATGAACACACATTTCAATAACACAAAGCTATGTTGAAAATCTTTTGTGGATTAAACTTTTAACTTACACTTGCACCTAGTTAAAATTCATAAAGTTATTATATACATAACTTACATTAATAACAATACTTAATACATTTCTCATCAGTATCATATACCTACATTACACACACATGCGTTTGATTGAACTCTAACTCATCACAATAAATGAATCCATAGAGTAAAAGTATTCCATATATTTGACTGTGCCAATGAAATGAGTTTTCCAAAGCTGCCACTAGGCATCTGTGTCACAGCCTAATACATTGTGTGCCTGGTGCAAAGGGTTCATTTTACATTGTTCACTGTGCAACCCGATCCAACAAAGTTCAAAGGCATCATCCACTTGGTAATCACTTCTTGTCATGTGCTGTATTTTAATTGTGTTTCAAAATTCGAAGTTCAAATTTTAAAAAGTGATTGACCCAGTGCTCATCTGCGAAATGACTGAAGATATTCATAGAATCATAGAGTTGGAAGAGACCTCATGGGCCATCCAGTCCAACCCCCTGCAAGAAACAGGAAAATCTCATTCAAAGCATCCCCGACAGATGGCCATCCAGCCTCTGCTTAAAAGCCTCCAAAGAAGGAGCCTCCACCACAGCCCGGGGCAGAGATCCACTGCTGAACAGCTCTCACAATGAGGAAGTTCTTCCTGATGTTCAGGTGGAATCTCCCCTCCTGTAGCCATGACTTCCCTGGATCTAGAGGCATTTGATAAGTTCTACAAGGACAGCAGTCTGACCCTAGATATCCATAGCCTAATTGCCTCCACGTTTAGTCCTCAACAAGTGAATAAAGTAACTATCGGTAACTTTTACAGACCTTCAACAGAACATATGTTATATGCTTATTCAACGACTGGACCAAAAGTGAATTATTCAGTACTTTTAATGTAATGTGCAATTCTAATTCAGTTAGGTTTGAAATTTAACAGCACATGGTTATAGAATCATAGAGTTGAAAGAGACTACAAGGACCATCCAGTTCAACCGCCTGCCATGCAGAAACAATTAATCAAAGCACCCCCAACAGATGGCCATCAAGCCATTGCTTCCAAACTTTCAGAGAAAGAGACATTCTGAGGTAGCATAGTCCACTGCCAAACAGCTCTTAAACATTAGTAAGAACTTCCTGATGTTTAAGTGGAATCTAAATTCCTGCGATTTAAGCCCATTGTGCCATGTGACTCTAGAGCAGGGGTCCTCAAACTTTTTAAGCCGAGGGCCGGTCCACAATCCTTCAGACTATTGAGGGGCCGGATTATCATTTGAAAAAAAAAACAAAAACAAAAAAACAAATTCCGATGCACACTGCACATGTCTTATTTGTAGTGCAACAACAACAACAGGAACAATGCAATGAAAGAACAATGCAATATTTAAAAATAAAAACAATTTTAACCAACATACATATATCAGGATTTCAATGGAAAGTGTGCTCCTGCTTCTGGCCAATGAGATAGTCAAGTTAATTAGGATTGTTGTCGTTGTTGTTGTTGTTGTTGTGTGCCTTCAAGTCATTTCAGACTTTGGGCGAGCCTAAGTCTAAAATGTATTTATTTATTATTTATTTATTTACTGCATTTATTTACTACATTTGTATCACACCTTTCTCACCCCAAAGGGGACTCAGAGGGGCTTACAAATTATATGTACATACAATATATTATATTACAGTAGAGTCTCACTTATCCAACGTTCTGGATTATCCAACACATTTTTGTAGTCAATGTTTTCAATATATCATGGTATTTTGGTGCTAAATTCATAAATACAGTAATTACTACGTAGCATTACTGCGTACTGAACTACTTTTTCTTCCAGATTTGTTGTATAACATGATGTTTTGGTGCTTAATTTTTAAAATCATAACCTAATTCGATGTTTAATAGGCTTCTCCTTAATCTCTCCTTATTATCCAACATATTCGCTTATCCAATGTTCTGCCGGCCCTTTTATGTTGGATAAGTGAGACTCTACTGTATTAGCATAGCACAATATTAGCATTATATATTACTTTATTGAACTATACCACTATACTGTAATATTATTAGTAATATTATATGCAATATAGGATATATAATTAATATTATTATATGGTAATATTATTAGTGTTATATTGTATTACATTATAATATTATTATAAATATTATATGTATATACAATATATTATATTATAAAACTGAGGGCGGGGGCCAGGTAAATGACCTCGGAGGGCCGCATCCGGCCCCCGGGCCTTAGTTTGGGGACCCCTGCTCTAGAGCATATAAAATTCTCCGATTATCATTACATCTCTCTTTTGTGAATGTGTAATCATCTGTTTTATGAAGGCATCGTCCAACTCCTCAGTCTGGCTTACGGGTTCTGAAATAGACTCCCCACAATGGCATCCCTGATATTTTTCCCCCTTTAATGTTTACCCAGATACTTTCAACCTGTCTTCCAGGATTTATGTCATGGACCTCCTCACAGGTGTCCTTGATATACAATGCTACTCCTCCTCCTTTCCTTTTTGGTCTGTTTTTCAGAAATAGGTTATACCCTTCTATTACAACATTCCAATCATGAGACTCATCCCATCAAGTTTCAGTGATACCAACTATATTGCATTTGTCTTGTAGTTTAAGAGTTCAAGTTCATCCAGTTTATTTCCCAGGCTTTGTGCATTAGTGTAGAAACACTAATGCCCATGGACCATCTCCCTCAGCTGCTTATTCAAATGTTTCTCCTCTTTTTCTTTTATATTCTCTCTCTTCTTCTTCTTCTTCTTCTTCTTTTTTTTTTTTTTTTTTTTTTTGAATTCTTGTCCATTTCCCCAGTTCTTTCTATGTCATTTGGCAACTTAGCTTATAGCCTTCCTGATTAGGTTTGTGGGGCTCTTAGTAAAAATGTTCCTACCAATCTCTGTGAGGTACAAGCCATTTACCAGAAGCCAACTTCATTAGTTATATACAAGTAGATGGGGGGGGGGGGGGGGGGGCTATGTCAGATTATTAGCACAACAGATTTGTTTAATAAGCCATAATACTTTGAAGCTACTAATTACACGTGTTCATGTGAGTTATCTTAACTAACACCACTGTGCCCCTTTAATATTAAGTCTCTTAATTAAAATGCATTCATATTTTTAATATGCAATTTGAAAATGCAATCTTACTTTCATATCTAAAAGGCAGCTTCTTTAGATTTAGTGGCGTATTGTTTTGATTTTGGCAGGCAACATATGTGATATATCACAACTCATAAAGTGTGAAATATAGTTATATCAAATACTAAATTCCATTACATGTTACTCACCCTTTGCTGTCAGATACTAAATATGTCACCCACTGTGAGACACTGCATGCTGTTCCACATCAGCATTCAAATAAACATACAAATCAAAATTGCTTGACAAAGTTTGCTAAATGCAAGACAGTATTATTTCTCCTCCATTAAGTCTGTCAAATAATAAATGGCCAAATAAGAAGTACTGAAATCAGATGTAACATCATATGAAAATATTTGCTGAAAATTCACAAAGTATTTGACTAAGCAAAGACAATCAGGGGGAAATGTTCCAAATTAAATTTGCAATTGATAATTTCAGGACCAGATAAATCTCTGTTTTAATCCCTGATTAACTTCTTTAATGCCACAGAAAATATTTTAGAAGCTAATTTTATTGCGTACATTAAATAAAAGCTGCATATATAGAATTAAGTCAAACAGCAGAAAATAAATTACTCCCATATTGTCTGCTCTTTGTTTCTTGGCAACTTTTGGTACCCAACCACAGGAATGAAGAGACCAGACACAAGATATATGGATGAAATAAGGGCAATTGTATTATTGCATATTTAATTTGTTTCTTGGTCCTGAACAAAATTAAAAGGGGTGGGGGGAGAAAAATTCTGGGAGTGGCTATGGTAATAGGTCTAATCCAGACCACAAAGATCCCAAGAGGGATCTGAGATTCAGGGTTGCTCCCAGGCCAGCCACAAACTGAAAGACAGACAAATGGGTATAAGTCCTCAAGCTGTACAGCCCACTAGAAATGACAAAGACCTAGAAATCCATTTCAAGGGTGGTCAATTTTCCACAATTGCTAGATACCCAGGGACAGTTCCAAAATATCACCCTTCACCTAATTTTAGTACAAGGTGCTCACTAGACCTGTCGTAGATAGCTTGGTTTGAGAGGCTAAAGAGATGCTGGTTGAAGGGCCAGCACTGAAAATGAAACCCAACAGTGCCCAGCAGGTCCCTCAGCCGAGCTTAGAATAAAAGCCTTTGAAGGAAACTTCTCAGCCTGCAGAGCAAGTACAAGAAAGCTCCTCTGAGCCTGCAGAGGAAGTGTTCAGTGTTCCAGCTTTTGTGGACCTGTAAGAAGAGAAGGTTCAACTTCGTAGGCCTTCTAGATTAGCAGAAAAACGAGTGAGCAAGACGTAACACCTGAGAACCTAGCTATCATATAGGGAGCTCAAGTGTGACACCTTGTTGCTGGCAGCAAAATCAGTGTTTGGGGCTGTGACCTTGGACTGTTTGACTTGAACTCAGTCCGTTTCATAACTCCCCGCTTATAAAAAGGGTCGAGGAAGTAACAGTTCCACTCTATTCTGCTTTGGTCAGACCTCACCTGGAATAATACTGTTTCCAGTTCTGGGCACCACAATTCTAGAAGGATACTGACAAGCTGGAACAAGGTTTTTATGGACGAATGGTTTAAGTATTTTTATTATACTGTTTTAAATGTATTTCTTGGATTATACTAAATTGATTGTTTTAATTGCTTATGTTTTATTTTTTGTACTGTATACCGGCATTGAATTTTGCCAGATTGTGAGCCGCCCTGAGTCCCTTCGGGTGGCATAGAAATGATGGAAATAAATAAATAAATAAAACATGTCAAGAGAAGGGCAACTGAAATGGTAAAAGGTTTAGAAACCAAGTCCTATGAAGAGCACCTTAGGGAGATGGGTATGTTTAACCTGCAAAAGGGAAGGTAGAAAGGGAGCATGAATGCAAAGGTGAAATAATGATGATGAAGATGGAGCCAGCTTGTTTTCTACTACTCCAGATACTAGGACACAATGGAGCAATGGATTCAGCCTAAAGAAAAAGAAATTCCATTTGAGTGTTTGGAAAAGCTTGCTGATGGCAAGAGCTGTTTAACAATGAAATATGCTATCACAGCATATGGTGGAGTCACCTTCTTTGGAGTTTTGAAAACAGAGAAGGAATGACCATCTGTCAAGAATGCTTTGATTGTGGATTCCTGCCTGGCAGAAGGAGATTGGACTGGCAGACCCTGGAGGTGTCTTCTAACTCTGTTTTTATTAGTCTAAACTTGGTCTAAAGTTCTCTTACAGTATCTTTGATTTCTCCACATGCAAATATAAAGCATCATATGGGGAGCAAGCCATGCATAATGACATGGTTATTTTAGTCTATGCATCGGAGCGCATCCTTGTCAGAATTTTCATAGAAGTTGCCTTGTTAGTCTCTTCCAGCAGAAAAAGGAGGAAAGAAGGGAAATGTGGCAGTACCTTTAAGACTAGTTTTGTTTTTTTGTTTTTTTCTCACTGGATTTCACAAGTGTAAACTCACTTCTTTGGATGTAGTATTAAGTGGTACTCCCCCTTTCTTCACCCTTGTCTGACTGGCTGATATCACATATGCTTTGTATAAAAAAGTAGACTGAGGTAGAGTCAGAGGGAGATGCAAATCTCCATACCTGTTCCTTCCAACATTATTAACTGTTGCAGCACATTTACATATTAAACCAATTTGTTCCTTTATCTCATTAATATAAATAATTATTGCAAAATCATTATCTCCCTATGTACATTGCAAATGGTACTTTATTTCCTTGAAAAACTAATAGGATAAAGCAACTAATAACTATAGTGCTAATCATGATGTTGTTTCACTGTGTATCATGCAGGCTTCTCAAGCACATGTACACATGCTGAAAGGCATTCTAAAGAATACGCCCACATTTTTGTATTTTTGAGAACATCAAAAGCAATGATATTTTTCTATTCCATGATGAATATGCCAGTTAATTCTTGTCCTCTCTCTGTGCTGCCTAGTTTTCCACTCCCCTCTGAATTGCAGTGGGCACAACTAGGACTTTCCTAAACTACCTGCTCCTCTGCTGAAGTCTATGCACCCATATACTATTGACCCATACTAGAAACAATGTGCTGTGTCCCTTGGCCCCTCCATCACCTTCCTTCCTGATACTCACATTTTATGATTGAAAACGAAGGATGAATACCTGCCCAAACCTTTCCTATTATTACTTCTGTTGAGGCTTCACATTTATGAGAGTCCTTCAACTGATGAAATCCACCCACCTCCCTTTCTGATGAATGGTTTTTTGTAATCAAATATTACTTACTGGGTTGGAAGGAAAGGCTCATCATATAGCATCATGTAGAAAAAATAGCCAATCTTTAAATATCTCTACACTGCATTTCATATTGATAGCTATAAGCAGATGTTAAGTGTGCAAATGCAATTGAAGTAATGCAAATTGTATAGCAAATGCTCATATTATCAATCTGTTGGGTTTTTTTAAAAGACAACCAAATATCATTGTACATTTGTTGAAATGCCGGGTCTTACAGAATATATAGCAAGGCTTTTTTTTGTACAGAACTCCCCTACCCCCTTGTGGCAAGATGGAATGGGGAAAGTTTTTATAAAAATTATTATTGAAATGTATGAAGCAGAGCTGAAGCAGCAATTATCTCAGTCTTGGAATTTCCTGTACAGTCCTCAAAATAAAGGAATTAAATTGAAATCTACATGAGGGGTTAGTTTTATTAGCTAGCCTGAATCTGAAACTTATAGTACAATCACATTAGCATGCTTCTATTATCAATCCATAAGTTGTGAAACCTTAGAAAACAAAGCCAAATAGAAATTGAAAAAGGTCATATACTTACTGAATAACTATCAATATGTTATTTTTCTTCATAATACTATAAATACATATTTATTGGCCTAAACTCTATCGATGAAGCAGACTCCTATGCATTTAATTATAGCTCCTGCCACATAATATGCCATACATACTAATTGCAATTTTGTAGAACTTGCAAACTTCCAATATAATTTTTGCACATTACTATTGGAATTTTGTAATTGAAGCAGCACTTTACTCAATTCTTCACATCACATTGATATTATTTATATTTTTCCTCTTTGTTCCTCCCCACTTCACAATGTTTCTCAAGCCGTGTTTTCTGAAGTTAAGCTTCTATGTGCTTCTCAGGGCCTTTCCACACAGCCATACAACCCAGAATATCAAGGCAGAAAATCCCACAATAATTGCTTTGAACTGGATTATCTGAGACCACACTGCCATACATTCCAGTTCAAAGCAGAAATGTGGGATTTTATTCAGCTGTGTGGAAGCGGCCTCACTCTTCTCTTCTTCCTCCCATCATTCAATCAATAGCCAAATCATTTTTCTTCTCCTTTCAAACATTCCCAAAAGAGGTTCTTCCCTGTACCTTAAGCAAAAACTACTCTGGTAACTGGTCACATTTGCTACTGCAATCTCCTTTCAGCTGATCTTGTTTTGTGTTGATATCCACTCACCATCTGTTGACGAAATTACTCATCTCTCTTGCTACATGGCACACTCTTCACACCTCCTTTCATATCATCAACAAGCCTTTCCTCTTTTCCTTAAACTCCTCCCACATCATATTCCTCCTTTTTTATAAACTGCAAACCCCAATGCAGTCCCTCCTGTGACTTTTGTTCATTCAGTTCCAACGCTCTTTTAAAATTTATAGTCTTGCTGTCCAGAATTTTTCTGTGCATCTGTTTTCATATCACTTCTAAAAACTCACTTTCTATAGATAGTAGGCCTGCATGATCAATGGGAAAAAAGTTTCAATGTCCATTACTAAATTAGGGAGGGACATGGAGAATCGTTTCCAAAATGTCTCTAAAATATTGTTAGATGTCTGTATCGTAACTATAATGATTTAACACATTATTTGTTACTTCTGTTAACTAATTGTGCAATCAAACCACCCCCAACAGATACCCATCCAGACTTTGAAATAACAACAACAATAAAAAGAAACCTACTAGGTAAACTTTGAAGTTACTGTCTCTCAACTTTGCCTACCTCATAGGGTTGATTCAACTTCCAACAATCCCTTTTTATCTCAGAATCCCTTTAGAGAATGAACATGGGTTTCCCCCCACCAAAACTTTCAAGAGGGAGCGGGAGGAGGAGGCACAAGGAGGTAAGCAGAATTCTGGAGAATGTAGTTTGGGAAGGTTAGGACCCCTGTAGCAGAGAATTCAAAAGGTCCCTCCCTAAACTACATTTTCTAGAATTCTGCTCACTTCCCGTGTTAAAGTGCTCAGGTTTTCCCTCTCCAAGTTGGATAAGTTTCTTTTAAAATGGAGGTGCTTCATTGCCTCCAGATCATCAAGGCTTGAGTTTTCCCTCTATAAGTTGGAGAAGTTACTTTTAAAATGCAGGTGCTGCTTTGCCTCCAATTCTGCTGGGCCTCTCAGTGGCCTTTGATACCGTAGACCATGGTATCCTTCAGGAACGCCTCGTGGGAATGGGAATTGGGGGCACTGTTCTGCAGTGGATCCAGTCCTTCCTGGAAGATCGTTCTCTAAAGGTGTTGTTGGGGGACACCAGCTCGGCCCCACAACCATTGTCTTGTGAGATCCCGCAGGGCTCAGTACTGTCCCCTGGGTAGGCCTGCCAGAAGAGATAGATCTTCAGATTTGTTTTAAATTCCAACAGCCCATTTAGTTGGCAAAGTTCTTCTGGCAGGTCATTCCACAGTCTTGGGACAGCTGATGAGAAGGTCCTTTGGGTTACGGTCACCAGTCAGATTCTGGCTAGTTGGAGTAGTCACCCAACAGAGTACCTAAGTATTTGAGGCGGATTACAACAGTGTTGTATATTCCTAACCCAGCATGCACATCTGTTTCCCTTTCCCCTGTTGTTTCTTTATGCCTTTTTTGTCTATAAGCCCCTTGGACAGGAACTTGTCAAACCTATTCTTTGGACTGGGCCATATCCAAAGGTGGCATTAAAGATAAAGACAAGTATACAGACAAAAAACCAGCATGGTTGAAGTAATCAATAGTCTCAATACATTTAGAGATTCCTTGTTTAGACTTCTTATCACCAATATCTTACCCAGACATGCAAAATTCACAACATGTCCAATGTAACTTGATCAAGAACCACTCAACAATCATTACACTTTTGATTAAGGCAACCTGGGAGGACCAGGTAGATTAATTGGTAAAATATATTTTAAAAATAGAATCCTCAAAACAGTTAGTTTTACTTTCTTCTAGAGCACTGCTTCTTAAACTGTGGGTCCAAACACCAAATGGGACCCTCTTAGCTCAATGTTGGGGTCCCCAAAATTTGACAATAGTAAAAGTTTTCTGTTTATCACCTAGTGGCTGTTTTAGACATTTACATGAATCTGTTGTGCGGTGTTTACAGTGAATTCTGCAGAAGATGCTTCAGCTGTACTTCATAGAAGGGAAAATCAACCTGTTTATAGTAAGCCTTGCAAATGCTGATTTGTTATCAAGAAAGTTTTGATTTTTTATACTTATTTTATATTCCTGGGGTCACTCAAACATTTCTCAGTCCAAAACGGTGAAAGTCCAAAGTGAAACAGTTTGAGAAACCCCGTTCTAGACTACAAAAAAGTAAAAGTTGAACGTGTTTAAACAAAACCAGCACACATGTACACAAGATACAAATCCCCCATCCATGATACACCACAATGCATACACTCTAATGAAAATGTTACTAGGAAGACAATATATTGTAAATAATTTTTAGATTTCAAATAGTATCCCCTGCAGAGCATCACAATGAAATTGCATGAATGTTAGACATTTCTCTAATTGTATTTTTCACTGAAATAAGCCATCCTGAAGGTGGTAGGAGACTAATTTAATATTTTTGAATTTGTTTGAAAATGTATCTAAATTGATTTTTAAAATTTCTCTAGGGATGATTGTTTCAATGAACCTTAAATGATGTCAAGGAATCACTTGAAAACTAGCAAACAGATTTACAGCCAAAACTGTCTAAATAAAATTATTACAGACATTTCACCTTGAAAAATACAATGAGAAGACAGCATCACTTTAAGATGAGAGGGAGGACAATTTTGGGGGGGCCTTTGTTGTTCTGTCAGTGAAACTAAATTCAAAGCTTAAGGGAAAAAGTTGTTACTTTCTTTAAAAAAAACTATTTGAGCTCCAGACTGGTTTTAGTGAGGATCCCTAAACTGGAAGCCATGGTGTCAAATTCCAGATTGTATAATGGGATAACTGTAAGCTCTAGATGGGCATGCTGATCAGGTTTGCATTACAAGAACCTGGGTGAATAAAGTAGCATGTTAGTTTTTTTAATCCTTTAAATATTGAAGCATACCATAAAATCTCATCCCAAAGATATGTGAAGAAGTGATTTGTGAAATATATTGTTACAAACATTGCCACAAAACAGAGGACTTTATCGCACAAAAGTGGCAAACCAACACTGGAACAGGACTATCATTTTTGGTGATGGCTTCTATTGCACAACAATGTGATGCAACCTGTTGCAAGTCTGCCACCTCCCTGAGACAAACCCATATCCTACTGTTTATGGGAAAATCTGTCAATAGCCTGACTGTGCCATGGTTCCGTTTCTTATCTGGTATGATGAGGCCCCGGTGGCACAGTTAAACCATTGAGCTGCTGAACTTGCTGACCAAAAGGTCAGCAGTTCGAATCCGGGAAGCAGGGTGAGCTCCCGCTATTATCCCCAGCTTCTGCCAACCTAGCAGTTCAAAAACATGCAAATGTGAGTAGATTAATAGGTAATGCCGCTCCATGCAATCATAACGGTCACATGACCTTGGAGGTATCTATGGACAATGCCGGCTCTTCGGCTCAGAAATGGAGATAAGCATCAACCCCCAGAGTTGGACACAACTAGACTTAATGTCAGGGGAAAACCTTTACCTTTACCTATGATGAGCCCAGATCCACCCCCTAATGATACAGAAGTGTCATCTGGGTGAGACTGTCCCATTCTTTCCCACTTCCCCTCAGAATAATTGATAGCTTTAAAGTTTTCTTGACCTTCACTGGAATTGTGAAGTAACTTGTCAAAGAGTAATTTTTTAAAAAGTTAAAAGAGGCATATATTTGCTATTAGTGTGTTCTGAAAAGTTATTGTGTCCTATGAGGCAAATATTCAGTGAGTATACCTCTACACATTCAGAAACACACATGATACTTTCTGCTTTTGGTTCATTAGAAGGTTTCATGAATGTTGTAGAAAAGAATTCACAAGATTTTGCTCTTAATTACAGTAGATGAGTTGCACGAAAGATAGATTGCAAACAAATACAAAATATGAGACCATAGAACAGCTTTATTGTTTACATGGCACAGATGCTAAGTCCAGGCATCTTTCTGCTTTTTGCAAATATATTTTCTTGGAATCTTGTCTATTTCTTTAAAAATCCTTTGTATTTTCTCTTCTCTCTTCTCATCTACTATTAAACAAAATAAATCTCTCTAGCTGTGAAAAAGCCTTGTATTGTGCCCTCCTGACCTCCTGTAAAGGGCAAAACTAAGATTGAAGGCATTAACTGACCCAGAGCCTGCGATTAGCTCTGAGGGAGAAAGCTTTACACTCAGGTCTCAGACACATAATCCCACAGAGTTGAAAGGGAGATTGGTTCTTTACATGTGGTTCCAAGTGAAGCTTTCTCATTCTTAAACACAGTTCCTATATTTTAAAACCCTGACCCTAATTAGTATTTTCACCTTTAAGGTTTCAAAATTTGCTCATTTTCATTTCAACTAGAAATGCAATGAAAATTTATTTTGAATTTATCGCTGTGGTAGGTTGTATAAGGCCCCTTCCACACAGCTGTATAAAATCCACATTGAGCTGGATTATATGGCAGTGTGGATTCAGATAACCCAGTTCAGATATTGTGGATTATCTGCCTTGATATTCTGGGTTATATGGCTGCGTGGAAGGGTCCTCACTCTCTTATCTGTCCATACAAGATAGACCGGAAACTGAAAACAAGTGAGAAATGGGTTGGAAATTGCATCTCAGGTGATGAATATTATTACTGAACATTGTTTATATGCATATGAGCTCCTTTAATAGGAGCCCCCAGATGGCGTAGTGGACTAAGTGACTTGAAGGTTGGGTTGCTGACCTGAAAGCTGCCAGGTTCGAATCCCACCTGGATGAGCTCCCTCTATCAGCTCCAGCTCCATGCGGGGACATGAGAGAAGCCTCCCACAAGGATGGTAAAACATCAAAACATCCGGGCGTCCCCTGGGCAACGTCCTTGCAGACGGCCAATTCTCTCACTCCAGAAGCAACTCCGGTTGCTCCTGACACGAAAAAAAAAAAGCTCCTTTAATCATAACGTGTCAGAGTAAAGCTGTTTAGAAATAATAATTAACAAAAAAAATCACAAACATTTCCACATATATTCTCTAAATCCAAAATTAATTTAGGCAATTCATGTGAAAAATGCCCATAGCTTAAGAAGAACCACCTGTTCTTCAGGCACACACCCTGTACTTTAAGTGTCTTTAGAAAACAGCATAAATGTCAGACCCATCTTCAGAATTCACTTCCTTCCTTCCAAAATATATTGTGTCCACATTCTATTTTGCCTGAAGAAGAAAACTAACAACCCTCAGAAAAGATGGAGTACAAAACTCTTCTCCCATTAGGGAAATCTTCCTGGGAACCTCAAAGTGTACTGTGCTGTAGCGATCTACCAAGAAACCAAATTAGCACTAATTGTATTGTGGCTTGCTGTTGTGCAATCAATGTGACTTCAGAAAAGGAAACGGGTCTTGATGTCACTAGGTGGCATAGTTTTGACACATTTACAGATCATTACCTAATGCTAATAACATTTCACAGTGCGACTGGCTAGGGAAGGAGGGAGTCCCATTTAACATCATTCAGCAGTGTGGGACCAGCAACTGGGAGCTGCCTGTCACCTCCCAACAGTTATGGGCTGGAAGCTGAGTTTTGCCATCAGGCCTTGAAATTAAACAACAACAAGTGGCCCTACACTTTGGCAAAGACATGTTCAGTGGCTACTGTGCAGAAAAGGCTTAAGGAGACTTTGGCCCTGAGAGTGTTGACCAATAGATCTAACTTAAAATTCATGAACTCAACACAATAAGCATGAAAAGATGCAGCACAATTTGGATTCAGCATGGTTCTTTTGTTCAGTCATCAGCTAGACAGCTCCAAGATGATCAGGAGAGGGCATTCTATCCATAAGGTAAAGGTAAAGGCTTCCCCTGACGTTAAGTCCAGTCGTGACCGACTCTGGGGGTTGGTGCTCATCTCCATTTCTAAGCCGAAGAGCCGGCATTGTTCATAGACACCTCCAAGGTCATGTAGCCGGCATGACTACATGGAGTGCCGTTACCTTCCTGCTGGAGCGGTACCTATTGATCTACTCACATTTGCATGTTTTCAAACTGCTAGGTTGGCAGGAGCTGAGGCTAACAGCGGGTGCTCATTACACTCCCGGGATTTGAACCTAGGGCCTTTTGGTCCATGAGTTCAGCAGCTCAGCACTTTAACACACTGTGCCACCAGGGGCCCCATTCTATCCATAGCCTTGACAAAATAGCAAGCAGGAACGGGACATACTATTTCTGTTTTTGCTTGTGCCGGATAGATGAATTCACCACCTCCATCTGTCACAGCCTCCTGCTTCATTCGCCTACTCTTTTCCTGAGCAGGCATCGCCTCACACATGTACGCACTATTCAATACCCAGAGAGGGGTCGGAGGTCTGATCAGGCAGCTGTATTCCTGCACCTGGCCATAGTCTGGCTGCCCTCTTTCCACCCCAGAGGCCCCCAGCTAGAAAAAAAGGTTAGGTGTGTGGGAAGAGGTAGACCATTGTGCCTGCTGGGGAGTTTTGCTTCACCAGGTCAATGTAGGATCTAGGTTACATGATTACAGTTTTAAATGTATTATCTATTAAGAACAAATCCATAGGAAAGGTTTTAAAATAAAAGGATTGATCTTCTTATTTGGCTTTAAAAAGGAATCCAATATACTGTGATCACCATACATTTGCACTGGAAAAGTAACATTTCTATATCTGTATAATTATGTCAGGTAAAGGTAAAGGTTTTCCCCTGATGTTAAGTCCAGTCGTGACCGACTCTGGGGGTTGGTGCTCATCTCTATTTCTAAGCTGAAGAGCCGGCATTGTCCGTAGACACCTCCAAGGTCATGTGGCCGGCATAACTGCATGGAGCGCCGTTACCTTCCCGCCGGAGCAGTACCTATTTATCTACTCACATTGGCATGTTTTCGAACTGCTAGGTTGGCAGGAGCTGGGGCTAACAACGGGCACTCATTCCGCTCCCGGGATTTGAACCTGGGACCTTTCGGTCTGCAAGTTCAGAAGCTCAGTGCTTTAACACACGGTCTCATTTCCATTTTCTAAACAGTTTGGCATTTGTTTTAGGTACGTACAACACTAAAGTGAGGCAACCAGAAATTGATATGATTAGCTGAAGTCATGTTTTCTTATAGGTTTATGTTCCTGCAAATATCATTCATATGCTTAAGCTAACATTTAGTTTTTGCTGACCAACCATAGATTAACAAGACCGGAAAGGTCACTTTATATAACCTGCAACCAATTTAAACTGAGTTAAAGCTGGAAAGGTGCAATGTGGGTGGGGAGATAGATCAGCTGGGGAGTCTCATTGTATTACTTCCTCCTCAGTCTTTCCTTGGATGAACCATGTGAGCCTAAGGGCAACCCAATAACAGAGTTTCTCTCTGCCTGACCGTCTACAAGGAGACTCATCCAAGGAACCCCACACACAGGTTGTAAGGCTTAAGTGAGGGCAAAGTCACCAGGCAAACTCCAAGGGTGGACTCCTTCCCCACCATCTGGCTCAAAGGACATAAAGGGAAATTCCAGAGCGCTCATCTTCACCAAAAGCGTGCCATGGTGTTTACTGTCAAACTTCTATTTCTTCCCTCCATTATTTGCCAAGTAACTCCCTGAAGCCAATTGTCAAAGTCCATGGAGTACAATACAAAGTGGGGGGGGGGGGACAGAGAAGGGGGGTTTCTTATAGAGCAAAATGATTAATGAAAAAGTATTTGAAAACTCATTACAAAATTAGGGGTCACCAGTGTTTCATTTCTGAAGTGTTTCTAAAGTATAATTAGCAAAAAATGTGTTACTATAACGAGAGTAATGAAATTTCGTTACTTTTTTGTTATAGTGATTGCATAAGTGAGGAAACTTCAGGGGCTCCTTTCTCCCTCATTTTTAAAGCTATTGCAGTGAAGCTTGCTACAGTAGTATACAACACATTTACCACTGTTAGCCCATCAAGGTTCAGAATGTTTCACTTATCCATGGATTTTTGGGGAATTTTCAAAGTTTTTATAAATAACATTTTTTTTTAAAAAAAAAACAATAGCTACCTCAGGGTTGTTGTATGTCTTTCGGGCTGTGTGGCCATGTTCCAGAAGTAACGTCAGGAGAGAATGCTTCTGGCCACACAGCCCGAAAGACATACAACAATCCTGTGATCCCGGCCATGAAAGCCTTCGACAACACAATAGCTACCTCCTTGAATTTTCTTTACAATGACACAAAATAACGGGATAATTGCTCCCAACTTTTAGAAATATTCATATATCTACTGATTTTAGGGATTTTTTAAAAAAAGTTTTGAGAAAAAAACTTTTAAAAACCAAAACAGCTATCTCATTGAATGTCTCTCATATTAACCAACAGAACTTCTGTTTAGGGAATTCTTCCCAACACAGAGGTTTACTTACTGGACTTATCAGTCAATCCTCCTCTTTGCAGATTCATCAATTTATTGGAATTCTGGCTGGCTGCTGCTACAAAGGGACAAATCTCTCGCCTATCCTGAGTGGGCCTTTCTGATGCTGAGCAAAATTCTGGGAAATGTAGTTTAGGGCAGGGCCTTTTGAATTCTCTGCCATAGGGCTCCTCATCTTCTCAAACAACCTTTCCCAGAATTCAGTGCTTTCTCTGTCTTTTTCCCAGCGAACTCTGCTTTCTCCCTACTGCTTCCCTCTCCTAATGGCAAGAGGCCATTAATTTAAAGAGAAAAGACAGCCTTTTTGTTTTTGCTTTGCTTACTTGTGGTGAAAATGAAACTGACTTTGGGAGGCTTCCAAGGTTTATAAAATTCAAACAAAAAAGTATTGGATAAGTTTTGATTCTTAAGTTTTTGGCACTGGCCATGCCCACGTGTTGGATATCACATCGTAAGTATGAATTTAACTAATTTAATCTGCTTTATGAGGACTAACGAAAATTTTGCATGGCCCTGGTATCTTATCTGTCTGTGACATAACCCAAAAAGCTCCCACTGTAGTTGCCGGAAGAAGAAAAATACAACCCACAGAAAATATGAAGCATGAAATTCTTCTCATATACTTTTTCAATGTTGAACATTAATTATGTTAGTTACAAAATCAAACCTTTTTTTGTCAAACTGTTTTTGAACAACCTTCCTTTTTCCTTGGCTCTGTTTGCACACAGACACTTGCACACTTTCTTTCATGTCTTATCATCTCTCTCCCTTATTGCAGCTTGGGGGTGTTTCTGGATCTGTCACTTCAAATGACAGTCCAACTACGAGTGCTTACTATCAGCTTAGGTTGCTTAGATTGCACTCCCCCATACACAAAGACACTACTCAGTAGACAGAGGTGGATGGGGGAGGAGGGGATAACCAGGCAGTAGAACTGGGGGATCTAAAGATAGCACAAATACTGGTGACCTCAAGGCTGGACTTCTGCATTGGATGACTTCTGCATCAAGTTCGGAAATTTCAGTTACTGTATTTTTTTTTATTTCTAAGATGCACATTTCCCCCATACAAACATATCTAAAAATGGGGTATGGGTATGTCTTAAAATAGCAAACACATCAGCACTTTGCTGATGTCACCACACATTTTATTTTTACTTGGAACCTCACCTCCAAATTTGACCATTATTGCTTCATCCTGCTCTCGCTATTCCATTGTTGAATAACATAGCATACTTTGCAAGCATGGTTATTTCATAGTAGTGGAGTTTACTCAGTGACAAATAAGAAGTTTTGGTTATATATTTGAAACCACCTGTGTAAAAAGTTGAGTTACTCCATTTTGTTCATTTTGATCCTTTATTGTTCATCAAAATGTTGTCAAAAAGATTGCACAATGAAGCTGCATTAAAATGTGTATGTAGATGTAATTCTAAGCAGTCTAAGGGGTTTATTTTTTTTTTCTTAGAATCAAAGCTATTTTTGTTCTTTGTATTGAAATTACTGTGCATCTTACAATCAATGGTATCTTAGAATCAAAGAAATGTGGTAGTTCAAAAAAAAAGCAACCAGATTAGACTTGGTGCATCTAAGAGTGGCCATATCTTCACTGAAATCTCTTCACTGGCTGCCAGTTAGTTTCTGGGCAAGATGTGAAGTATTGGTCATTACATTTAAAACCCTTCTTGGACAATCCCTTATGACCAAATATGATTGTCTTCCAGACATAGAGTCTTGGCAGTAGGTCCATAAATGACTGTGAAAACCTATTCTGGATTCACATGGTTTTTTACACTGAGGACATCAATTTCCAGATCGAAGACGGTAATTACAAGGATTTGCTTGACACATCTTCCTTGACACATTTCTCCCTTTTGCCCTGTATTTATGCCACCTCAAAATTCATAACACCATTGGAAACAGCTGACTTCTAGCTAGGGATTTCCAGTTCTTGGTGTTTATACAACTTTTTAAGGTTAGCTTTAAGTTAATTTTGAAATATCTTTTGTTGTTCAATGACATCCCATTTTCCATTATTGAGTTGAGAATAATATAACTACTTTGGGAGACATTGTTTGGACATTTGGACGACATGGCCAGTCCAGTGAAGTTGATGTCAGAGAATCATCACTTTGATGTTGGTGGTCTTTGCTGTTGTTTGTCCGCCTGTTCCTCCAAGAAATTTGTAGTATTTTTCAAAGGCAATGCTGATGGAATCTTTCCAGGAGGTGAAAGTGATGATTGTAGATGGTTGATGTTTTGCAGATGTACAACAGAGTTGGAATTGCTTTATAAACAATAGCTATATAAAGAAGCATCTTGATATCCCTACGAATGTCCCGATCCTTGAACACTCTACACTTCATCCAAAAAAATTCTACACTTGCAGAACCCACATGGTGTTGTATTTCAGCATCAATGTCAACTTTTGTGGAGAAGTGATTGCCAAGTTAGTGAAAATGGTCAACATTTTCTAGTATTACACCTTTAAGCTATATTGCTGGTATTGCAGAGAAATTGGTTTGTGCCTGCTGATAGAGCACTTGGGTTTTTTCAGTGTTAAGTGAGGAGCCAAGCTTTTCATATGCTTTCTCTCCCCTTTCTGGACAGAGCCTGGTCAGAATTATGCATTCATCATATAATGTGTTCCGTCCTGAAAGGGCAGAACAAGTAGCATACAATGGGCTAAGTAGCCTGTCTGATGAGGTAGTTCATAGACCACAAGCTGAACATGAGTCAATGGTGTGATGCAACAGCTAAAAAAGCCAATGTGATTCTAGATGACATCAATAGGAGTATAGTGTCTAGATTGCAGGAAGTCACAGTCCTACTCTAGTCTGCTTTAGTCAACCCTCACTTGGAACTGTCTCCAGCTCTGGGCACCACAATTCAAGGAGGATATTGATAGGCTGGAATGTGTCCAGAGAAGGGCGACCAAAAAGATCAAATAATTGGGAACTAAACCATATGAAAAGTGGCTTAGGGAGCTGGATATTTTTAGCTTAGAGAAAAGAAGGCTGAGAGGGGATATGATAGCTATGTTTAAATACTTGAAAGGCTGTCACATTGAGGAGGGGACAAGCTTCTTTTCTGCTGCTCTAAATACTAGGACACAGAGCAATGGATTCAAATTGTAGGAAAAGAGATTCCACCTCAACATTAGGAATAACATCCTGATGGTAAGAACTGTTTCCATTTATCAGAAATTAAAGACAGAAGGAACACAGGAAAGCGGATTTAGCTAAAAATAGTTATCCTCACCAGAACATATTATAGCAAACTACTTTTGCCTCTGGTGGTTAGTGGGGTTTTCTTTGTTGTCTTATTTGATTGTTTCATTTATATGGTAGGTTAGATATCAACAGAGTTCTGTTATTGCCTTTTCTCAGTGGTATTTTTTTCCCTTCCTCTGCAGCTCTGAGCCCCCTCAGGGTAATCTCTCCCCTCACACAGATAGCAATGGAGGAAGAGGCATTCCTATTGCCCCAACTCTGTTACTCCTGATGTGCGCTCAGAGGCAAGTGGCAGGAATATTAACTGACACACTCTTAAGTAAGGTATACCACTTCTTCATTTTAATTTCCTTGGGCCTTTAATAAATGAGAGAATGACAAAGATTGGGAGAGCGAGATGGAGGGGAAAATCCTGAAGGTGTCTGATCTTATCAAAGCTAGTGCTCTTTCACCAAATACTAACTTTTCCATCCCATTGTACATGTTTCTTGCTGTTTGGGGCTGCCTGCCTATGCTCAGAAAAACTCCTTGAGTTCATTCAGCAGGGAAAGACTGGAGGTCCTGCAGCATAGTGTGGATATGATATTCAGAAATTCTCTATCCTAAGACTCTTTTAGGAAAGTTAATCCCGGAAATCTTTTTACATAACTTTCTATTAATTGTTTTTACTCATGCTGTCAAGCATGGAAAGAAAAACCTCAATGGAAGCAGATTTGTAACATGATGATGTGATATCTTCAGTGAAGCTGGCTAGATTAAACAAATGGTGCTGGTCCACTGTGACTCTATAGGTAAAGGTTTTCCTCTGACATTAAGTCCAGTAATGTCTGACTCTGGTGGTTGGTGCTCATCTCCATTTCTAAGCCGAAGAGCTGGTGTTGTCCGTAGACACCTCCAAGGTCATGTGGCCGGCATGACTGCATGGAGCGCCATTACCTTCCCGCCAGAGCTGTACCTATTGATCTACTCACATTGGCATGTTTTTGAACTGCTAGGTTGGCAGGAGCTGGAGCTAACAGCGGCTGCTCATGCCGCTCCCAGGGATTGAACCTGGGACCTTTCGGTCTCCAGCTCAGTGCTTTAACGCACTTCACCACTGGGACTCCATATTTAGGAGAAACAGACAGGTTGCCTAAGACACGGAAGGACACCTCTTTTAAAGTTAACATAACCACTTGTAAAGCTTTGCTTTTTGTTTAAGAAATACGTTTTCTCATTTTGGTTTCCCTCTAGTAGGCTAACATACTTGAGACATTTTAGGGAACTTTTTACATTTTAAGGTAATTTTCTTACATTTTAGATAAAAAAAGAAATGAGTTATTAGTGGGAAGGTAACATAATACAATTGAAAACAAAATGATGAACTTCATTCCACGGTGCTCTTCTAAACGTTTCTATAAACTTAAAGCACTGAGCCGCACGGAGTCCATCAGATGACACAAGATCGTTCCATGGATTCTCTGTTTCTTAAGCGTGTAAAAACACAAGTATTTTAAAGACATTTAGGAATCGACTCCAGATGCTTCCCTGAGTATAGAGACGGGTTAAAACAACAACATGTAGGTGTAGTGAGAATCGTTTCCTTTTTTCCTTTTCTTTCTGTTTTGTGATGTTTCCCTGTGGATGGTTCTTAAATGCAGTTTTCTTTTTAAAAAAAAACACATAAAGGGAAAGAAACTGGGAGGAGCTTGCACTCTCCCATGTGATGGCAACGTAAATTGATAATTTTTGTAGAAACAGGAGAAGGAAAACACATGTGATTGAGATAAGTTCTCCATATCCTTCGGAGATGCTAAGAAGATGATTTCCCTCAATCCCCTTCCTTTTCGTGGGAAGAAATCCTTATTAAAAATGTTACAATTTTGGCAGTGGATTACTTCTTTTAGACTTTCGAATGAGTAATGGAATGAATTACTTTACAGAAGTAATATTTCTCACAAAATACCCATTTTGTTCTTCCATGTGATATGAATTCAGAATTAACAGCTTCTGAGACACAAACACCCAATTTATTTGCATTCATAGAAGCATTTGCATAGAATGTAGTCAAAGCACAGGCAATGAAGCATGAATAAGGCCTCTGCATGTTCTCCAGACCCATTCAGAAGCTAGATTATATGGTCATGGTAGATGGGGCCAGAGTACGATGGAGTGTCCTTCTCTGGAGGGTTTTAAGTAGAGATTGGATGGCCATCTGTTGGCAGTGCTTTGGTTGGCACTGGATGACTCTTAAGGTCTTTTCTAATTCTATGATTTTATTATTCTTTCTTTTCTCCAGGCTAAACATACATCACTTTTTCCAGATGACAGAGAAAAGTCAAACCTATTACCTTCAGCCATGGATGGTCAGTAGCCATATAGTATACCTGCTGTATTTGTCAGCCACCAGCCATTATCAGGCAGCTAGAATCAATATATGGCTCTCCACATTGTATCTTGCGGGAACAGCATATCAGGATCCTCTGCTAAGGACCTGTCATAAAGTAAAAGTGTGTTGCTTCGGACTGCTATGAAGTAGGGGTGTGTAATTTGGATAAACCCTGTGCCATTTTCAGTGTCAAATTTTCAGATGCTTCCATTCTGTTTTTTTCAGGAACTACCTGAATTCAGGAGGGGAAAAATAATATCAATCCATCAGCTGGAAGTTCTGTTTTCACTCCGGGAAGACCGGCCCATTGGGGGCAATGGGGGAAATTCTGAGGCTTTCCTTTCTGTCATTTTTAGAGCTATCAAGACAAAAATAGCCACACTTGTAGGACACATTTACCACTGCAAGACCATGTTGGGTCATCCATTAATTTTTAGGAAATTCTTAAATTCTTTTACAAAAAACCCAAAAAGGTATCCTTGGAATTTCTCTACAGCGACCACATAGGCTCAACAGCAGTGCATCATTCCTGCCAACTTTCATAAAGATCCACATAACCCACAATTTATAAGAATTTTAAAAAGTTTTTTGCTAATAAAAACAATTACTGACCCTAAACTTCTGCATTTCTACATGGTTGTCAAGCCAGTTGAACTGGGGCAGGAGTACACACAAGCCAGAAGGTAGGGCAGGGCAGGGGAATGAATGAGTCAGTCAAAGAGGTGAACCAGAAGATACCCTCAGATCCTTTTCACATGTAATTCTGTCAAGGCAGGTGTCATCCATCCTATTTTTGCACATTTCATTGTTCTTGTCTAAATATAATACTTTATAAAAATGATTCTTTACCATTTTTGTCAGTCCTCCAATCTGTCATAATAATCTTGAAACCTGATTATTCCATCTGATTTGATCTTTAGTGTGATCTTTTCTCCCAATTTTGTAAGATCTCTTTGCCATTTAAAATGTTGAGCAATCCTGAACCCAGGACAGAACCCTATAGCACCCACAGTCATTCATCTCCAGGATGTCAAGGAGCCATTTGGGTGTGGCATGTTAACCAATTACAAATCCACCTAACAGCCCACATTTTATTAACTTTGTCTGCAGGAATATCGGGGTGGGAGTGGGGGTGGGGGGATGTGAAGGGATGTGTTGAAAGTTTTACCAAACTCAATTGAGATGGCAACAGTAGAGACATAAAGATAGCATTGCTGGATCAAACTAAACTCTTTCCATCCACTCAAGTTGTATCTTAAAAGTTTAGTAAAAGATAAGAAAATGAATTCACGTTATTTCTGTTTGGATTTGAAGTACTCAAAACATTTCTATTCCTGATGTTTCGAAACCAACATCTCCTTTTTTCCTGGATAGATATATTTCATTTGGAATGAAGTGCTTGCTTTCATTTCTTGATTATATTACTTACTTTTTTAAAACATACATATCTTTACAAATTATATTACACGATACAATGTATTGTGTTACCTGGCTGTTTATATTTTTTCCCAACATATGCAACCAGAAATAGAATCAAATGAAGAATTGCATGCCGCTTGATTTAAATGATGGGAAGTTTCAAGGGTGGCTATCAGCCAGGAGTCATCTCTGTTTCTCTCTCCAGATTGGAGCCAGCCCCTCTCACTGCAGAGCTTTTGTCCTCTGTGCCAGAAGCCTGCCTTCAGGCAATATCCAGCTTTCTAATAAAGCAAGCTCTTTGTCAATGACAGCAATGATTACCTCCAGCAGCTCCCCATGGTGCTGCATTTTGTAACACAATTTGGCCTTCTTTGGCCCCTGCTTAGTCCTATTTAAAGTCCTGCAGGGGGCTCTCTGTTTGATCTCTAATTGATATAATTGACTAGGAATAATCAGAGTGGCTTTATAGATTTTTATTTATTGTTAATTTTCCTTCAACCATTGTTTCATCTGAGAAAAGGATAACCTAATTTACTCCGTTTCCTAAACTGAGATCCATCATGACTATTTTTGGCCAATGCTCTTGGCTACTTGTCACCAAACAATCAGAAAGGGATGTTAAACCTTTAATGTCTGTCATTAGTTTAGAAAGCTAATGAGCATTGTAAATTACAATCGATAAGTACATACAAAATACAGTTGTTTAGCAAGATACTGCCATACTGCCACGTCATTAAACGAACATAAGCCATTTTGGATTGTGTCTCATTCCCCCTTACCTATTACACAGATAAGGGGAGGAGGGAGATTTTGAATTAACTTAACAGCTTGATAAAGCCAACTGGTGAGAAATAAGAAGAGTTTCCTGCCTGGGATGAACTGTAAGACAAATTCCTAATGGGGGCTTGAGAAAAGAATAAAGAAGCCAGCAGAGCTTTATTTTACTTTGTAGATAACCCAAAGCCTTCTCACTATCTTTGTGTTATGGCATTTTTGATCCACTCCAGAAATGATTCCAAATACATAAGTGACTTGCAAAGGAAAAGCTCCAAGATTTATACCAGAAATAAAGAAAAGTAAATACATTATTGTGCATTACATTTATCATGGGTTCACTTTAATCCCTCTGAAGGCTGAAGGCTGGACAATGTTTGCTCAATTCAAATGCTACCCTAACATAGTCAAGAGCATTTCAGACAGTGTTATAGCATAGTAGGATTGCTACTTAATGGAAAATAAAACTGGGAAGCTCAACTTGAATCATTGTAACCTGCCAGGTAGCCAAAACTCCTCTTGTCATCTCTGCTTCTAAGGCTGGGAATGGCCTTAGGTGATTTGACTGCCCGTTGCCTCAGAGCTTGCATCCAAGCCTGGTTCAACCCTAAGCTAATCTATTTTACTCTAGTACCAAATGTGGAATGTCTTTGCAATTGTATACATGCCTGTCACCAACTATATGTTGCCAACCATTTGTTCATATGAATCTACATCCTTTTCTCCATGCTGCCATATGCTGCTGGCAGAAAAATCTTCATGTAGGATATGAGGCAATCAATGTGGCAAAAATAAAATGTATGAAAAGGTAAAGGTAAAGGTTTTCCTCTGATATTAAGTCTAGTCATGTCTGACTCTGGGGGTTGGTGCTCATCTCCATTTCTAATCCAAAATAGACACCTCCAAGGTCATGTGGCCGGCATGACTGCATGGAGTGCCGTTACCTTCCCGCCTGAGTGGTACCTATTGATCCACTCACATTTGCATGTTTTCGTACTGCTAAGTTGGCAGAAGCTGGAGCTAACAGCCAAAGCTCACCCCATTCCCCAGATTCAAACCATTGACCTTTTGGTCAGCAAGTTCAGAAGGTTTAATCTGCTGCACCACCAGAGGCTCCATATGAAAAAGTACTTCCATATAAACAGCATGCACAGTGGCTTTTTGACAGATACCAGAAGGAATTGTTCACTATAGTCCAGGGCAACCTATTGGGTACCTTCACCACTTCTTCATAATTACGCCAAATATTTCCAGTTGTAGTTTGAATTCACTGCTTATTGTTGGTGCTAGAAAGAGTGATCATTTGGACTACAGCTCCCAGAGTCCCTCGGCTGGCATGGCCATTTACCTGGGAGTCTCAAGTCACATTTCCAAGCTCTGACTCTCATTTTGTCCATGGGAGACAAAAAAAAAAGGAAAAAATCCTCTGTACAGTATAGCCAATACAAAGATGTTGCTGAAATCCATCTCCCCATGTCAGTAACCTCTGCCCACAAATGGTGAGCTCCAGGCCATGCTAGTCAAAGATACGAAGCAAAGGCATGGAGAAAACATATTGCATTATTGCTGTTCTCCATACCTCTTTCTAACAGGAGCGTAAAAAGGAGGATGGTGCCTCAGAGGATATCTGGAGCTTTTTATCTTTAATGCAGAAGAAGCTTAAATTGGGTTGTTGTATGTCTTTCGGGCTGTGTGGCCATGTTCCAGAAGCATTCTCTCCTGACGTTTCGCCCACATCTATGGCAGGCATCCTCAGAGGTTGTGAGGTACCTCACAACCTCTGAGGATGCCTGCCATAGATGTGGGCGAAACGTCAGGAGAGAATGCTTCTGGAACATGGCCACACAGCCCGAAAGACATACAACAACCCTGTGATCCCGGCCATGAAAGCCTTCGACAACACAAGCTTAAATTGGCTAGAATCTAGTTGGTAATATACAGTGTAATGACTTCTATTTACATCAGTTACATTTTTGGAGGATGCTACGTTAAGAAGGTATCCAAAGTACCTTCTTTTGACCAGATGCACAATCTCAGTTGGGCAGGGGAAGCTGTATCCCACCGGCCACTGATTGACTGCAGTAGTATAACTTGATATGTTCTTGCTGTCTTTGATCACGGGGGAGGGGAGGGGGCAGCCTTGAGCTGGAGATAAAGGACGTTCATTCTTCTCTGTATCTGCAAGAGTAACAAGAGTACAACCCTTCCCCAAATGTCAGTCAGTGGCTGGAGAATTGGGTGGGGGTGCTGAAAGAAGAGAAGCTGTAAATGGACACAAACTGGACAGAGAAAATATACATAGATAATAAGGGTGGAGAAATGGGATTTTGAACAAAATATTTCTTAGAACATTAAAGCTAGCCTTTAAAGAAATAATCAGATGGAGAATAAAAAAATTGAACATTTTGTGTATTGGGAGGAGGGCTAAGGATTTCTTTTTATGTATAACAAATATTTGTCTTGTTCTTCAGTCAAGGATGTAAATATGATTTTTTAAAACATAAGTTAGTCTTGATTTTATATATATGCACCACAAGATGTTTTTAATTACTCATTATCATCTTGGATTGATTGTATGTCAACCTGCTTTTTATTGTTCTCAGGAAAGTGGTAGAGTTAGCCAATTAATATGCAACTCAAGAGTTTTTCAGTGGATATATAGCCATGTGCACATATGCCTGTGTGAATGTCTGTTTTGGCCTAATTGTGATATGATACATGCTCTACTATTCCGTTGGCTGCCTCTGAGAAAAGAAATAACACGAGAAAAAGAAGTAGTAGGCAAAGTGGGAAAAGAATTATAGCAACTTTGCTAGCAATGAAGACACATATACAATTCTCCAGCATCCCCAAGCTCTCTTGCAAAAAAGGTAGAAATGAACTAATTTATTAGTGAAATCACATCAGGGGCAGTAATTTCATGTTAGTGAATTTACATGTAATAAAATTAGGCTTCCATCCCTGCATATCATCACAGCATGGCCTTCCCAGATGATGAATGAGCTGCCTAAAGAAAGATGATGGTTTGATTGTTTTCACAGCAAACAGAGCAACATTTTAATTTCTTGCTTCTGTGTTTATTGCTTATTTGGCCCCTTGCTCAGCTTGTAAAAACTCAGCTAAGTGGAAATGAATAAATGTAATTACTGTGGGTGACAGTGGTAATCTGTGTGGGTTTTTTCATATTGGCTTTGCCAGGGCTAATCTAATCACTGAAGAATATGTGTCATTGCACAAATGTAGTGACATAAAGCAGAAGCTCTCAGAAAGTCAGTGGCTGGAAATGGAAACCTTTATGCTGGAAAGCCATTGAGAAACAGTAGCCTAAATACACTGTATAAATTGTGCCAGGAACTGCTAGGCTGAACTGTCATTACCCATAAAAGAGGTTGGAGTGCAGCTCAGAGATCCAGTCACTGCAAACACTTGCAAACTGTGAGAATCATTCCAATATGAACTTTTCTGTCAAGTGATGGTTTCAAGAAATTACAATGAAAAGGACCTTTTCACAAGCTAACAATTATTGAAATAGAGAAGATCATTTGACTACTACTTCATGAGAAGTCTTCAGCTTCACCTTGTGAAACCATTCTGAATTTACAATAGCAGAAAATGTGGGGCTTGAAACAAATATTGTGTGTCCTCTTTTAGCTGTCTCCTGCCAACCTAGCAGTTCGAAAACATGCAAATGTGAGTAGATCAATAGGTACCGCTCCGGCGGGAAGGTAACGGTGCTCCATGCAGTCATGCCGGCCACATGACCTTGGAGGTGTCTACAGACAATGCCGGCTCTTCGGCTTAGAAATGGAGATGAGCCACGACTGGACTTAACGTCAGGGGAAAACCTTTACCTTTACCTATTTCTTTTAGCTGCTATGATTCCTTGGGGCACTGTAAGTGGTAACGGAAGGAAGCTATTTAATTAAGAGCATAGAAACACCTAGACTTCTTATTATATTATGAACATTTCATAGGCACTGAAACTACATGGTAGCATAGTCAGGATATATGCATTGCTATTATTTAAGGTAATGATTATATTTTTAAAGGCATCAGAATGAAATTAGATCATCAGAAAAAAGTATCTCCTCCTTGCTTCCCCATCATGTAATTTTGTATAATGTTAAGGTATTCAATGAAACCAGTTTGTAAGACCATGATTTTGTTTCTTGAGTTTTCGGCAGCAGATTGCTGCCTCACCTTCCATTCTTAGAGTTTTTCACTGCATGGCATATGGCAGCAGCTGCTGCAGCAGCAAGTAACACAAAACTTGACAGATAGCAACATGAACTGGGCAAGATGCAGAGCAGGAACAAGAAGCATACAGAACTGACACACAGCCCTAAGGTGCAGTGGGCATGCAGAGGAAGTCTGCAGAGTAGGAAAGAAGGCAAGAAATGGAAGCACAATCACATTAGAAAGAAACAGGAGTGAAGAGACACATGGGGGTGATTGGGGGGAGGCAAAAGGATGGAGGAATGAGAGATAAAAGAGGAAATTCAACGTTGAGCAGAGCAGTGAAGCTGAAAAGAAAGACTAGAGAGGGCACCGAAGCACATCTCTTAAGATGTGCAAGATGTTTCATGTATCCCCTAAACTGGGCAAAAATAGTCAGGTCTGACATTCCTTGTCATAAATTTGAGGATCTGATTGGAGACCTTACCACCTTGGTTCATATATTTATATATATATATTTGGTGTGTGTGTGTGTGTGTGTGTGTGTGTGTGTGTGTATGTGTGTGTATATATATATATATATATATATATATATATATATATATATATATATATGGTATATATGGTTAAACCATATATACACATCTAAACCAGGGGTCCTCAAACTTTTAAAGCAGAGGGTCGGTCCACGGTCCCTCAAAGTGTTGGGGGGGGCGGACTATAGTTTGAAAAAAAAATGAACAAATTCCTATGCACGCTGCAATGTCTTATTTGTAGTGCAAAAAAAAATGAAAGAACAATACAATATTTAAAAATAAGAATTTTAACCTACATACACCTACCAGGATTTCAATGGGAAGTGTGAGCCTGCTTCTTGCTTTATGAGATAATCAAGTTAATTAGGATTGTTGTTGTGTGCCTTCAAGTCATTTCAGACTTAGGACAAGCCTAAGTCTAAAACTGAGGGTGGGGGGCAGATAAATGACCTTGGAGGGCCACATCTGACCCATGGGCCTTAGTTTGGGGACCCCTGATCTAAACATTATTTTTTAAATTATAAAACCAACAATACTCTTTTAACTTATCATGAATTCAACCTATTTTATGGAAGATAAAAGAATTCACTAGTCCTATTGGTCCATATTTTAAAATAAAGGAATAGTACTTTCTAGTTCTCATTTGTCTTTTCTTTTTACCATAGTACCTTTTTTAAAAGCTGGTTTGTATATAATGATTGTTAGAAAATGACTGCATTTGGGACTAAATGTTTAAAAATGCAATACACATTTGATCATCTTTCCAAGGCATTTTATATATACAGTAGTATGAGACTTTTCTCATGACATATATTTCTGAATAGACTCTCTGGGGTCCTATCTACAGTGACCATTTAATGCAGTTCAAAGCTAGCTTCAAAGTGTGCTAGCCAGACAACAAGCTCCCATCAAAACCCATGAAAGAAAGCCCTTAAAGTTCACCAGTGCTCTGTGGTTTGTGTAATTAACATTTAAGGCTCGTAATGGTTCTAGGATTTTTTTCTGTAATCATCTGCTCAATGGAATCACTTTCTTCAATATGGGTATGAAATTGCATTAAGTGGTCAGGATAAATGGGGCTGGGATGTATAAAATGTTAGAAATGTGATCAAAAGGTTGAGGCATTTTAACATTTGTGGTGATCATGTTTGGTCTCAGATTCACATGATGTTGGAGAACATCTTAAAAATAAAATTTCCGAAGAGACCTGAACTTTATTTATGCATGCGGACCCATATTGTACAGGATGCAAACCCGGTCTGAGTCAGCTCCTTCAAGTTGGCCAGACACATACTGCACTTTATCTCTCTTATCAATAAAATCTTGTTCCTATTTGTCCAGAAAAAAAACTACAACTCATGTGAGAAAGAAAGGTAGCTTGTCCAAGTTCCCATCAAAAGATGCCATCAGCCTCATCTCTCCCCATGTCCTGCGGTCTCTGCATTGCCTCATTTCTCCAGACAGCTGTTGAGGAAGGAGTTGGGCTGAGGTTGATAGAGCGGGGCTGCCCTCAGCTCTTCTCCATCAGCTCTTCTTCTCTGACTCCATTACTCTTGCATTTCTATGATGCCCATAGGAAGGATGATTAATATTCCTATCCAGTCAAGTGCTTAGTTTTCCAGCCATCTCTGGGCACATCCAGACAGACCCCAAACTGCAAGGCCTACTGGGATTTTACCTGAGGTATTCAAATGCTCCCCCTCCCCAGGTTTTTGGGGAGGGCGTGGGGACTTAAACCCACACCGAAGCGGGTTTCTTAAACCCACGTTGAAGCGGGTTTCGTGAACCCACTTCAGCACAGGTTTAAGCCCTATATGGAAGTGCCCTCTGTCTTATACTTTTGATATTAATGAAGAAATCATGCATTGAATGTTTGTAATTTATATGTATGTTAACCGCCCTGAGTCCCTCTGGGGAGAGAGGGCGGTCTATAAATAAAGAATTATTATTATTGTTATTGTTGTTGTTGTTGTATGACACAGCAAACAAATTAGATATGCTGGATTTCGTTTCACAAAATCACAAGTCGAACACTTCCCAAGTGTCTAGGACTGTTTGATGTATTTTTCGATGATGCGCACAGATCCCAGTAGGGTGGCCTTTTGCAGTTGGCAGATTGTGATTTTGTCAATGTCTATTGTTTCCAAATGCTGGCTGAGATCTTTTGGCACAGAACCCAATGTGCCGATCACCACCGGGTCCACCTGCACTGGTTTTTGCCAGAGTCTTTGCAGTTCAGTCTTGAGATCCTGATAGCGGCTGAGTTTTTCCTGTTGTTTTTCGTCAATGTGACTGTCACCTGGGATGGCAACATCAATGATCCAAACCTTGTTCTTTTCCACAACTGTGATGTCTGGTGTGTTGTGTTCCAGAACTTTGTCAGTCTGGATTCAGAAGTCCCACAGTATCTTTGCGTGCTCATTTTCCAATACTTTTGCAGGTTTGTGATCCCACCAGTTCTTTGCTGCTGGGAGGTGGTACTTGAGGCATAAGTTCCAATGAATCATTTGGGCCACATAGTTGTGCCTCTGTTTGTAGTTAACCCCCCCCCCCCCACGACAAGGTGGCACCTACCGGGGGGGGGGGGGCATTATTATTATCATCGTCATCATCATCATCATCATCATTATCAGGGACTGTTTGTAGCCTCTGTGGGCAGGTGCAAACATCTATTGCTTCCCATTGCCCAGGACACTGTGGTTTTTAAAAATTATTATTATTATTATTATTATTATTATTATTATTATTATTATTATTATTATTATTATTTCCCCACTTTATCTCCCTCAAAGGGGAATCAAAGAGGCTTAGTATAAAAGTATCAGCATAACCATTTAAAATATTCAACTATACAAATATTAAAACAGGATTAAATATAAACAGTATTAGGAATTCCCAGTTTAAAACCATTAAAACAAACTCAAAGTTAAAAAACACAACACTCCTGGTTTCCTGTGGTGTGGCTATCCTGACAGCTGTGCCAACCTTAGCTTCCTGCTGTTTAGACTCAGAGGTTTCTTTAGTATCGATTCGACACTATCTTCTCCTCTTTCCAGCTGCATTTAATATTCAGTGGTATAAGATGAGAGAAGCAGTTTTTTAGTGCTGCCAATCTGTCAGATGTGAATCTAGCCTGTTCCTCAAACAAAGTTTCTCCTTTAAGCAAAGGATAACTTTATTGAAAAGGCAGCAAAAGCAACCTACACATTGCTTGTCAGGACTAAGAGGTTAGCTCTAGGTAAAGGTAAAGGTTTTCCTCCATTTCTAAGCCAAAAAGCCAGCGTTGTCCATAGACACCTCCAGGGTCATGTGGTCGGCATGACTGCATGGAGCGCCGTTACCTTCCCGCAGGAGTGGTACCTATTGATCTACTCACATCTGCATGGTTTTGAACTGCTTGGTTGGCAGACGCTGGGGCTAACAGCGGGAGCTAACCCCACTCCCCGGATTCAAACCAGCAACTTTTCAGTCTGTGAGTTCAGCAGCTTAGCGGTTTAACCCGCTGCTTTAGAGACACAAATTTATAAAGGCATAACATTTCAAAAAATGTGTGCTACTTTGATCATTGCATAACACCATTTTCCACTGTTACAATTGCCTGCGTGGATACAACCATTGATTCTTAAATCACAACATTACATCATGGTTGTTCACTCTATCTACCCTTGAAAAATGACCAAGCATTTTCTATGTGGCTTTAATATGAAGCAGGAGCATCGGCTTCCGAAAAGTAGTCCCAGAGCAATAGGCTGGACTCAAAGGTCAATGGAAATCTTTCCAGCTCTATGAGTCTGTAATTCTGTGAAATTGGGGGAAGGGAGGCTTATAGCAGTTTATTTGTTTGAAGAGAAAATTGCAGGCAGGAGTGTATACAGAAAGCTTCTACCTACTCCCTAAATAAAATGGGATTACGTAACATGTCAGAATTGCCCTATCATTTCCAATCCTTACCATTTAAACCATGACAAATAGAATAGAGGACATCACTCTTATTTATGGAGTAGCCTGTTGGTGGCAGCAGTGAAGCAAAAGTGTGCCTTAGACACATCCATGCCAGGTAAAAAATCTGACACAGCACATGCTGTTTAGCAGATATTCTGGAAGAAAGCCACAGGCTCACTTTGGTTCAATGGTTACAGAAACTGAAGAATGAATCAGCAGCATGCTACAAAAGCATTATAAACCTGCAAATGCGGATGAGAAATGAAAATTCTGCATGTTGATTTGTGTATTTGTTGATGTGCAAGAAATGTAAATACCTTTCCACTGTGTTGCAACTGTACCCATGGTCGGATCAAACCTGAAGGCACCAATGCCAGGTTCTTCTGACAAATAATGGGTGAAAGAAATTTATTACTGGGTGAAAGAAGTTCTACTAAGCCATGTTTAAGTTCTGTTTGCTAATGTCTTCTCTCTCAATCTCTTTGGTGATATATTGCATCCTTCTTGGATCCAGAGCAAATCTGGGAGTAGTTCTATTGATTTAGCTTTTAATCTCTTTCTCTCTCTATCACACACACATGCATACACTTACACACAAATATAGGGGGATAGTCTTTATTGAATCCTTCCCATAATCTAAACAGCAAATGGAGGGAATATGTCAGATTTTTTTTAGAAATGTCAGGAATTTTATCCTTTCATAATCTTACATTAAAATATCTTTGTTGCTTATAGGATCCATCTGTCTATTTCCAACTATAGCATCCATCTCAAACATCAGCAGGAATAAAAAAAAAAGTGTGGTGACTTGTACACGGTCGAGAATAACTATTGTGATTTCATATAAATATCCCAAATACCTTCCACGAAGCGGTACCTATTGATCTACTCACATTTGCATGTTTTCTAACTGTGAGGTTGGCAGAAGTTGGAGCTTACAGCAGGTGCTCACTCCACTCCCCGGATTTGAACCTGCGACCTTTCAGTCTGCAAGTTCAGCACTCAGCGCTTTAACACACTGCGCCACCGGGGCTCCCTTAATATTTATAATATAGAAACAGTATCTCAATACAGTATCTCAATACATAGACTTTGATTAGCAATCAACATTTTCAAATATTTTCAGAGACCTGAAATTTTGTCTAGAATGGTCAACATTCACACCTGAAGAAAAAAGAAGCATTAATTTCCACCCAGGAAACATTATCAGCATGTGTGTGTTTGGTGACAAGTGATTCTTGTAATTTTTTAAAATAGAGTCTCACTTATCCAACATAAAAGGGCCGGCAGAATGTTGGATAAGTGAATATGTTGGATAATAAGGAGGGATAATAAGGAGGGAAAAGCCTATTAAACATCAAATTAGGTTATGATTTTACAAATTAAGCACTAAAACATGTTATACAACAAAATTGGCAGAAAAAGTAATTTAATACACAATAATACTATGCAGTAATTACTGTATTTACAAATTTAGCACCAAAATATCATGATGTTTTGAAATCATTGACTACAAAAATGCATTGGATAATCCAGAACGTTGGATAAGTGAGACTCTACTGTATCATCATTATCACCTGGAAGCTGCTGCTGCTTCTGGTTGAAGGCATTAAGAACAAAGTCAATTTACTTAAGCGGCCACACATGATTTAGCCAGAGCTGCCTACTCCAGCACCAGCCCATTGCTTCCATTGCCTCTTGAGTGAAGTTTGCAGCATTTAAAACAGTTTTCAGTTACATATTATAAAAATTAATTGCATATACATTTTCTGATATATTCCTGAGTCTTTCATTGGATGGATTTTTATGTCCCAAAACATATGAACTTTTTTCACAAAATAGATTGAAATTTTTATTATGCATCATGTTAACATTATCATCTGCATTTATGTATCATGAAAAAATAGTCTAAGTTTGGCTTTGGGGCGTTGACTTTGGTGAGATTGGTCTGAAGTCAAAGTGGGACTTTTTCATTTTGTGCTGCTGGGGGGGGGGGAGAGAGAGAGGGAGAGAGAGGGAGAGAGAGAGAGAGAGAGAGAGAGAGATAAAAGCTGAGCCAGCCATGAGTTGAAAAACACTTTATTACTAATTGGACAATACTTCCAGACAACAGCAAAGCTAAGAACTCTGAATTATAAAGTTTGTATGTAACTATTCACATTTCATGAAGAGATAAGCCAATTGCAACACATGAATAATTTATGACATTTTCAGGTGGAAAGTAAAATTTTATTACCTTCTCTTATTGCTTTGCTGCCTATGAACAACACTGAAGAAGTCAGAACATCAAATGCTATCAGTATTATTGGAATTCAAGAAAGAGTTGACCCAGATTGTAGCTAGAATTAAACAGGACTAAGGATGTAAAGGACATAGTAACAGAATTCAGGCAAATCCTAGGAGTCACAATGGAACAGACTGATTGAGGAAAACAGCTAACACCTATGGAAGACACAACAATAATTATAGCATCATCAATAATAGATTTGGAGCTAAATGAGCAACCAGAGTCCCATTGACAGCTTTAAGCATTAGGGGTTCTACAGACTGCACATGGAGAAGTCACTGTATCAAATGACTGGATAGAGCAGTGGCTCTCAACCTGTGTGTCCCCAGGTGTTTTGGCCTACAGCTCCCAGAAATCCCAGCCAGTTAACCAGCTGTTAGGATTTCTGGGAGTTGAAGGCCAAAACATCTGGGGACCCACAGGTTGGAACCACTGGGATAAAGGCTTATCTTCTGAAGAAAAACAAAAATAGTACAAAAAACAAAGGAGAAAGGTTGTGAGAGTCTGAAAGCTTTGTGCAAATAAAAAGACAATGCATACATAAAATACATATGCACCCACTTGAATGAAAGACATGCATCCTTTGTTACAAGAAGAATATTGGGTATGGACTATGATAAAATAACTAAGAATTGTGGCAGAATTAAAAATAAAAATAGAGACTTTTTAGGAAGGGATGGATTGGTAAAATTGGTAGAATATTAAGAACAAATGGGGAAAAACAATAAGATACTATATAGAAATATATTGTTGAAATATATAAAACATGCTATATATAAGAAACGATAAGATTAATTTAAATTAAAGGAGAATGTAATTAAGGGGACATTAAGGTGAGGAACTGAAGGTAACTTTATGAGGATTTGAATCCTTGTCAAAATGGATAAATTGCTGATATGAATATTACTTGTTATTACTAATTTTAAATACATTGGTGTATATTTAGCATAAGATGAAATCAAATTAAGTAGAACAAGAAGTATATGTAATAGTCTGATAATGTCCTCACTTGAAGAGGGGGAAAATCAATTGGGTTTTTAATTTTTCTGTTTTGTATTTGTATCATTTAGTCTTTTAAAATAAACATGAGGAGTGGAGTTTACTTGTCAGTCTTAGTTGGTAAGGGTGGAAGGAAGTTATGGGGTGGAATATTATGTGATTCTTATTTTAGAGCAGTGGTTCTCAACCTGTGAGTCCCCAGATGTTTTGGCCTTCAACTCCCAGAAATTCTAACATCTGGTAAACTGGCTGGGATTTCTGGGGGTTGCAGGCCAAAACACCTGGGAACCCACAGGTTAAGAACCGCTGTTTTAGAGTCTGTGTTTATTTATTTTTTATTTGTAATTGATTGTGAAAATTTAATTAAAATTTAAAAAGAAAACAAAACTGTATAATTTATATAAGCATTGGTTGTTCTCCTTTGGTTGGCCTAATTCTGGATCAGCTTGGAAGAAGCCCCTTTTGGAACTGAAAAGGGTTGCTTTCATGCTGAATCATCCACTGATGTTTTTCATAAACCTGCTATCTGAGAAGGACCCTTGTATCTAAAAGTAAATACTCAGGTTTAGCTCTTAAGGGGAAATTCAAGCATATTCACAGGCATTTTATCAAAATAAAATATGCAGTTAAAAAAGAAGAGAGCAAATATCTTGTAGAGAATCTCTGAAATAATGCACCACAAGCTATATAAACTCAGATTACTAACAACGACAAAAAGTGCTGGATGTTGCTAACATTACTTAGTGAGCACAGAGTTCCCACAAGCAAGTGGCATATTCTTCAGCTGTCAAATCTCCTGAAGGAGAGAAGATACAATGCAAACCTCCTGTTTCCTGATGTAAAACACAGCAAAAGAGTGTATTGATTAGAAGTGTGCGTGTTTTCATTTCCTAAATTGTAGAAATGCATATTAGAGACCTTACACTGAGTGGAACCGTTGCTTACATTCTTCCTCTAAGCTTATATCCTCTTTATTTGTCACTGTGTCTTTGTGCCACAGATGTGCTAGCCCAAACCTTGCAGTTGCAAGCCATTAATTAGTGTTTACTTTTAGGTGCTCTTGGGATCAATAACCTTTACTATTTTGGACTGGTTCCTTTTTCAGCAGCAATAAACAAACTTAATTAATTGAACAACATATTTTCATAGATTAATTGTACATGTCCGACTATATGTACCTGGAAATCATAGACCAATCTTAGCAGCACATATGCATACATATGTATGCCGATCTACACAAAGTTCAGAGACATAGGGGTGTCTGTCTGAATCAGTATTATGAAGAAGAATTTTGTAACACCTTTGAGACTAACATCACATTGAGAAATTTCCCCCCTGTTGTACACTTCAGCCTCTTTTCAATCACAAGGAGACACAGAGGTTTGAAAAGAAGCAAAAATGTCCAGAAATTAGAGAACTCTGAACATGGGCCAGCAATCGTGTTTGCAGCTCCTACCTATTATCACACTTTACTCCCAAGATTCCAGCTGAAAAATAGGTGGGATGAGAACCATCAAAGTTTCCCATCCTGTTTCATTGTCCAACCATGAGCAGTCTTTTGTATCCAAAAGGGTTCAGGGCAGAGCAATATTATCCCATGGGGGGAAAGGGTTTTAACCTGGAGCATTGTCTCTTGTTCTGCCCCAAATCCCATATGATACAAGAGACAATGCTCCAGGTTAAAACCCTTTCCCCCCATCGGATAAAATTGTTCTGCCCCAAATCCCATATGATACAATTTTATTCCATGAAAAGGAGTGGTTTTAAACTGGTGTCAGTCTCCTTTAATGTAAAAGGCTTTGAGCAGGGCAAGGGATCTCTTGGGTATTGTATAATGTTGTTTTTCCTGATTAAAAAAAGGAATATTGACCATGTGATGAATGTAAAATGAATGTATTGCCAGCTCTTAAGTTTCCACATGTGAGTGTGATGGGGGGCACAACTCGAAATGAGACTGCTGACAATATAAGAAGGGTGATTCTCTATGCTAAAAGATCAAGAAAAGAACAGTCATCCCACATGACCTTGGAGGAATCTACGGACAACGCTGGCTCTTTGACTTAGAAATGCAGATGAGCACCAACCCCCAGAGTCAGACATGACTAGACTTAATGTCAGGGGGAAACCTTTACCCTTTACATTAACTACCACCAATTCCTCAATAGTTTATTTCCCATATCACCATACTTCACCACAGCAACGTGTGGCTGGGCATAGCTAGTAATAATATAATGTGATGAGGTTGTAACAGAGAAAGAAGTTGGTAGCACAAGCTCTTGTAGAGTACATCTACTTCCTCAGATGCATGATGTGAAGTGCCTAAGAAAAGACTGATTGACAGACTTCATGTGTGAATGCGATAGAAATGCAACATTTGTGGCTTAACTATGATAATTGGGGAACAAAGAATGGAGGAAAAATGTTGTTTAAAGGCAAGATGGGTAGAAGAAATCCATATGAATGTTTAAGGGAGTTATTACAAGGTAGTGTGATGCTGGCTGAGAACCGAAAAGGCTATGTCATAAACTGGCCTAGAGGACCCCGTGAGTCTAGCATGTTAGCTAGTGTTATAATATGTAGAGTGTGTCAATAAACCGTCGTCTGTCTTCAGTCCACTGATGATAAACTGGAGTTTGTGGATATATTCCAGTACTGTTTCTTTTTTCAGTCTTCCTTTGTAGATTCTTTGTTTAAAGTCTTCTGTTCTGACGTCTGAGAGGGAATGCCCAGAAAGACACAAATGCTCTCCAAATGATTTTTGTGTATTCCCATTCCTAATCTCTGCTTTATGTTATGCTGCCTGTTTGCCCAATGCAGAATGCTGAAGGGCATTGTTGACATATGACATGTGTTATTCAAAGAAAAGTGCCTCTGATATTATGGCTGATATGATTAAGTCCTGTGTTAACATTTCCTAAGTAGCTGTATGGGTAGAGCTGGCATCTGGCTATGTGGCAAGGCCTTGTACCCATCTTCCCATCAATTTCTCTCTCTTGCTTCGAGCCCAATCTCTTGACATGTTCCTTTGTTTATTTCCTTTATCCAGAGGGGCAAATCAAGACAGGCAGTGGAGTTGCAAGCAGTCCCATGGTGTGTAACCTATCTGCCTCACCTTCTGACCCACCAGGACCTCCTTGGGAGAAAGAAGGTAGCTCTGATTCCAGGGCTTACCAGGCCAGCTTCCTTCTGGGACTGCCAATGTGGAGAAAGCAGCAGTTGTTGATTATTTTTATTTGTCAGGACCAAGGCATTTTTTAGATTTGAAAACCTAGTTGCTAAAACATAGAAACCTCACACTAGATTTTTTCATAAAAATAGTGTCTTTCCTTTCTTTCTTTCTTTCTTTCTTTCTTTCTTTCTTTCTTTCTTTCTTTCTTTCTTTCTTTCTTTCTTTCTTTTTTTCTCCAGGGCAGAAAAGCAGTACATTTCAGAGTATGCCTCCTTCCCCTCACAAACACTAAATTGGGGTTGGATTAGATGGGAAATATAGCAAAAATAAAGATGTACATCAACTTGCAAAACTGATACCAAAAAAGTAGCTAGTAGTAGTAGAAAGTATCTAGTAGATGTAGCCATTCAATGCAAATTAGGGTGATTATCTGCAACATTTACGCTGGCCTCCAACTGACAAGAGTTCTTCCCTCACCCTGGACTTCCCACAGATATATATAAACCGTCCTTGCTTATTTTCTCCATACCTCACAACCTCTGAGGATGCCTGCCATAGATGTGGGCGAAACGTCAGGAGAGAATACTTCTAGAACATGGCCATACAGCCCGGAAAACATACAACAACCCTGTGATCCCGGCCATGAAAGCCTTCGACAACACATTGATACCAAAAAGCTCATTTTAGTAGCATATAAGGCTGAGTTATACTGAGTAAGACCAGTGGTGCATTTGGTCTCATACTCTCAACACTGACTGAAAGTAAGGTGTTTCCAGAATTTTAGACAGAAGTCCTTCCTGACTAAAACAAACACAGAATGAACTCAAGCTTGCTAGACTAAAAGGGCCTTTTTTGTTTCTGTTTGTAATAAAATGAAGAACAAAGAATCTGTAACCACTTAGAAAAGAATAACATACTCATTGTTGTGGATAGCTCTTAAAACGAGGGTGAGAAGGTACTGTTTGAAGGGCGTGCATTTGAGCTGGAGCCTAGCAATGCCCAGTAGCTTCCTCAGCTAAGCTTGGAAGAAGAGCTTATGGAGAACTACCACTTTTCAGCCTGCAGAGCAAGTACAAGCAAGTTCCTCTGAGCAGGCAGTGGAAGGGTTCAGTGTTCCAGCTCTTTTAGACCTGCAAAGGAAGAAGGCTCAACTTCACAGTCCTTCAGGTTAGCAGAGAAATGAGCTATCAATAGGTAGCATTTGAGAAGCTAGCATTTAAAGTGCTCAAGTATGGCACTTTGTTGCTGGCAGCTTCAGAGTTTGGAGCTGTGACCTTGGCTGTTGGCGATCTCTTGAGAACTGGCTTTGGATCTTAAAACAGACTATTGTCTTCACCGGTGTCAATCCCTGCTGTTGTTGCCTGTCAGCTGGATTCTGTGACTTGGAGTCAGACTGTTTGTTAACCTCCCATTTGAAATAGGTCTCGGCTTTTGACACTCAACAAAAAGCAATACAGATTTCTCACAACAAGTCATGTCAGACAAACTTTATCTTTTATTTTGATAGAGTTACAAGGTTGGTAGATGAAGGGAATAGTGTGGATGTAACATATCTTCATTTCAGTAAGGTCTTAGACCAGATTCCCCATGAAATTCTCTCAAAGAAGCTAATAAAATGTGGGCTGTGGACAGGGCTCCTGTTAGTGAATTGGAAATTGGTTAACAAGCTGAACCTGAAGGGCAGTACCTATGGCTTCTCTTCATCTTGGAGTGAAGTGACCAGTGGGGTGCCACAGGGTTCTGCCTTGGGCCCAGTGCTTTTCAACATCTTTTTGAATGACATGGGTGACAGAACAGAAAGTATGATTATCAAATTTGCAAATTACACCACACCTCAGGGGGATAATACCTCAGAGGACAGGATTAAAATCCGAAGTGACAAAACAAATAAAGTGAATTTCAGCAGGGGAAAATACAGGATACTACACTTAGGCAATAAAAATGAATTGTACAGATATATGAATGCACCTGAAATTAAAACAGTACACATGAAGGGATGTGTGTAAAGGGGACCTTGTGGAGAAAAATATATTAAAAAAATTAAACCAGTAATAATTCTTCATAATCAAATATTATTTAATCATTGATTCAAAACTAATTAGGATTAACATTTCTAAATATATTTACTCACCATGAATGGACTGGCTGCAGCCATCAGGAAAAACAGGGTTAAGTGTTTGTCAACTTCTAAGACATTTACTTTCAGTACATATTTTTTCCAATTGTTGGATCACTTCAGCTGAAAGTTGAAATTGTTTTCAAATCAATTAATTTCAGATCCTTGGGCATTAATTCCTGAATAGAAATGTCCTTATAGGCTGGCATGCTGCGCTATTCACTTTGGATAGCAAGGCACCCATGGATCCTTCCAGTCTATAGAGCACAAAAGATATCCTCCTAGCAGAAAACTAAAATTATAGCATGTTTGAGATGTGTGGCAAACAGGGATCCACAGTTAATGTTACTCTTTATTGGACATGTCAGTAGCATCTCCATTTCAATATTTGATAAATAGAATTATCCAAAATCCTGTTTCTACCATTCATGAACAAAAAATAGTAAATCTTACTCAAATGAACTTCTACCAAAAAGAAGAGAGAGGAAAATCAATGTTAACATAGAGTAGAATCTTAGTTTACTGTTATTATTGCTCTTACTTGAGGATCAGGAAAGAAACAGTATGGCACAGCTAATAATTTTGCTGAGGACAAAGTGCCAATTTTATTGGCTGCGTTGAAGGGGGTGCCTCTTTAATTTTCATAAGCTTTGGATATCATTTTCATTAAAACTGCATAGCAATTCTGTTAAAACACGAAGAAGGCAATCTCGCCTTTCTTTTTGCCAGTGTTGCCTGCGTTTCAGATCTTTGCATTGTCTGACCTCATTTCAGTCATTTTTCCATATCCTGCCTGTCTCGAATCCTCTGAAGGAACACACTGATGCTGTGTTTATGCTAATTTTATGCTCTCTGAGTTGTGTCTGTTATTCAAAGCAGTTGAAGCACTTATTGCTAGTAATCTTATTTCTGCCAGAGCCCCCAAGGCAGACGAGGCCTCAGAACTGGTCCTGCAGACAAAGGCAGAGCCATCGGAGCCTGCTGGTTAATGGCAGCTCTTTCCCACAGAATCTGATATCAGTTACTTTGCAAACACAATAATAAAATGAAACAAATCAGATTTCCAAGTAAATAAACCAGGCTTCAATGGCAGTGACAATGGACAGGACAACAAGGTTTTAATAAGTGATACTATACGCAAGGAAAATATGAGAGCATCACCGCCCTTCTCTCCTCTTCCCACTGCTGCCCAAAAATAAACAGATGGACAGAATGGCACATAAATAAATCAACTGCCACATGCACCATAGTGGAAAACTGCAAATGAAACTCAGGGCTGACCAGAGTTCTGACTAGGAAAAGCAAACTAGAAGGAATTGACTTCACAAAGGAGAAATCACACAACAGCAGCAACAACAACCCCCAGAAAAAAATCACCTCCCTGAGGCAAGAGAAAAATATAGAGAGAGGTAGTGGAGACCTCAGAGGGACGTGGAGCATTTTTGAGGCTAAAAGAATTGAACAGCCCTGAACGGATCTCTTTGGGGTCAATCAGTTTGGACCTCTGTGCTTGCTGTGTTTGCATGCACAGTGCCACCAAGGGAAAAAGAAATTAGGGTTAGAGGAGGAGGGTTAGAAGAAGAAAGGAGTATTGGAGAAATTGGGAGAAACAAAAACACATGATGTTTTGGCCTCGAGGAAGGGAAGATCACTTGAGGGGTTGGAGAATCCTCAAGACAGTGCACTTTATCACCCCAGCCTGTTGTCTCCCATCAATCATGTTGTTGAAGCAAACAGGAACACATCTCTAGCACAAATCTCAGCATTCATGCCGTTATGCTGCTTTGACAATTCATAGTCCCATGCACGCTCTTCCATACCACCTGACTTATTCTGCCCTCCTCCCTGTGTATGATCTATGTAGCGAATTTGTGGCTTTTGATTTTAAAAAAAGCTGAAAAATGATCAAAAAATCAAGTAAAATATAATGCAAAAGATTGGGGTGTGTTCTTACTAGGATTGTGCAATTTTTCATAAGTTGCGTCACAAAATTTGTACTTACATTGCGATATCTGACACATGGGCATGGCCTGTGCCAAAAACTTAAGAATCAAAACTTAACCAATACTTTTTTGTTTGCATTTTGTAAATCTCTGAAGCCTTCTGAAGTCAGTTCCATTTTCAGCACAAGCAAGCAAAGCAAAGCCAAAAGGCTGCCTTTCCTCTTTAAATTAATGGCTTCTTGCCATTAGGAGAGGGAAGCAGCTGGAAGAAAGCAGAGTTCACTGGGAAAGAGAGTGAGAAAGCACAGAATTCTGGGAAATGTAGTTTGGGAAGGTGAAGAGCCCTATGCCAGAGAATTCAAAAGGCCCTGCCCTAAACTACATTTGCCAGGATTCTGCTCAACATCAGAATGCCCCAATCAAGATAGGGGAGAGATTTGCCCCTCCTTAGCAGCAGCCAGCTAGAATTTCAATAAACGGTTGATTCTGCAAAGAAGAGGACTGACTGATACTTCTAGTAAGTAAATCTCTGTGCTGGGCTGGGAAGAAATCCCTAGATGGAAGTTCTATTGGTTAATATGAGAGACATTCAACGAGATAGCTGTTGTGGCTTTTAAAAAAAGGTTTTGTCAAAACTTTAAAAAAATTCCCTAAACTCAGATGTATGAATATTTATGAAGGTTGGGGGAATGATCCCCTGTTATCTTGTGTTATTGTAGAGAAAATTCAAGGGGATAGCCCTGGAAGTTTTCTTTTTAAAAATGTTGTTTGTAAAAACTTTCAAAATTTCCCAAAACTCCATACATTAGTGAAATGTTCTGAAACTTGCTGAGCGAACAGTGGTAAATGTGATCTACCATTGTAGCACGTTTCACCCCAATAGCTGTAAAAATGAGGGAGAAAGGAGCCCCTGGAGTTTCCCCACTTCTGCAATTACTATAATGAAATTTCATTACTCTCATTATAGTTGTGAAATTTGTACTAACGATACTTTAGAAAAACTTTAGAAATGAAATGCCAGCACCCCCTAATTTTGTAATGACTTTTGAAACATTTTTTTTAAATCAATCACACATACCTAGTTTTTACTTTTGAGGGAAAGGCTAACCGTTTATTTTTCCTGAAGGCTTCCATTGTCCTAATTTTTAAAATGGTAATAATAATATAAACAATCGTGGGGTTTTTTCCCTGAGAATGGATCTCAAAGCAGCTAGCAATGTGTTAGAAACAATACAAATTAAAAACAATACAAAAGACAAAAATCTACTGGGATGTGACCAAGGCATGTACATTATGGGATATGACTGAACTGTGAGGGAGCCCACAGGTCAATGACCAGGGTATCAAACAGAGTTCCCCAGCACAATCTCCTTAGTTTACTCTCCATGAAGGAAAAAAAGCCTCTATAGTACAGTGCCACCAAGTCCCATCCCAGCACAATGGTTCAGAAGTATAGCATGACTGAAGAAACAGAAAGCCATTGAAAAGTCCAGTAGAACCAACAGGGATACCCCCCCCCCCCCCCCGGTCAGTTCCCTATGCAGGTGATCCACCAAGGAAGTTAAAGCTATCTCTATCCCATGAATAGGCCTTAAACTAAATTGAAATAGATCTAGATAATTCACCTCATCCAGGTGAGAAGCCACCATATGCTCCTGGTGAATATTTCTGACCAAAGCAAAATACTCCCCTCAATCAGCGCACTATACTTTTGTTGATGAAGTCCAGAATGTCATTGGCTTTTTGGGCTGATGCCTCACATTACTGACACATGTTTGGCTTATGGCCTACTAAGAGCCCTGTATCTTTTCCTACATACTGTTTTCTTACCAGATGTCACCTATTCTCTATGTGTTTCTTTTTCCTTGCATTTATCCTTGTTGAAATTAATTTTGTTAGTCTTGGCCCAGTGCTCCAATCTGTCAACTTCATTCTGAATTCCAATATGTCCTCTGGGATATTAATTCATTTGGCGTCATCTGCCAATTTGATAAGCATGCCATTATTGTTCACAGTTCACCAGCTGACTGGCAATGATATCATGGGAGACCTTGACAAAAATCATACTGAAACCAAGTTATGCTACACCTGCACTGCTCCCCTGATCTATCATTGTCATAATTCTTTTTTTAAAGATTAGATTCCTTATGCATGATTTTTATGTGAAAACCCATATAAGTTCTTAGTAATGAAAGCATTCTTTTCTATAAGTGCACACAGACTGACTGGTTGAAGATCTGTTCTAGAACATTTCCTGGTAGTGATATCAAGCTGGCTCCTTCTCCCTTTCATTCTTTTTGTAGATGAGGGCATGACGTTTTCCAATCTGCCTTTCAAGAATTCTCTAAGACATTGATAGTGTTTCTAAGATTACATCTGCAAGTTTTCTTAAACCAGTGGTTCTCAACCACAACCCCTTAATACAGTTTCTCATGTTGTGGTGACCCCCAGCCATAAAATTATGTTCATTGCCACTTCATAACTGTAATTTTGCTACTGTTATGGATTGTAATGTAAATATCTGATAATGCAGAATGTATTTTCTTTCACTAGGCCAGATTTGGCACAAATACCCGCTATGCCCAAATTTGAATACTGGTGGGGTTTGGGGGGGGGGGGGGGTTGTCATTTGGGAGTTGTAGTTGCTAAGATTTATAGTTCACCTACAATCAAAGAGCATTCTGAACTCCACCAACAATGGAATTGAACCAAACTTGGCACACAGAACTCCCATGACCAGCAGAAAATACTGGAAGGGTTTGGTGGGCATCCACCTTGAGCTTTGGAGTTGTATTTCATCCAGAGAGCACTGTGGACTCAAACAATGATAGATCTGGACCAAACTTGGCACAAATACTCAATATGCTGGAATGTGAACACTGGTGGAGCTTGAAAAAAAAATAGACCTTGACATTTGGGAGGTGTAGTTGCTGTGATTTATAGTTCACCTATGATCAAAGAGCATTCTGACCCACACCAATGATAGTGAACCAAATAGCGATGGATCTATACCAAACAAATATGTATTTTCTGATGGTCTTTGGTGACTCCTCTGACACCCGTTTTAGACTCATAGAGTTTCTATGACACATGGAGCTCAGCCCCAGCTCAGTGCCACATCAACAGCTAAAGCATTCCCGAAGAGAAGCTGTCCAACATCGTTTTGAAGATGTCCAAGGCAGGAGACTTCACCACCTCTCTAGGCAACTAATTCTATTGCCTTACTACTCTTACTATCCACAAGTTGCTTCGAATGTTCAGCTCCTGTAATTTCAGACCATTAGATGTGATCCTAACCCCTGAGCCAGCAGAGAAAAAAACTTGTGCCCAGAGCCGTCCCTAGGCAATTTTAAGGAGAATTTTTGCAAACCCCCCCCCCCGAATTCGCGTCGCATGGCTCCACCCACTACATCACGCAGCTCCGCCCACCATGTCACGCAGCTCCGCCCACCACGGCCTGGCCCTTCTCACTGCTAAGTGGGCCCGCGGCCACCATCTGGCCTGCACAGCTTGGCCCCACCCATCACGACGCAAGGTTCCACCCACCACGTCATGCGACGTGGTGGGCAGAGCCGCACGGCATGTTGGGTGGAGCCACGCGGCATTGTCCTTCCCGCAGCAGCCTGGGCCTTGCTGCCATGTGGCCTGCGCAGTCCCGGGAAGGACCAGGCCACGTTGGGAATGACCAGCCCCAAGCCAAAGGAGGCGGGGGTGGCGCCATCATCCCGGAGGGCTCGAGGGCGCTCCCAGGACGATGGTGCCACAGACAAATGCCTCCCTCGCCTAGCGGGTGGACCACCTCTGCCTCCTTTCTCTGATATCCTGTGAGATATTTAAAGAGTGCACTTATGCCACCCCTCAATCTTCTCCTTGTCAAACTGAATATGGTGAAGAGAAGATCGAAGGGATGACCTGACTTCTGTAATTTCTGTCATTGCTTATGTGTAGAAGTAGGACAAACGGAATATGTCCCACTTGTACACATGAGCAATTACAGAAATATGATTTTAGACTTTGATTTGCTGTATCTTTAATGATTTTAAATACCACAGTGCTGTGGTCAACTGGCTTCATACATACTTTACTTATGTTATATATCTCATATCTTAAATCATCCTTGTTGCCCTTCTCTGAATGTATTCCAGTTTGCTTCCCCTGACTTGTAAATTATATTTGTATTGCAGAGACAAAGATTTTAGTTTATAATGAACTTACAAAACCATGCAATAAAGAAAAAGGTATGCAATAGAAGTGTCCACTTCCCTCATTTATTGTTTATATTGGCTCTAGAAGTTTTGACTAGGGTAATAAGACAAAATGAAAGTAGTATTTTAAAAGACATATAAATTAATATCTTTTCCAGATTAGTTAGATACAGAATAATATAAATTAAGAGCCTTTCCAGATATAGAATCATAGGATCTTAGAATGTACTTTAGAAAACCCATTAGAACATTTGTGTGACACCTCAGGCAGCGTGAGCACTGGGAATCAGACACGAAGGCCAATAAACAATCTAATATCTTTATTAAGGAAATAAAGGAGGCAATAAAAAATAAGCAGAATATATAGTCCAGCAGTAGACCTTTCAGGAAAGGTCAAATATAGTCCAGTAATATGTAAGCAGATTTCCAGTATTAGAGTTCAAAGTTTTAAATCCATTAACTGAAACACACTCAAACCTGTAGGCTGTTTGAGTGGGGAATTAAGGCAAGAGCTGTCCAGAGTTCCAGGGCTCAATCCGAGGGTAGGATGCAAAGCAAGGCAAAGTTAGTCGTGGTAAAGCTGAATCTCTGTCCAGGCTTGACAGGAAGGCGAGAGGCAGCCGGTCTACTCGAGAGTAGCGCGCTGCAGAACTAGAGTCGATGTGATCCCTAAACTGACACGTTGAACACCGCAAGATTTATTTGGTGCCCAGAACTTTTATGGGACTTTGCTGTCCTCCTCAGCCAGGTGTCTGAGCTCTTTCCCAAGGGAAAATGACCCAAGACAACAACTTTGCCAGATGCAGTCCTCCCTGAAAACTCTCAAGGGAACCAGCCTAATTAACTCTGGCTTTTTCTGCTAAACGAGCGCTCCTTCTCAAAATCTGTTTTTCCGGGCGCGAAGCCTCCCAAGATAATCGGCGGTCAAAACTAACATTCTCTGGAGAACCGGGCTGAGAGCCAAGGCCCTTTCTTGTGAACTGTGGGCTAGAATTGTCAACAGTGGGCACCTGGAAAGGGATGGAATCAAGCGGAAATGGCGGAAACCCCATCTCTTCTTCGGTCTGCTCCGTAATAGCGATGGGGTCATGATTCAGGGGGTCTCTGAGACACTACAATTTGCTTGACAATAGCATAAATTCAGAGAATTAGTTGGGTTTAAATTTACAGTAGCGTCTTGCTTATCCAACATAAACGGGCCGGCAGAACATTGGATAAGCAAAAATGTTGGATAATGAGGAGGGATTAAGGAAAAACCTATTAAACGTCAAATTACGTTATGATTTTACAAATTAAGCACTAAAACATCATGTTTTACAACAAATCGACAGAAAAAGCAGTTCAATACATGGCAACGTTATGTAGTAATTACTGTATTTACGAATTTAGCACCAAAACATCACAATGTATTGAAAACATTGACTACAAAAACATTGACTACTAAAAGGCACACTGCGTTGGATAATACAGAACGTTGGATAAGCGAAGGCTGGATAAGCGAGCCTCTACTGTATAAGCAAAAGTTGATGATGTACACAAAAACATGAAAAGATCACACAAAATTGAGAGAGATGTCAGATTTTATGATTGGGAAAGAAGTGAAATATTTGGATATTGCTATGAAAAATGTGAATTGTATGTGGTTGAAGAATAACATTTTAAAGACGAAGAATATGAAGAAGGAAGCAAGCAATGTGTGGAAAGAAAATGCCCAGAAATCCTGTTCTGCGAGAGTTTGCCTTTTAATATTTGAAAGCTTTAGTATACTCAGGAATTGAAGTTTTGTCTCTATGCTTTTTGTGCATTCTCTTATTTCTCTTATACAAAGATGGGGAAACTTAATGTATCACTGTTGGGAAAATATTTATGATAAAATGAATGTTCTGCTGAAAATGTTTTTGTTTCTGCTAATACTAATTTTGTGTAATGATGTATCAAACAATGGCAAGGTGATGTGTCAAAATGCATGTGGCAAATGAAGAAGTACTGCATGATGTAAACAGAGGGAAGGATTAGGAGTCGCTAAATTTAAAATTGCATTTTGCTGCCATTTTTTAGGGATTTTAATGCTTTTTTTAGTGTAAATCTAACATCACATTTCTTTACTTTCCAACTTATGACTAGTCACTTCTAGAATAGCAAACTGGATCTAGTAACATAGGCTTCTTCTGCAGTTCCTTGTGTAGCTCTGGTTCTGAATGAAGAAGCAGAACAGGCTTTCTGCTTCTAACTATTGTTGGGGGACAGGAAGAGAAGTCCTGCTCTCTTTCTCATGCAGTTTACAATTGTGTGAGAGATAGCATCTGAATAAAGCAGCAGGGTCCAGAAAACACTTACACATGATCAATTATAGAAATATAATTTTAGACTTTGATTTCAGGTATTCTTATGATTTAAAGAACCACAATTTCTGCCATCAAGTGGTTTTGCACATACTTCATTATTGGTTTTGTTCTCTCAACTGCAGAGACTAGTTATACGTGATTTCCTCAATTCCCTTGTATTCCTATCAGAAAAAACAAGTGCTGGAATGGTGTAGGAGAAATGCCTTCATTTGCACTTGTAACAGCAAAAGTAAGGCTATATTGTATGAATATTCATGGAGTGTAAATTTAACACTCTAAGGATATTTACTTTTTAAATTATTCCTTTGTTTTTTGTATGGATTTGTAGCTACATACTATGTAGTGACTCGCTTCCCACATCCAACCTCTACTGAGAGTAAGGCAGCTGCTCAGTCAATTGGGATTTTTTTCTCTCTGTCAAATGGGAAACAGCTGAGTTAGTGAGTTATCTCCAACACAAGAGGCAGAAGCAGAGTTCCCGTCACAATTCCCCCTCACATTGGTGATATTGTTACAAAGATGGTGGGTGGGAATGTCAGTCAGCTGTTTCCTGATAAACAGGGAAACAGCCTTTCATCAAGCATAGTGAAGCCTGCCTAGTAAATGGGAATAGGGGGACTTTCCAGGTCCCTATGTATATATATCATGGGTATATGGCGATTGTTCATAGAAACTAGTCATGAATACATGAAATTATAGCTTCTATTCTATTATGACCTGTAGTCCAAATGCTAAGTACTGAATTGAGCTGGATGTTCCACCACAGAAAATAGATGGCTCAAAGAGTTCAAAAAACTCTACCCAACAATATTTATTTATTTGCAGTATTTATATTCCGCACTTCTTACCCCGAAGGGGACTCAGGGCGGATCACATTGCACATATAAGGCAAACATTCAATGTCATAACATAGAACAGAGACAGACGCAGGCACTGGCTGGCCTCGAACTCATGACCTCTTGGTCAGAGTGATTTGTTGCAGCTGGCTGCTAACCAGCTTGCCCCACAGCCCAGCCTATTTGTTAAGAGATATTTTCTTGGCTTCTTCCATGTAATGCCAAAGTATCTTGAAGAGCTCTGGTTGTTGTCCCACCAACAATGCAATCTGCAGATATTTCACACTGTTATGTTTACAGTTTTTGTGGCTGACCTTCTTTTGACACACCACTCATTATTTGGCTACATTGGTCCTTGGACAGCAGAAATACAATTATGGGCTATATTTGAAGCCTTGTCTACTTGATAAAATGTGCTACAATTCATATTCTGCTAATGTGGCCTTGTGTGTTCAGGGTTAACACTGCGAAAACATCTCAATGGGATGGCAGAGTAGGACTTTGTATACAGTTTAGAGCAGGGGTCCTCAAACATTTTAAGCCGGGGGCGGTTTGCGGTCCCCTAGACTGTTGGGGGGCTGGACTATAGTTTGGGGGGGAAAAAGAATGCATTCCCTTGCACACTGTACATATCTTGGTGTGTGTGTGTGTGTGTGTGTGTGTGTATGTGTGTGTGTATATATATATATATATATATATATATATATATATATATATATATATATGAAAAAATGCAATATTTGAAATCAAAAAAATTTAACCAACATAAACTTACTAGTATTTCAGTGGGACATGTGGTCTTGCATTCTGTTGATGAAATAGTAGTTAATTAGGATTGTAGCTGTTGTGTGCCTTTAAGTTGTATCAGACCTAGGGTGACCCTAAGTTAAAGTTTAAATGATCTTGGAGGGCTGCATCTGGTCTGCGGGCCTTAGTGTGGGGACCCCTAGTCAATAGATATCATTCAAAGTCCAAGGACTTGGCTCCTAAGAGGTTGTAAACAGATGTTTTTGTCCTTATCTGTCAAACAAAAGTGTAATTATTCATTTAATTTTAACCTCCCTTTCTGGTGATTTTATTAATATTGCTGCACCTCAGTACTGGTTCACCTTGCTCTTAACACACACTCCACCACAACAGACTTGGTTTTTTCAGTTTATTGATAAAAGATAGCAAAATCTTAATAAAAAGCAGTAAAGGAAGCAGTAATCCAATTGCAAAGGCAATCTGCAGAATAAAGTTCAAAGTCTTTGTAGAAAATAGTTCAAAGTCTCTAAAATAGCATATCAGTCCTGGAGAAACAAAGTAGCATGAGCTTCAAAATACAATCCAAACACAAAATCTAGGCAGGAACCAAAGCGAGGATCTATTTCCATGAGCAGAGACAAGGCAAGAGTTAAGCTTCCAGAATCAACATTGCTCTGTCTGAAATCTTCCCGTTTCACCATTTTTTAACCATGCTTGCAAGCTAGAAAAGCATTCCTCTGACTTTTGGTTCCCACACGTTTATTAACAATTCTTACAGAATGCCTGGGACCAACTCTTAAGCTTGATCTTGTGTCTCTATCTAAGGAAGACTCCTCTGCCTTGCTGCCAGAGCCACCTGGACTTTGTTGATGTTCAAAATCCTGTTAAAGGTCACCCTTATCACTAACTTCAGCTTCCCTGCTAGTCTGTGGCCTTTTTAACAATTCAGAGCCTTCAACATTTCCTTGATCAGCCTGCATTTCTGACAATTCAGAGCCTTCAACATTTCCTTGGTCAACCTGCTGAAACCCAAATCCCCCTTTATCATCAAACTGAACCACAACAAATATCGTGTTGTCTGCTATTGTAGAGTCATAGAATCTTGCAGTTTGAAAATGCCCTTTGCATCATCTGTTCCAATGCAAAATCTTCAAAATAAAGCACCCCCAGCATGTAGCTAGCTACCCAGCCTATTTTTGAAAAAATCCTGGAATGAGATCTTATCAAGACATTCCCACCTGGGGAGAGTGTGGATGAGCTCCCTCTATCAGCTCCAGCTCCATGCTGGGACATGTGAGAAGCCTCCCACAAGGATGGTAAAAACATCAAAACATCCGGGCGTCCCTTGGGCAACGTACTTGCAGACGGCCAATTCTCTCACTCCAGAAGCAACTCCGGTTGCTCCTGACACGGAAAAAAAAAATACATTCCTTCAAACCTTCAATCAAAATTTACCTTCCTGCAGCTTAAACCCATTAGACTTAATTCTACCCTCTGAGAGAGCAGAGAACAAGTGGACAGTGGACAAGTGAACAAGTGTACCTTCCCTTTGGCAGCTTTTAGATATTTAAAGAATGTGATCATATCTCCCACTCAGTCTTCTCTTCACCAAGCTGAACAATCCCAGCTCTTTCAAACTATCCTCATATCTGCTCTCCATAACTTTTATCATCCTTATTACCCTTTTCTGAAATTATTGCAATTTGTCTATATCTTTCCTAAAATGAAACTCTTGAACTGAACACAAATGCTTGCTCATCTCCATAGGTAAGATATGTTTTAGTGTTTCTCAGCATTGCCCTACCCCATTATACCTAGGAAAGTGAAAAGGGTAGCATCCATGCAAAGAATGTATGAACATAAACCTGGTAATTAGAAATAGTAATACTGAAGAACCAGTGGGAACCTTCAACCTTCCAGGTCACTCTGTTGAGGGTCACCCCAACCTGATGTAAATATGATTCAACTGTGCTCTGATCTCCATCACAATAGACCCCATTATCCCCATGCAGTTGCTGCCTGAGGAATTTTGAAGGAATTAATGTTCATGGCAAGAGTCTCACAATTGTAACTAAGTAATGATTGTGAATATGAAAGAAACATTGCTGTTTAAGGTACACCTACACTGTAGAATCAATGCAGGTTAAATACCCCTTTTACTACCATGGCTTACAAGGATTAAGTAGATTAGATGAGTAGAAGGAGGAGGAGGGTGGAATGGTTTCTGAGTCTCAATGGGGCAAATGGGGTTAAAATTGATCAGATAATTGGAGGAAGAACTGGGCACTGAGCCTCTCTGGGACAGAAATATTTAATTGTATCAGATGTGTGGAGGGTGTATTGGGCACTGAGCATCACTGGGGCTAGTGAGTGGAGGGTGGATTAATGGGAAGGATTAAGAGGGTTGATTAAGAGGGAAGCCTTAATGGGGTAGAAGGACAGAAGTGGATCAGATGAGTGAAGGATGGATCAGGCACTGAGCCTCAATAGAGCAGGTTGTGTGTAAGCAGATTAGACAGGTGAGGGTGGATTGGGGACTGATCCTCACTTAAATGGAAAGGTTTAATTTGATCAGATTGCTGGATCGGGCACAGAACTTCACTGAGATGGAAGGGTGGATGCAGGTCCGGAGGGTGGTGAAGGGATTGGGCACTGATCCTCACTGGGGTGGAAAGGTTTAAGCAGATCAAATGGTTGAAAGATGGACTGGTCATTAAGTCTTACTACAAGGGCTGAAGTGAAAGTGGATCACTTGCTGAGAGGAGAGATGGAGAGAGAGAGAGAGAGAGTTTAGGAAATGACACTTGATTTTCCCCTGGCTCCTGCACTAGAGGGAATGGGTATAAGATAGCCCTCCAGTGGGAGTGCAAAGTGGGTGGTATGATTGACAGGAAACCCAAAAAGTTATTGATTGATACATTTATGCAGGGAAAAGTGCAGTGGTTGTGGTCATGTGACCTAAACCATCCAAACTGTGAACATGTGCCAGAAAAGCCCTTTTGCACAGAAGGAATTCACGGAAGTGGGCTGCATAACTTTCAAGACCAAATTGTGTTCAGATTTAAATAAGTGGACCTAAGCAGGGTCCAACCAGGGCAGGATGGAGCTGGGACATATCCCTCAAATGGATTCAACCTTGGTCAATAAAATTGGTGCTGTTTTATGGACTTTGGATTTTGTTGCATACTATCCATTTTCTCAAGCTGCTATTAATATATACCAGAGACACTGGAACATGATTATTTTAGAAAGAGAAACCTGAAAAGGAAAGTTGCCAGATCTTAACTCCCAGAGCAAAACAACTATTGAGTCACCAAGCCATTCTGCTTTCTTGCTTGACAAAATGGAACAAGCAGTCTGGGAGGGGATCTGTCTCATTAAATGAAGATAGCCCCTCCCTATGTATTGAGTATGGTGTGGAGCACCTGACCACATGCACAAGCCTACGATCACTTTATGTGGGGGTCTTGATCTAGGGAGTAGCTAACTACCACTAGTTCCTGTACTTTGGCATACAGAAGCTTGGTGCACAGGCGAAACAAACAGGAGTATCTGCATGAATGTTTGGTGGGGGAGTTTGAAGGAAAGCAATTTCTCTTCCATTCACTACTTAATTCTACTAAAATGAATGGTGAAGAAGCTCATGCTGTAACCTGCAGCAGTTGTGGAATGCTTGTGTACTGGCCAGAATATGTGGGTAGCTATAGTTGCTGTGCCAGTTAGTCAGCATATGGAATGACCCCTGTCAAACCTTCAAGAAGACATATGGTAAGGACTCCCTTTTGAGAGGAACAAAAGCAGTGGTTTGTGGACCTGACAAAATGACTCGAGAAATGTGCTGTCTCCCTGGACCAGTCTCCTTTAAGCATAGACTGGATGGTTATATGTTGGTAATACTTTGTGTCTTCCTGCAAGGCAAAGAGTTAGACTTAGTGGCCCTTGTGGCCTCTTCCAACTGTATAATTCTATAATTCACCCTCCTACAAGGTCAATGTGATGGAGTCCCTGTCACTCTGCCAGGTCTTCAAGGCAGAATGGTGGACCACATTGTACCCACCCAGGCCTTTGTGCTCCCTTCCAACTCTGTGATTCTATGATCCCAGCGTTCCCTATGCCACTTGACTTTAGGGGAGCATTCCTTCTTGTCTTTCTAATGAGGATGTGTTATGCAGGTACTCCACATAAGCCAGACCTTCAGTATTAGGTAAATGCCCTATCCCATGCCCTAAACAAAGACTGGGGTTGTTCTTTTCATTTTATAAGGTTGAAACTGAATACAATGTCTTATCCTAAATTGAGGAACTTCATTTTGATTTCCATTTGTTAAAAACTGTAGGGAGATCTCAATAAATATCTCCTCTGCCAATCCTCTACAGGTTGCGTCTACTGCAATCTATTCAAAACTTTCCAAAAGATTTTAGTTGGCATGGGATTTTCATGCAATCTAATTGATTTTTATTTTTTAAACAAGCAACAAAATATACTAATTCAAATCTGCAAGGCATTTGTTTCCATGAAAACTAAGGGAAATCATGAATTCCTCTTCTCTTTCCTTTTCAAAGGCAATGCAACCTCATTTGTAAAAATTGCCTTGAAGGAATCCAGAACCTACAGGTAATTGAGCATTTTGATAAAAGGAAGCTCTGTTTACAAGAGTCTACATTTTTAAAAAAGTTTCTTTCATTAATTATTAATGTATGTATATTTAGCCTAAGAATTAAGATGCTTGGGGTGATGAACGGCAACAGACATCATACAATATATTTGAAAGTATAAATTAGATTGAGATAGCTTGGGAATCTATTTACTATGGGAAAACTATAGTTTTCTGATGTGAACACAGAACAAATAAATCCGAGAATTGTTGTAGCATTTAGGCATTTGAAATGTTATTGCTTCCTTGTTTTATAATGTTCTGTTCAAATATAATGCACTACTCTTTGAGGAAGAAAAATATGGCTATGAAGGAAGAATGAAGTCACTCAGACCTCAACAGAAACACACGAGCATTAATGTTGACCCATTATTTCCTTACCTTGTAATGCCTGTGTGCTTTGCTGATACATGTATGTGTTTGTGTGATTTATATGTGGGTTTTAAATTTGTATATGTGATATACATATAAATAATATCTAATAATTTGAATTGCAAGTATTGTGCTCAAACATATTCCTCATATATAGACTTGAGAATTTGGTGCTAAATAAATGCTGCCTCAAACCAGGCAAGATAAAACATAAATCATTGCATTAAAAACCTCTAACAAGTCTATCTGCTTTTTGAAATGACTGGGAGATGAAAGAGAGGAGTCTCATTTAAGAAGGCCCAGCGGAACAGTTCTGCATTTATATAGCTGTTATCAAAAGCAATTCATTTGGAGATCAAATAGACTGACAGATAGGACAAGCTGGGGATCACAGCTGCCTTCAGGCAGCCAAAAGGAAGGATGGTTTCCCAGGACCATCGCTAATATTGGGCCTCGTCAAAGCTTGTGTCTATTACAGTGTGTAGTAAATGCCAGTAGAATGTTAATGTGTGGAGCTCACACTTGGTGCTGCTGAACTGGAGGCCAGGGATTTGAAATGCATCTGGCAGACTGATTTTTGAAGGAATATCTTTCTTTGAGCCAAGCCTGGCTGGTATTTATTTTGAGAAAAGGTGACAGTGTTGGCAGCAGGAAGGAACAAAAGACAAAGCCCGCCCCGTTCCAAATGTCCCACTTGCTGAGTGCTTTGCAAGTGTGCTCTTCAGGCATGCTCATTTACTTAAACAAAGAATATAATGTTCTGAATGGATGTCTGAATGCATTAATCTGTAACAGATACAAGTCATGAAGGAATTCTCAGCTATTAAGTAGACTGAAGACTTCGAATGTCACACAAAGGGATACCACATTTTGTTCCAGAGGGCTATGTTGGTACCAACAGGGATTTTGGATACATACAAACCCTCAGCTGTGCGCATGTGTACACATATACCGTATATGTACACATGCATACATATAACCACACTGGGACTTGGAAGAGTTCATTTTAATTTCCAGTCCCGTCAACCCTATGCAAGATCACTGAGGAAACAGGTATTATGTACAGCTACCAATCTAAGGAAACAAGAGGATGAATCAGTCCCCCTCCCCCAATCTCTCTCTCTTACACACAGTCCTCACAAGCATTGCTGGTTTTACGCTACCTTTAGCAATGCTTCTACCTACATCAGTGTTGATGTATCAACACAAAAACAATAAAAAATACAAATAGAAAAACATTATTACCTTCAAATTCAACATTTTTCACTTTACATAGGAAAGATGCTAGAAAATATACACATCCTGATATCAGAAATCAGAAGTTTTGCTAATTCCTGTGGTTACCGAGAGATGCCTGGCAAGCTTTGCTACCTGCTGATGTTTCAAGTCAGGAATCGGGAACCAGGAATCTCACCAGGTTGAAGGCAAACGTCAGAGACTTTATTCAATTTGCACAAAAGGAACACTCATACAGCACAGATGCTAAAAAGGGGACAAGAGTAAAAGCATAATCATAAGCAGACATTTTTATACACAAGAATCCTCATGCACCAACATTGCTACATTTTGAAATTCCCTCCCTTTCTCCTGATTGGCCAGCACCAAGAAGGCGAGTCCAAGTCTGTGCATGCCCTGATTGGAGGAGGAGGTAGTGACATGGCCGGGGATTTCCTCCCAACTGGGCAGGGAGGCCCTTGGGCTCCCAATGGGTTGGTGGAGGCAGTCTTGGTCTCCAGGGGTCAGGCCACCCCTGGGTGTTAGCTATGTACTGTAATACTGAACAACTAGCAGTTATGACAAATCAAAAGTGCTAGTCTTTACTCGGAAAAATGCACACAGTACTGGTAAATCAATGGGCACCCAGTAGAACCAGTCAAACTCTATAAATATCTGGGAGTCATTTTCCAGTCTACCAGTTCCTGGAAAGCTCAAGTGTCCCATACTATTGCAAATGCAGAGCAGAGTTACAACTAACTTATGTTATTTTATTTTTGGTAAAGGAGGCCAGCATGTATTTTCAGCAATTCAAGTTTTTAATGATAGATTTTATTACAAATGTTATATGGAGCACAACTATGTGCATTTAAAACTGTCAAGGCTTTAGAAGTCACTCAAACAATTTTTTTAAGAAGCATCCTTAGCCTCCCAAAGCTATGTGCCTAATGTAATTTTACTTCTAGAGGCTGGTCAGATCTCTGCTGGGTCTCAGATCTGGATGTATAAACTACATTTTTGGTTAAAACTGATGTTAATGCCTAAGGATTTGGCCCTATTGACCCTTAGTGATCTATTCCAATCAAGGTGGTAAAAGTTAGTTGATGAGAAAATCCTAAACCTTGGAGTCTCACGAAATACCATCCTAACTATGGGCTACACATAAGCCAAAGAACAGCATATCTGGGACACTAAGCTGCAAAACTATCTAAACACAGCCTCTATTCTTCCAATCTTCAAAGACAATGGGAGGACACTTCTTCTTGCAGAGTACTTAGGCAACCTAATAATCCCAAAACATAGGAAGGCATTCTCTTTGGCTAAATTCAATGTACTTCCTTCTGCTGTACTGGAGGGAAGATATAACAAAGTACCATATGATGAATGCCTATGTCCTGTGAGGCTGAGGCAGTGGAAAACTGAGGGGCACGTTTTGTTGTACTGCTCTTTTTACCGAGACCTTTGAAACCATTTTATAAATTCAGTTTTAGAAAGTTTACCAGGGAGATCTGTATGGTTTTATGTTGATAACCAACACCCCAAAATTACTGCCGAAGTTGCTAGCTTTTGTGAGGCAGCAATAGCTTGTCAGAGCAATATGCTGTCACTGTCTTAGAAGGTTTTAATATTTATTTCAGTATTTACTATTGTCATCTTAACATATAAATGTTTAATACCATTTTAACTATCATATTCAGTATTGGATTTTAACTTTGCTTTTGACAGTGTATCTTAAGACCTAAATGTATATGTTCCTATTTCAATGTTTGTTCATTTTTTGGTGCTGGTCATTGACCATAATAAATAGATGATAGATAGATAGATAGATAGATAGATAGATAGATAGATAGATAGATAGATAGATAGATAGATAGATAGATTTGTAACCTGGGGAGCAAAGGACAGTGCAGTATTAACAACATCTATTTAAAGATATGTGTGTTGTAAATTTTATTCTGTGACAATGATAGCTGTGAAGATATTAGACTTCATTATCATCATTGCATCTGTTTTGTGTCACCTGAGAAGTCTCTTTCAGTTGTTGCTATAACTGTTATTTGCCATCATCTTGGCTCTGACCTATGATCCCCTATGAATGAAAGTTCTCCTATGGGATGGTATCAAAAGCCACTGAGAGTTCTAGAAGCACCGACAGAGACCCACACTCCTTGTAGTGTTAAGCCAGAGATCATCTACTAAGGCAACCATAGTAGTTTCAACTCTGTATCCTGCTCTGAAGCAGGTTTGAAATGGGTCAATCTACATTATCTGCAAAATGGTTATGATAGACTTCAGAGTGAGCTACTGAAGGTTTGGAGGGGAGGGTACCTGAATTAAGCCTCTCACCACTCTGAACAGCTCAGCTGGACATGAATCTGCAGCTGCAATGTGTGCAGAGAAGAAATCATTCCTCACTGCGCATATTGCCACCTTATAGGAGCAAAGGTGCCCTCCATACCATGCCTTGTCACATTAGTCAGGTTTTCTTCCATCTGCACTCTAGTCATCATCCTTTCTCCTTCCTCTATTAAGGGCATGTGACCCTGCCATCTCCATATCTTCCTCTGCCCTGTATGACTTGTACTGCCAGCCTAGGTTCTGAATACATTGAATTAAAAACAAACAACAGAGGACCAAAGAGACAACCAAAAACAAAAAATGAAAATGCAAAAGACAAATGATAAGACATTAATACAACAATGCTTCACACAGTCAATGGGTGTATTCCTAATCAATCAACCCAATTAGTTAGCTAATCCAGCAGTACCCTACACACACCAGGGGACTGCCTTGTAACCAACTAGATGATTCTGGGTAGCCTTCTCACTGCTACCCAATCCTTCAGCTGGCTGCCTCACAACCAGTTGGTGTAACAGTCCCAGAGCGATTAGTATCCACCCAATGTGCTGTCTTTACCACAAGACAATAACAAAATAAAACAATACTTAACACACTCTACCAGTCAATGGATGTGGCTAACCAATCAATTTGGACAATGAGCTGGTTAGTCCATCAGAACCCTATTCATACTAGTTTGTTGCCTTGTAGCTAGGTGGCTCCATGTAATCCTCCAACCAGACCCTCAGCTGGCACTCACACTGCCAACTACACATCAGTCTGAGAACAGTTAGCATCCATTCAAATGAACTTATAGGAATTTTCATACACATAATACTACATAAAATGGCAATTTAAACAGAGTAAAAGTGATCTCTCCTTGCAACTTGAGAGATAAAGCCCAGCCAATAGGACAGCACTGTAGAGAAATCTGCTGTTTTTCTCCAAGCAAAAGGTGTTGACACTCTCAGCCCTGGTGGACTCCACAACTGGGGTAGATGGCACTGGCAGGCAGAATCTATTGAGTGTTGGGCCTGAGTCTGCGAACAGGAACAGTGAATCTTTCCTCCACAGTTCCACAGATGGACCGAAGCAAGGCAAAGCAAACCTGCAGCAGTTAAACCTTAGAGTCACACTGGAGATTCTCTCAAGATTTCTAGAGATAAAGGTTTTTATACTGTAGCCCAGAAAGAAGGTAAAGTGTAAAAGCTCTAACCTTCTAGGCCAGTGGTTCTCAACCTGTGGGTCCCCAGGTGTTATAGTCTACTACTCCCAGAAACCCCAGCCAGTTTACCAGCTGTTAGGATTCCTGGGGGTTGAAGGCCAAAACATCTGGGGAGCCACTATTGTAGGCTGTTTCTTCAACCAAGAAGAGTAGGCTCTTGTAGGTAGTGGGAGGGGCTCCCAACAGCACATATAGCTGCTTTTCCTTTTTTTTCTTTTTTTTTTTAGTGTTCCTTCCTCTCATCCTCTCCATCAAAATCACACCATTGCAAAATCCCATGAAATTATACAGAAGGAATTATAAGATGCTACAATTTCTCAAAATAAACATTTTAAAACCTTTTAAGATTGTAAGACTTGGCCTATGACCATCAAGAGAACCAGAATATTAAGAACATGTGAAAGATACTGGCAAACACATACTATTTAAAGTGGGGCAGATCAGCTCAGTTGACTTCAAACCCTATACTTAGCAATTTCCCCATGTTTCAGTGTATTTACAAGATGCAGGAATCTTGCAGTTGTGTTACATTTCACTCTTTCTCCTCATCATAACTGTCCTGCTCCAAAATTCAAGGAGGCCTTTCTCAATCTGTATATAAATAATTCCTTCACACAGTCAATGTTATTAGTCATAGTATGCAATTGGTTCTTTATAGGAATAGGAAAGAGGCCCACTGGCAGTGTGAAATGACTGATCTCTTGTGTGGATGTATCTACAGCTCTGAATCCCAACAGCCTGCTAGCTGGAGGCATGGGAGAATTTCACTCAGCAAGGTGGGAGTGGGAATAATGGTATTAAAAGGATTTGTAAATCATGTGACTTGTGATATGTGGAGTGTACCTTTTAATATACTAGCAAAGGTGAGAACCAGAAAAATATAGTTGTCTGACAATAGAAAACATGGCAGGTGATTGCTGGATAGTATTACAACATAAGGTGCTATGACAGCATAAAACCAGTTTGTTTGATTATTGAATTTATATCTCACCTTTCTCCAGAGATGGGATTCAAGGGGGCTTCACATAATTTTGAAAACATCAATCTAAAATATTAATTTTTAAAAAGTTAAAATTATAAAACATTGTTTTTAAAAAGTAAAAAAGCATATAATTGTCAGTAAAAAGATTACACATACAACAGGCACCACACACATACTACTGTTCCATAATGAAATTTCAAAAGCCAACCTGAATAAAAATGTCTCTACTTGCTAGTGAAAATAGAGCAGGAAGATGGTTAGCTGGAATTCCTGTGGAAGGGAATTCCACAGCCTGGGAGCAGTTATCGAGAAGGCTTTGCCCCTGTAAAGCTTCTCCTACCAATATTATGCTCACACGGGCTTGTATAAGGATGTACTGTACAATCTTTCAGATAGGGCTTTAAAGTTCAAAATCAGCAATTTGCATTCTGCCTAGAAATAGACAAGTAGCCAATGAAACTGTTTCCAAAGGGAAAACACATGATCCCCCTAACTATCCTTGATCAACAGCCTGGCTGCATCTTTCTGGACCCACTGTAATGTTCAGTTTCCAGAGGCAGTCGCACGTATAATAATCCACAAATTATATGAAAACATTGGTTGCTCAAGGCAGATCTATCTAGTTCTGGGCACCACAATGAAAGAAGTAAGAAATTAATAAGCTGTAATGTGTCCAGAGTGGCCAAAATGAAAAAATATATAGAAGCTAAACCCTATGGGAAGTGGCTTAGGAAGTGGATGATGATGACATGATAGCTATGTTTAAACATTTGAAAGGATGTTATCTGAGGAGGGAAACCAACAAGAAACAGAGACTAAGGAGTCAGGACCTCATCACAATGGGGTATCTATTCACTTTAAATCCTGTGGCTGCCTTCTGCAGAATTCTGGGGTTTGTAGTTTAGTAAGGTCCATGACCTCTCTGGCTGAGCAGTTTAAAGGCCTTCCCTAAACTGCAAAATCCCAAAATGTTTCAGGAGGCAGCCACAGGATTTAAAGTACAAAAATACATCTGAGGCTTCATCACTGTACCCCTATTGATGCAGCCTGGAATCACAATGGCTTTTTTAGCCATAGCCCACTACATCACACTGTTAATTTATGTTCAGATTGTGGTCTACTCCAAGATCCTTCACATGTACTGCATTCAAGCCAGGTGTCAACCATCACATAACTATACATTTAATATAGTATGCATTTTTTTCTTTTGAAATTCCTTTTGTTAGTTTCAGTTCACCTCTCTGATCTGTTAAGGTCATTTTAAATTCTGATCCTGTCATTTGGGGTATTAGCTATCCCTCCCAATTCAGTATTATCTGCAAAATTGATAAGCATGCCTTCTATTCCATTGGTCAGCTCATTGATATAAATGTTGAATAGCACTGAGCTCAACAGAGACCCTGTGGCATTCCAACTTGTCCCTTCTCTCCAAAGCAGCCATTGGTAAGCACCTTTTGGGTTGTGCCAGTTAACCAATTCCCGATTTACCTAATAATAGCATTGGTTGTAATTCATCTGGCCCTGGAGATGTGAATTCATTTAGATTAGCTAGATATTCCTATACTATCTTCTTACCTATTTTGTTCTCCATTTCCCCTACTGCATCCACTGCTCCATTATCCTAAAGTTGATTACTGTTAATCTTTTAGGAGAAGACTAAGGCAAAGAAGGAGCAAGTAGTTCTACCTTTCCTCTGTCTCCTATTACCATTTCACCATCACCTGTATGCACTGGCCCAGTTACTTCCTTCTTTCTTCTGATACAGACATACCCCAAAAGCCCTTACTGTATTATCCATAGCTATTTATTTAAAGTGTCTTCACTCCCACTTCTAAGTTATTTGAATTGTTGTCCACTTATCTCTGAAATAGATGATCTGTTATTTTCTGATGACTCCTTGACTTTAGGAATTCTGCCTCTCCCCACATAATTTAGTTTAAAACTTTGCTGCTCAGGTGTGTGAAACTATTGGCATAACAAATTCCTGTCAACCACTGGGTCTATTCACATCAAAACAATGAAATAAATAGCTCACTCTGGATAGTAAAGTTTTATTTAAGATAATCAAGGCAAGTGAACGATATCAGAATTGTTGTCAAGACTGTTGAGTATTACCTTATAGGTAACAGAATTAGAATATTTTCCATGGTTTCACCCCATTTGTCAGGGCGTGGCATATGATACATCTTTTGCAGTCTTTCCCCCTATTGGCCTAATAATCAAAACAGCTTTTCTTCTCAATCTTCTCATGAGAAACAGCCGTGAGCTGCCAGCCTTCCATAACAGGACCATAAAAACTTCCTTGCTACTTCTTTGCAGAATACTTTTGACTTACGCACACTACGGTATCATTTCGGAAATAGTCTGCCACATTCATTCCATGGACTCTCCCCCACGGGGATCGAAAGATAGTGGGGGAAAGTGGAGGACAGCATCTTTAAGAGTAGGGACCCTACTTACCCTAGATAGATCTGTCTTTGGGGATGACAAGCCATCCCACAATGTTTTTCTGTCTTGTTCCTGCTTTCCTCTGCCTCCCACTTCTTTCTTTATTCAGGAGTCAGGGAACACCTGATTCCTGAAAATGAACTTCTCTCTCTGTCTTCACACTCTGACAAGACAGATTTCCACGCACAGCCACCAAAGTGGCTGTGCATTATGGGATGGCCTCCATTTTGCCACTGTGCAAAGATAGTAAGTAAATGGGAAAAATTAGAGTGGGATAAGGTTGAATGTCAAGAAAGAATATGCAAACTAAACCTAAAAGCCACACAATTTTAAAATGTAAGAACTCTTTTATTTCTTGTCTGATACTGTCAGCAATTGGTTCTTCTTTCTAGTCTTTATACATACGTTTTATTTCCTTAGATTGACCCAATGAGACAACTCCCAGCCCTGCTACTGCCTTGTTCTGGGTACATTGAGAAATTGTCTAGATAAGTTACTAACATATTTTTATCTTGCCTTTTTATGCAGCAGCTGATCATCACTGCCAGCCAGGCATGAAGATGGAAAGACAGCACAAGACACCAGCATCACAAAATGTAGCTTGCTGTTGTTGAAAATACATCCCCCCCCCACACACACACACACCAGTTTGCATTTTAATTTTTCAGTTACTAAACTGAAAATATTTTACTAGGAAAAAAATGATATTAAGAAGAAATTATTCTTCTGTTGCCCTTAGGCAAGGCAAAAACAGGATTTGATTTGCTGTGTTATGCTGGAATCTGGATTGGTATCCAGAGATGAGAGAGGTGTTTAATAAAATTTACATTTTATTTTCTCACTTGACACCAGTCTCCTGTCACTCACCAAATGAAGGGGATTTACAAAATAACTTTTGTCAGCATGAGTGAGAATGCTTTTTCTTTCTTTTCGTTGCATCCACAGAAAAAGAAGAAAAGATATAACAGACACAAGGTAGTTTTGCAGTTGAAACTGAGCCTTGTACTCAGGTGGGAGACTAGCAGTGGCCAGTCTTAAAATTGTATTAGCTTGGAGAGATTTTTGCAATTTTGAGTCTTGCTCTCAACCTTGTTTTCGCATAATACAGACTCCCTTCTTTCTTTTGACCATAATAAGATTGCAATTTCCACTCTTTTCATAATGATCTCCATGATGTAATGAGCCATTTCCACAGCTACTTTACACACTTTTTAAGCCCATCAACATCTCATCCACTGATTTTGCTCACACCATGTTCATGTCCTCCAAGATGAGTGAGGAATCTGCCTTTGGTTGAATGAGTGGGGAAGGAAAGGTACTCTAGAAGGGAGAGAAAGGATAAAATGTCAATTTATATAGATTCTCTGAGAGAGTAGTGAAGCATTCTGGAAATATGTAGGTTTGAGAACATCAATGTTACAATAAGCATGCAAGACTGATTTTAATTGTTCTTAAATTTTATTGCAAACTTTGAAAATTAATTATCCTAGTAATCTGCCCTGTATCCTGCTCCGGGAGAAAGATGATACAGACATTAATCAAATAATTAAATAGATACATAAACAAATAAATTTGTCTTTCTACCAGAAAACTTTACTAGGTGTGAGTTGGTGCCTCTCTTGGAAGAGAAGATCAGTGTGCTATAGCTTCATGTTGCGTTCCTTCAGTACATCAGGGCTCATGAAAACTTAATGAATACAGAACATGGAGAACTGATCACACAGGAAGGGACTGCCAAGAAACATAAAGAAACTTTTAACAGTGAGGGAAAATATACTTTGTTTGGACCAGACTATATCGACGAGATTCAGATCCCCAACTAAGCAATCACTTCCTATGTTTTCATGTGAATTGAGATGTTCAAACAGGAAACTAATATTAAAGCACATTACATGCCTGGGAAGGAGCCAAGGTAACAACAACCACAACAGAAAAAAAGGAAAGAGAAAAGAAAAGAAAAGAAAAGAAAAGAAAAGAAAAGAAAAGAAAAGAAAAGAAAAGAAAAGAAAAGAAGGGTACTGGTGGGTGGAAATGTATTGCTCAGGAGTACAGAGGCACCTGTGTGAAGGCCTGACAAGATGAATTAAGAAGTGTGCTGTCTTCCTGGCACATGCATCTGGAATATCATTGACAAATTGTTACCAAAACTCAACAACAGCATAGATTAGTACTTCTTTTTCTTTATTCATATGGGCACCAACAACATTTTCAAGAACATTAAATAGGTAACAATTAATAGCGTTGCTTCCATATTTGTTGTCTGGCGTCTTTATTCCATGGGTTAAGCAACAGCAGATCTTTCTACCTTGTTTTTCATTTGTTGTCTTATCTAAATTATAAAATGCCTCTTCAGTTGAAATTCAAAGTAGTATTTTATTACTTGGACCCCATCTACACTGCCACATAATGCAGTTTGAGACTGCAGTATATGGTCAGTGTAGACTCATATAATGCTGATGGGGTCCCAGTCCTGTTTTAAATTTATTCTAGTTTTCATACAGTTCTTCTTACAAAATGGTCGTTAAAGTCTTTATTTGCTTCACCTTGTCATTTCACAAATAAACATGTATTCCAAGCCTGAAGTCATGACCTTTAAGTTGGAGAAGTATCATTTTCCAATGGAATCAGTTGTTTCAACCAAACTAAAGAGCAGCCTGCAAAATATAATTTCAGATTGGATATCCCAAGGCCACCTCTTTTTTATAATCTTGGAGGATCTTAAATTTAATCCCTTTTTTCCATTGCCAATTTTTGAAAGGAAGATCATTTATTAAGATTGGGATTGTATGAAAAATAAATAGCATTTTCAGCAAGATGATCATCATTATTGTTTATATTCTTCCCAATAGAGGTAGATTACAAATTTTCCAATTACGTAAACCTTTTTTTTCTTTTCATGTTTTTCATAATTATCTTTAAATAAAATTGAATTTTTATTTGATCAGTCTATTCCAAAATATTTTACGCTCTTTACCACTTTGTATCCAGATACTGCTTCCAATTGTTGTTACGTTCTTCTCTGCATTTTTATTTTTTGTTTATTTTTCTCTCAGACCTGCCATTTCTCCATATTGTTCCAAGAATTTATTTATTTATTTATTTATTTATTACAGGCATTTATATCACTCCCTTCTCACCCTGAGGGGGGCCTCAGGGCGGCCTTACAATTAGCAATCATTAGATGCTGTACAAGAAGTATAAAACAATTACAATTAAAAACAATAACATTAATTAAAACATCCATATAAATATATATACACTTCATATGAGGAATTACAGTTTCCAATGGATCTTCTAATACAATCATTACATCATCTGAAAATGCTCACCATTTTATACATTTTTTTAATCTTCAAACTCATTTTTCTCTTAGTAGTACTTCCAAAGTTGCAATAAAAATAAGTGGGAAAAGTGGACATGTTCCGTCCCCCAGGACGATGGTTTGCCTTACCTATTGGTCGTTTGTTTGTTTTCCCTCCTTTACATTTTGTTTGAGCCTCTGGCTGCAAAAGCCTAGGAAAGGTGGCTTGGAATCTGCAAGAGCTGGCTGCAGTTTTCTTTGCAGTGATTGGTCAAAGAGTGCAACATCTTAGGACCGCCCTTTTTACCAGGGTCTAGTCTCCATTTTAGAGTTTCATTCTGGCTATAGTCTTCCAACGTGCTGGAGCTGTGCAAAGCTAACTGGGACAAATCATCCTCAAAACCAGGCCAATCTAAGCCTATCCAAATTAGATAAGTATTGAATTATATTGATCTGGAATAGGAAATCTAGTTAGAGGAGCAGAGTTATTCCATCGCTTCTAGAACTAATCTTTGCTGTAAAGATAGGGAAGGAAAGAGTTTCTCCTTCTAATATAGGCAGCGTGATTAGGGTATAGTGGTTTTATAATCACTTTTGCCTTCTGGAACCAGGGATAATTCTGTGACTAAAACCTATAGAAATTTGTTTCATTTTCTGCAACTTTAAGATCTGTGCCAGGTTTACAACCTTGTATGAATAAACATCCTTTTTTGAAGTTATCCAGACTCAGTCGTTCAATATCTATAGGACAGCTTATAGGGATTTGCAGTTCGCCCGGATAAAGGACAGCACGTTTCAGTTTTATAGCTTTTTATTGTCCGGCGGACGGCACAGGACACTCTTGTTTTGTTTTTGTTTTCTATTTTACAAATGTTGACTTATTCTCCATTTATTAATATTTTTGCATATTCTCTATTATAAATTGCTTTTATCCAAGTTGAGGTTTTGTCTCATATTCATTTTTCCTATTACTGCAAGCATAAAGTACCAACTTGATTTGACAAGTGTCTACTCCACATTGAAGAAAATCAAAACCACTCCCTTTTCATTACATTTTTCCTTCAGTAATTTCCATTGCATATCTCATATCATTTTGTAGTAGTCTTTTTGATTAAAACCCCCACTGTATCCAGAAGATGGCACAGATGGTTAACCTTTTGTACTAGCAACTGCACTCAAAGGCCAATTCTACAGAGTCACAATAACACCGGTAGAAGACAACTTGATGGCAATGTGCCAACAAAATGTACACACCCAATGCACACTACAGTGCACATCAAGCCAGAAATAGCATGTTAAAAACTCACCAGAAAGTCTAGAACAAACCAGATGACACAAGGCAGACAATTGGAGTATATCCCATGCAGTGCTTGAATTTGGGGTGAATCCAAATGGACATGAATATGCACATCAGCACATCTTAGCAGACTGATTAAGAAAAAAACTTGCATTTTCCAGCAGCTGTACAGTTACGGATAGTGCAGTTCCTGGGTTTAATTCCAATTCGCAATCAGCCTATACAGTGGTCATCATCCCAGTCTCTAAGCAGTTCCTAGTATGTTTTTGTAGGCACTCTGTAGAGAAACTGGTTTGTTTTAATCCACTTTCAAACTGGATTATAGTGTGTAGACCCACTCTAAAATCTGATTGGAACAGATTCCAAAATGCCAAAGAAGTCTAGTGTTTTTGCAATTGTAAATTTCCAATAAAAGTTCTTTTTCATTAAGTGCTATCATATCATTTGTCAGGAGAAGAAATCATCTGATAGAACTTTAGTATATCAATTAGTTTCAGAAATTTCAATTAGTTTCAGAAATTTTAGAAATAAAGTATCCTTGCCAGCAGCTTTCCTTCTACCTTCCCACAGTTTCACAAGCTCTTTTCCAGCTTGTTATAAGATTCCATGGTAGAAAAGAAAGCTTTTCAGGATGCAATTGTTGTGTTTTAGTAAGAAGCTTCCTCTTAATGAAATACAACTGAGTACTCGCAGTTAGAAGGAAAGTTGTTTATATAGAGTTTATTTGCAAAACACAAGATGGCTATCGTGTGACCTTCTTTCTTCTGTCTGTGTCTCCTCATTCCAGACTCTGGCTATTTTAGAGGCATATGTTTTGCAGGGGGTGCTGTTGGTGATCCTATGTTCCCTTAGTGCCCAAAGGGAAATCTAGAAATCTTGGATCTCCAAAATCATCAAAAAGTTGTGTTTTGCTCCACTGCCTTGGCAGAGCTTAAGATTTGTGCCTTCATTATACTTTGCCACCCTTGAAGTCCATTGATATTCAGTAAATTTGATGCAGTTAATACATTCTGGATATTTTCAATATCTACTCAGCAACTACTCTGTGAAGGAACAGAGGGACATCAGCCAAACCAACAGAGCCTAATCCGCTGAAGGAAGTGTTCTTTCAGTAGGAGGAAAGTAGTTGGACTAACCCATCGCATGCTTCTGCAGAGCTGGGCTGACACAATATATCAAACAAATATATCTTATCTCTCAGTTGACTTATGTTATAATAATTTCTAACATGGTCTAGCTGCCTTATATCCCTAAACCAAACTTAAAACATTTTAAAAGAATATTAAATCAAAAGTGCAGCTTGCTCTTAGGAAATTATTTGGCATAAACAAAATAAAAATAACTAACTTTGATGCTCTCTCAGTTTCAAAACTAATATCACTTTAGACAGGGGAAAATTCAAGGATTAGACATTCCTTGTCATGCTTATTTTATTTGCCTAAGAAATTGTTATTGTTATTTAAATTTTAACATAGAGGGGATTTTCAATGAAATAGCAATCATATATTTTGAAAAGTATCCAAAAGTCTAGATTTCCCATTGGCGGGGGGAAAAAACCCTGTCCATTAATTATTTACACACTCACTCCAATCAATATGGTGCCTGCCACCCTCACCAGTCCAAATGAAAGTTCACTGTGTAAAGGAGCCAAGGGAGAGCAGCAGCCTCCCACTGCGATTTTATAGACAGAACTAAGTCAGCACGCATTACGTGTCAGAGCCAACATCAGAAAGAATCAAATCCTTTGATCTCAGACCTCCACAGGAAGCTTAGATCTCAGACAAATTAGATAAAAAATGGATTTCCAGCAGATATGTAACCTAAGGCATACAGCTGAACACTGTATTTTGAAAGAGTATGGCAAATATCAAAACACATAAACTGTAATATTTCCTCTCTTGCTTCATCTGCTTTTTCATGATAAATATTAATTGAAATAAGAATATGAAACTCAGAACTGACCTTTTGGGTTCTGTAAACAAACAGGTTTATTATGAGGGAACCCCATTATTTGCATTTTAACAGCATGGACTGCTCTTGATAGCCACACTCATCCCTTTTACCCTACCCTTTGCCTGTGACCTCTAACATAAGGAAGGAAACTTATTTTACTCTGATCACAGAACTGAGTTTCCGATAAACATTTGGGGATCCCAAAATGTAAGTTTGAGTACTGAGATCAACTGATGCCTATGTATGAAGTAGATATGAAACTATCAGCTCTAATAACTCCTATAAACTTGTATCTACTAAGAGATGTCCTGTCCATATGCATTAAGAGTATGCCACTCTGTTCTTGTCAGGTCACATCTGCAGATACATTAAGCTTCTTTCATGAGATGAGGCATACTTCTTCTTGGTGCTTTTAGTTGAATAGGTATCCCAGGACCACACTGGTTTGTTATTGAGGTCCTGAACATGGCTGTATTCCTCCTTCTGGAAAGGTTATAAACAGCTTAGTCATCTATATATATAAAAGAGTGATGGCATCAGGGCAGCGGACAAAACAACAAAACTACAGGCCCCGCAACCTCGAAATTTAACAACACAACCCGTCATCCATGCCTCTAGGTTGATACAACAAAAAGAAAAGAAAAATAAAGTCCTAATTAGAGGGAGAGGAATAATTGTTTTTATCCAATTGCTGCCAGTTAGAAGTCTAAGCTCATCACTTGGTCTCCTAGCAACCGACTCAGCCCAGGGGACAGGCAGAGTTAGGCTTCACTTAGGCCTCTTCCACAGATTATCTAAAGCCCCAGCTTCTGCCAACCCAGAAGTTCGAAAACATGCAAATGAGAGTAGATGAATAGGTACTGCTCCGGCGGAAGGTAAGGGCGCTCCATGCAGTCATGCCGGCCACATGACCTTGGAGGTGTCTATGGACAACGCTGGCTCTTCTGCTTAGAAATGGAGATGAGCACCAACCCCCCAGTCAGACACGACTGGACTTAATGTCAGGGGAAAACGTTTACCCTTTACCTTAACTACCACCAATTCCTCAATACTTTATTTCCCATACCACCATATTTCGCCACAGCAACGCGTGGCCGGGCACAGCTAGTGACCTATAAAATGGTTTACAAAAAAAAAAAGATCATTATAAGGATGGGCCACCCTAGTCCTATGTAATGACATGAATGAAATACCATTCCAGCCTTGCTGGGTTCCAATGGACAGCTGTGTTAACAAATGGGAGCCATTAGATCAGGCATGGGCAAACTAAGGCCCGGGGGCCGGATGCAGCCCCCGGACGCTTACCTCAGGCCCTCCTCATTTTCCTTGTCCTCTTGGCTTAAGGACACGGTAGTCCACCTTGTCCTTATGCCAAAAAGAGGAAGAAGGCATGCAGCAGCTGAGAGCCCTCTGGAGCTCTCATCCACCTCATATCTCATCATCCTCCTGGCATAAGTATGGTGCGAGCGGCCCCATTCTTATGCCAGGATGAGGACTCGAGGAAGGCATGTGGTGGCTGAGAGCCCTCCAGAGCACCCTCAGCCACCGTCTTTCTCACCTCCTTTTGGAATAATGCCAAGAGGACAGCCCAAGGATCAGGATCGGGGGAGGAGGATTGGGGCAGTCACCGTATGTCTTGCCTTTCTCCCAGCTTAAGGATGGGGTGAGCAGCCCCCTCCTTATGCCGGGAGAACAACCTGAGGATGACCAGGACCTTGCCCTGGCCTGGCCTTCACCCGCCCAGGCCCACCCCATTCAGCATGTGTCTGGCCCCCCTTCCTCCTGGCCCAGCCCCAAGGCAAATAAGTTTGCCCATGCCTGCATTAGATGCACCAAACCCAGCAGCCCCCACCTCCCATGCATCAGGATGCAAAACACATCCTTGGTAAGTTTGTGGCCTAAATATTGTATTAAACAGGATAAAAATTTATTGTATACACAAAAAACTTACCAAACAATTTGGAAATCACCCTGTAGGAATTTCAACAGAGAGCCTCCAGAGTTTATGCCTGTCAATGGGTAGCTCTCAAATTAGGAGACAAACCCATTGGGCTCATCTGAAAAACAAAAATCCTGAGATTTTTACATCTTTTACATCAGTTTCTAGAATCACCAGTAAAATAAAAGGAAAAAAATTATGGGTGCAACTTTCATTTTAATTTTGCAGCTGTTCGTTTTTGCTCTTCTTTAAAGAACAGATAACAACACAATCCCAAACAATATCAGAGACATTGGAACTCAATGTAATGCAATGAAGCTGGAATATTTTTCTGCCACATCAACTGAAGAGAAGTGAATATTATAAAAGAGCTGGATTGAACAGATAATGCAGCACCTGACAGAAAAAAAACAATTACAACAATGAAGAGCATGTGTTTCGAGATTGCAAGTCACAGTTATTGCCAAAAGCAAGGAAATTGTGTCTGGGGTTGCTTCAGGGCTAAAAGGAAATGATGAAGCACAGAAACCACTTTCAATACCAGACATACTCAGGTTCATAATCAGCTTTATTATTATTTTTAAAAGCATATGAGAAGTATCTTGCATATTAAGACAAGGACCTATCTAGTCCAGCAACCAGTTTCTTAACTCAGGGAGCCAAAGCTTCCAAGAAGCCCCAAAACAGGATGTATAGAGCCTTTGCCTCTGAACAGCAACAGTCCTGGGTGAAATCTGATCACACCAAGTCATCTGATGATCCCGTCTGAAAATATTATTATTATTATTATTTTATTATGACACAGCAAACAAGATAGATATGCTGGATTTCATATCACAAAATCACAAGTCGAACACTTCCCAAGTGTCTAGGACTGTGTGATGTATTTTCGGATGATGCGCGCAGATCCCAGCAGGGTGGCCTTTTGCAGCTGGCAGATCATAATTTTGTCAATGTCTATTGTTTCCAAATGCCGGCTGAGATCTTTTGGTTCAGCACCCAATGTGCCCATCACCACCGGGACCACCTGCACTTGTTTCTGCCAGAGTCTTTGAAGTTCAATCTTGAGGTCCTGATAGCGGCTGAGTTTTTCCTGTTGTTTTTCGTCAATGCGACTGTCACCTGGGATGGTGACATCAATGATCCAAACCTTGTTCTTTTCCACAACTGTGATGTCTGGTGTGTTGTGTTCCAGAACTTTGTCAGTCTGGATTCGGAAGTCCCACAGTATTTTTGCGTGCTCATTTTCCAATACTTTTGCAGGTTTGTGATCCCACCAGTTCTTTGCTGCTGGCAGGTGGTATTTGAGGCATAAGTTTCAATGAATTATTTGGGCCACATAGTTGTGCCTCTGTTTGTAGTCTGTCTGTGCAATTTTCTTACAGCAGCTGAGGATATGATCAATGGTTTCGTCGGTTTCCTTGCACAGTCTGCATTTTGGGTCATCAGCTGATTATTATTATTATTATTATTATTATTATTATTATTATTATTATTATTATTATTACCCTGCTTTATCTCCCCAAAGGGATTCAAAGCAGCTATGTGCAGACTCTTTGCTTCTGCCTAATTTTGTGAAATGTGGTGTGGTGAACATAATAAATCCTGAACACAATAAATCAAGATACTTTACTTATGCTTTTTCATAAATCCCTTCCAAGCAAAATAGAAATATTTTCATTTTTAAAATAACAGGAGTATTGTTAAATTTCTGAACCATGGATTTCACTTATTAAATGTGAGTCAGTTGAGGATAGCTGTTGAGATGTTCTTTTGCTCTGTTAAACAACAAGTACAATTATTAAATTGATTACACATTTCCCATTACAGTTAAACTGGGTGAAAGATTAATCACTCTATGCCACAAGTGTACCACCAGGGCCTTTTCATGCAATTTTGCCAAGGGGCAGGTATGTTTCTGTAAATCGCCCCTTCCCTCCATGTGTCATGCTTTCTAAGAAAAATGCATTATTTGTATGGACACATATTTCCTTGCTTGCCAACTTTGCTGGGTCTATCACATCCATGTGTCAAGTTACTTTCATGGAATTATTAATCAAACTTGTCTACTCATAGCATTCTCAATTCATTGTGGTGCTAGAATTTGAGATAATCCCATAAACAGCAGTGGAAGGTTTTTATAAATGCCATTTCCAAGTCTATTCCAAAAGCCTGGAGTAACACACTGTAATCCTGGAAAACGAAATCTCAGCTTACTGGCACATATGCTTCAAATTCCTGAATATTATGGATATATATGGTATTTGTCACCAAGATCTCTGAAGCAAGCTGGTATTTAACACTGGAGCGAGCTCATTTGGAACTAAACTACTTTGCAAGAGGCAGTTTGGCTGCTGTCAGATGACGGACGCTGTGTGTACACGGCAGACCCATTTCCTTCAAATGCAGCTCACAATGATCAGAGTAAGGATATTTGTCACAAGAAAAACACAGCAAATGATTATGCAGCGAACATCTGCAGAGCGTGCTTCTGTCATTCCTGGAGTTTACTGACTATTAATGTGATACATGTTCCTTTTAAGGACTGCATAATGCCTCTTTTCTGTTTAGTGATTGTCCTTTCTTTGCATCTTTTTTCTCTTCCATTAGAATCATAGAATCAAAGAGTTGGGCCATCCTGTTTAACTCCCTGCCATGCAGGAACACACAATCAAACCACTCCCGACAGGTGGCCATCTAGCCTCTGCTTATAAACATCCAGATAAGGAGACTCCACCGCCCTCCGAGGCAGCACATTCCACTGTTGAATAGCACATATTGACAGAAAAGGCTTCCTAATGTCGAGGTGGACTCTTTTTACCTGCAATTTGAGTCTATTGCTCCGAGTCCATATTTTACTAGCTTTTTTTTTTTTTTTGTGAAAATGCCATGGGGAGCCTTGTCAAAGGCCTTACTGAAATCGAGATATACTATATCCACAACATTCCCTTCATTTATAACTCTATCAAAAAAAGAGAAAAAGTTCATCTGGCCTGGCTTGCTTTTGAGACACTTGTGGGTCAACTTTTTGTGAGTCAACAGAAAAAAAAATCCCCTTTTTCTCTTGAATTGCTTTCTACATGACTCAGTTATGGGTCAGATATTAAAAGAAAAGCTACTGCTCCACTCAGAAAAGTACTTGTTAATTTTAAGAAGGAAAAAGAAACCTGTGCAGGGAAGAGTGGAATCAAAATGTTCAGACCTCTCCTTCCCTCACCCCATTTTCAATGACTGGATCAAGCAGCTGTCCTGGGCAAAATGGGCCAGCTGGTTACCATTATTTAACAGTAGACAAATGCCCACCATATGAAGTAAGCATTGCAGCTTTTGGCCAGCATGCCAATTTAAGCAAGCTGAGCAACTGCCCGGGTTAAAGTCAGTCGCAGCAATGAGTCCATTACATCAACAGTTAAAAGATGGCAAGAGGGGCATCAGGATCATTAAGTCCATAATTGAAAGACTTTTGCACAACGGATTTTCTTTCACTGTTCTTAGGCAACTATGCCCACTCACCTGTGCCATTACAATCCCTGGAAATAAATATTTAGCATAAAGTCCAGTTGCGACTTCACATAACTAATGATTATGTCTATTGACATCACTCTTTCTATAGTTCAGTATTATTATTTATTTATTTATTTATTTCCAACATTTATATCCCGCCCTTCTCACCCAAAGGGACTCAGGGCGGCGTACAAAATTGGCACAGTAAGCACAGGTTGCGTAGCTATCTGCCTTGGAGCTTAAATAATGAAAATTACTGAACAGCAAAAGTGCCTCAAATGTTCACAAAGGCTCCCCAAATTCTAAGACAATTATATTGAAGCAATCCCTGGGAAAGGAAAACACTTCCAGTAGTGTTTCTGTCCTCATACATGGACGTCACTAAGATCATTTTCGTACCATCCAAATGTATTTGCTTTTGAAAATGTCTAACTTTCCTTGGGTGGAGCGTCACCTGCACCTATTCTAAAAAAGAGAAATCATCTAAGACATTTAATTTATTTTAATTGTATAGAATGAAATGAAATTAACACTATTTCTGATCACCTGAAAAGTTGTATTAAATACATTTATCAGAAATAGCCAAGTGAACAAATTGATGTTCTAAGCAGCCTGCCTTTGGAGATCCTAAGTACAGACCTAAGTTTCAAGATAGTTTCAGCTTGCCTCAGTTGGCTCAAGTGTCAATACAAATGAAGGATATCTGTACTGCCCTTCTGCAAGAGAAAGGAATGGTTTTTCTATTGTGGGAAAATAAGACATATAACCATGGGGGCGCGTATTGGAGAATCTGCAGAAAAGTATGAAAATTCAGCAACTGTATTCTACAATTAACAACTGGCTGTTCAGTAACATCCTTCTATGGTTTTACATTTAAAGACTTACCCTTTCTATGAAGTCAAGTACAAGAATGATCCTATTTTTCAGATATCACTTGAAAAGATGATCCAAAATACTGAAATGTGGTTGTGGTCCTAGGAAAAATCAGAAATGATTGTTCTGACACCTAGAAAAAAGTGCCTCAGTTCTGATTGAAGAAAGAAGGTCCAGCACTTTAAGAACCATGTAGCCATACTCTGCAATATTAGGAAGAGGAAAACACAGACGATTTCTTTGGGAAAGTGGTCATTTTCCAATAACAAGAGCTAAACACTTGGAGGAATGTGACACTCAGAAGCAGAAGAACTCTGTGAGTTTGGATCTGCACAGTTGATTCAAAGCTGTCTTCAGCATCAATGATGTGGAACAGCAAGAAGTGCAACAGTGCTTGTTAGTACTTTCCAAATCTGTAAAGAGACATGTCATGGTGGTAGAAAACTCCTTGCTGATAACAGCAACAGTGGTTTATAAGATCTGGTAGGATTACTTTGAGAGGTTTTCTATCTTCCTGGAGGGAAATCCATGATGTAAAACAAACCATTGCCCCTTCCTTTGGGTCGATGTGGGAACCAATGACACTATAAAGGGTCGCATTGGATTACGAGGCTATGGGCAGGAAGCTGAAAGGCCTTGATAACCAGGTTGTCGTGATATCTCTCCTCCCAGTTCCAGGACATGGCCAAGAGAGGTAGAGAAAAATAATAGAAGTGAATAACTAACTTTGCAGATAGGAACAATTTGGCTTTGTGGACCATGGATTGAGGTGTAATGAAGTTGGGCTTATGGCAAAGGATGCATTGCACCCCACACAGGTTGACAAGAAGCTTTATCAGGAGGACTTTAAACTAAGTTATCTGGAGATGGGAGACACCAATCAGGTAGGCAAGAGTTCATCAAGAAACAATAGCCCAACTGTTATGGACAGTACTGGATGAGAAGTACATGAACTCAGCAATGGGAGAGAAAAAAAGCTAAATAAGCAGCTGGGTGGTGGGAGTGGAGCTGCGTGGTCTTTGTGTCTCTATTCTAATGTGGGGAGCATGGGAAATAAATGTGTCCATTTTCACAAAGATGGCTCAAACAATTACTGCTTACTCAACCTGACATCAATACCTAAAAAGATTCTAGGGAAGATAATTAAACAGTCAATCTGTAAACATTAAAATTTAAAACTAGTCGGAGGGCTGTTGTATGTCTTTCGGGCTGTGTGGCCATGTTCCAGAAGTATTCTCTCCTGACGTTTCGCCCACATCTATGACAGGCATCCTCAGAGGTTGTGACCTCTGGGGAACACGGTACTGGTGAACTTCTCTTCAGCCATGACCTCAGCTGTGAGATATTTAAGAGATCATTTCTCTTCCTCATACTATACAATACGTCTGAATCTGCTAGGAAATAATGTACAGAGCTTTGGGGTTCATTGCCACCCTTATGTGGATAACAGCCAGCTCTATAATTCCTTTCCACGTAAATTCAAGTAATATATTTTGGTCCTGAAGTGGTACCTATCAATTATAATATATTGGGTGAAAGAAAGAAAGCTGAGAGTTAATCCAGACAAGACAGAGGTGGTTTTGAGCAGTTAAAATACATTTACATAGTTATTAATATGAAGTGGGCATACTTATTAAATTTGAAAATAACAACGTATTAGGATAGGACAGCTAATACCCTAGAAGGCAGGATCAGAATTCAAAATCATTTTATTTGAATAGAGAGCTGAGATAAGAATTTCAAATGGATAAATGTAGTCAGAAATAAATGAAACGCACAAATATCGCATGGGTGGCACCTAACTTTACACTGGCTTCTGTGAAAAAGGATCTAGGGGGTAATAATGAATCACAAGCTTAATATGGGCCAACAATGTGATGCAGCTGTCAAAATGGTGAAGAGAATTCTGGCCTGCATCAACTGTAGTACAGTGTCTAGATCAAGGGATATAATAGTACTACTCTTTTCAGCATTTGTTAGATTTCACCTGGAGTACAGTGTCCATGTCTGGCCACCACATTTCAAAAAGAACATTGAAATGTTTTCCAAGGGAGCTATTAAGATAGTCTAGAAACGATGTCAGTAATAGCTTAGGGAACTGGGTTTTATTTTTGTTGGTTTTTGTTTTTAATGTAAGAGCTGTACTGGGAACTAGGAAAATAGGTGGGATTAAAAAGAAGATGTGTTGAGCTTGGGGGTGTTTAGCTTGGATGAGAAGACTGTGTTTAGCTTGGAGGTGAGAAGACTGAGGCATAATACAATAACCATTTTTAAATACATGAAGCTTGTTTTCAGCTTGTTCCAAAGACTAGAACGCATGCTAGTGGATCTAAATTGCAAGAACTGCAATGTATGCTGGATGGCATTAATTTGCTCCTGATATCGATGAATCTGGAAACTCAGAAATGCATTTGCACACTTGTGCTCTAGCAGTGCCCATTGCTTGAGTCATTCATCAGCCTTGGCCATAGAGGAACATACATTAATTACATCCCAAATAAATTAATATTAAATGCTCTGATTGGGACTGTCTTAAAAGAGCTTTTTTCAGCCAGTCCAAGGAGCTGCAATCAAGATTGTTAACTGAGGGAGAATGGCATTGGCCTCTAGTCTTTTTCTAGGCACAGTTCAAAGTAATGGCTTGTAAAGAGCTTTGCAGCTCAGATCCAGATTATTTTAAAGACTGTATTCATCTATATCAGTGATTCCCAAAGTGGGCGCTACCACCCCTGATGGGCGCTGCAGTGATCCGGGGGGGGGGGGGGCAGTGATGGCCACAGGTGCATTTGGGGGCAATGAATAACTGTATTACCTTTCTATTCTGAGTTCAAAAAATAGTTTCAAAATTTCAAACTTCAATGTTTCTAATTTACACCTTTCTTTACTATATTTTATGAAAAAGGTAGAAACATTCATACATATATCTTTCAGTTTAATTGCTATTTAAAAAATTTAAAAAAATAATTTCCAGGGGGTGCTGAGTAATCTTTTTTCTGGAAAGGGGTGGTAGGCCAAATAAGTTTGGGAACCACAGATCTATATGAACCTGCTCCTGTTTTTAGATTTGGTGTGGGGAATCTTTTTCTCCCCCTATCCTAACAGAATCAGAATGGTCAGAACACTTGGTAGGAATACTGGACAAGGCTGCTCCTAAAGAAGCTAGATTGGCACACTTCTTATTATATTATATGAGTCCGGGCTGTGGCGCAGGCTGTTGAGCAGCTGCAATCAATCACTCTGACCATGAGGTCATGAGTTCAAGGCCAGCCCGTGGCGGGGTGAGCACCCATCAATTAAAAATAAAAAAATAGCCCCTGCTCGTTGCTGACCTAGCAACCCAAAAGATAGTTGCATCTATCAAGTAGGAAATAAGGTACCACTTATAAAAGTGGGAGGCAATTTTAACTAATTTACGACTTGGAATGAGGAAGTGCCATCAGAGTGGATGATGAAGCAGCTGCTCCCCCCTGTGGCCAGAATTGAGCATCCCCTCAGGAGAAGGTTAAATTGCCTCTGCGTCTGTCTGTCTCGGTCTCTGTTTGATGTGTTTATGGGCATTGAATGTTTGCCCTATGTGTGTATAATGTGATCCGCCCTGAGTCCCCTTCGGGGTGAGAAGGGCGGAATATAAATACTGTAAATAAATAAATATTTCTACACCCAGCTGAATCTTTTTTTTTTTATTCTGACACGGCTTCTATAATTGCTGGGTTTTATTTTTGTTGGTTTTTGTTTTTAATGTAAGAGCAGTACAGGGAAACAGTGAAATATGTGGGATTTAAAAAGAAGATGAAGAAGAGGCATAAGAATGACTGAATGAATTTTATTCTGGTTCCAGACCAGGAGTTTAAAACATTAACATCATAGTTGTTGTTTTTTTTAAAAAAAGAAAAATTAAAACCAGAAGTTCAAAACATTAAAAGTAAAAATTCCATGATGTGCAAGCATCGTAGTTGGATTCATATATGACATTTAATTAAAATCTGTTGATATAGACATTAAAATAAGAAGGTTAACATATTATCCACTAAAATCTTCTTCAATCTGCCTCCTTCATTTTATAGCTGCAGAACAAAACTTAGCCACTGTAGAAGTGATCGATGATTCCATATCCTCTATTAGATATTAGATGTGAGGGCAATCTGGCTGCAACATGTGTCACCCCATTGGTCACCAGGGTTCATTCATCTGGCTGGCTAGGCGAGTGTCCCCTTCCTCCCTCCCCGCTCCGTGTGTGCCTCTCCCAAAGCTGTGTGCTCAGTGGAAGAGTAAGAATGGGTTTTTAACTTTCTTCCACATCAGAAATATGTTTACTAGGGGGAAACACTGATTAAATGTAGCTTTTAATTCACACGACACCTGAAATTACCAAGCTTGATTGGTTAAAAAAAAATCAGAAATACTCGTAAAACCTTTTGTTTGGAGTCCAGTACTTTCACTAATTGTAGAAAACAAGCAAATAATCTCAATAACACACTACATATACATAATTGATTTTATAGTTAAGAGCATAGTTTTAGAGATATTCTCTCCACTATATTCTATTCACAATATATTCTGTAAATAAAAATTCAGTATCTTGGGAATAACTTGCTTTATTTGAGTGTTTTTATAGACTGGCATGCCCTCTCTTCCATTTTAGTTCTTCTTGTCATTATGCGTCTTATATACGCTTTTAATCTACTGCTACAAAGTGGAAACTTGTGGTTTGATATTGCCTCAAAATGAAAAAGTTATAAACCTATTTATTTAGCTCTCCTGGTGTTTGATTTAAGATGTTTACAAACAATGGATTTATTGAGGGCCAATTCACTTAGCTTTAACTCAATTTCTTTATTCAGCTTCTTTGCATTGCAAAGAACCTATTGCATTCTTTGATTGGAAAGATTTGTCTTTGCAAGCTGCAGTAGGGAGGAAAAATAAAGTGTGTCTCATCCACAAAATGGCCAATTTCCCCATTAATAGGAAATATTAGTTCTGGATACAGCTAATCTGAAATAACACAGGCGGGCCAAAGTTCTATGGCTTCACTAATTTAGTTACATAGGATGTGGACAAGAGGTGACAATGGAGAGAAAAGTGGCAAATGAAAAGAGGAGACCACTGGCTCCAAGCCACCTATTTCAGAAATTCCTGCCTGTGGGCATCGTCAGAGCCAAGGCATTATGCAATGAATGGCTTGGAATGTTGCCTGAACACTTGGAGTCAGCTTTTCATAAAGTATGCAGGCTGGAAATGATCTCCTCCTTTCTTTGTAAGATATCTAAATTAGACTCTAAAATGTATTGCCAAAAGGATTTGAAATGTGTGAAAGATACTCATCGTGATTGACAATCATATTCTCTGTTTTCCCACATGAATTCTATTTAAATTTTGAGTAGGATATGGGAAATAAACCATTTCAAAATTAAATAGCAATAAAAGAGAAAAATGATCAGTTTCCAACTAGGTTGATAATTTCAAATCTATGAAATTGGCAGAAACTGCCATATGATCTATTGTGCTAACTTCCCTGTTAGTGAGTTTAGTACAGGCATCCAATATTATGTCATGATGGGTTCAATTCCATTAAGATATTGCAAGTGATGCAATGAGAGGACCTCTTAAAAGACTTGACCCTGCTAGCTTATGCTTGTTTCTTGGGAAGCTCTAACGAGGTTTGACTTGAGAATCTTGATCAAAACAGTTGCCCTCCAGTGGTTTCAAATCTGCCCCAATTTGAACATTAAAATCTTGACAGCAGGTGTCTTGTGGAGGCAAGTGTTTCAGATAAACAGTTCTAAATGCTTTTGGGACCATCTGTCAGGGTTACTTTGATTGATCTTTTCCTGCATGACAGAGAGTTGGACTAGATGCCCCATGCAGTCTCTTCCAACTATATTGTTCTATGATTCTATGGTTTTGATAAGCTAGAGGAAAATAGTCATTTGTGTGCTCTTAAAGGTAAAGTAAAGGTTTCCCCTGACATTAAGTCCAGTCATGTCTGACTCTGGGAGTTGGTGCTCATCTCCATTTCTAAGCCGACGAGCCGGTGTTGTCCGTAGACACCTCCAAGGTCATGTGGCCGGCATGACTGCATGGAGCGCCGTTACCTTCCTGCCGGAGCGGTACCTATTTATCTACTCACATTGGCATGTTTTCGAACTGCTAGGTTGGCAGGAGCTGGAGCTAACAACGGCCGCTCACGCCCCTCCCAGGGTTTGAACCTGGGACCTCTCCAGCTCAGTGCTTTAACGCACTTTGCCACCAGGGCTCCTTTTGTGTGCTCTTACCATTGTGGAAAAGAACTACCCAGTGGTTGAATAGCAACTTGCAAATCTAAGGGCGTCTTACTATCTGAGATAGGGATAGTAAGGCTTCTGGGGGAATCCCAGTAAGATATCCAATGAAGCCTGATTTGGCATTGAGTATGCTGGATCAGGCTTGATTCCTGCATAGAAGGGTCCTAGGAAACAAAGCAATTTTACCTATTCCATGCCTTAGTGACAGTCTGTTCCCAATGGATGGAAGAGCCAACATTTTGGCATGTAAAGAAACACAGTACTATAGGATATGGTCAACCCGTATAAACCAAATTGATGAAAACCAAAGTGATTCAAAGGCATAGCTTTTTTGTGTGATCCTACATCCCCAATGCATTCTGTCAGCTGTGATGTGACATCTTCTTTGGGGCATTATTGGGGGTGGATTCTCATAACCCCAGATTTTTTGTGAGGGAAGCAACCACAATTTCTCTTTCAGTGGTTGCTGGGAAAGACCTCCAGAAAGGCTATTTATTAATTAAAGATTTCCTTCAAAAAAATTAAAGATGAAATCTGTGCAATTCAGTTGATTTACCAGTTCATGCCAAAAGGTAGTGATCCATGATCTCTAGTACTGTGCAGACATGCTATCTTTCCAATTCTCATGATATCAGTACTTTGAGACATCCAGGCTATGTAACTATGCAATATTTACCAAATATATTGAAAGAAAAAGTTAGAGAGCGACATCTGGGGCCATCAAATGAATAAAGGGGAGCAAGCCTTCCGTGGTGTGATGAGTCAACGCTGATTAATTTCAAAACATAAGAAAAGTGTGTGATAGGATTAGCACACATCCCATGTGTATAGAGTATGCAACCAGCCCCTATAAACAATGAGATACATACAGATTTACAATTTCTCCATATTAACGTGATGCCTAGAAATTATCCTAGGTCCCTTACTCATGTTAAATATAGAACAAATGACTCAGGTCCCATAGTAAATTTTGTCTTTTCCTGCCTCTGTCTTGCTAGAATCTTCTAGTATTATAATGGTCAATCTCTGGATGCTACAGTCTCTTGCACCTTTTAAGTTTAAGCCGTATTATATGTCCATGTTATTCAAACTCCGGCTTACATTATTAATTATAAATATTACATTTTATCCCCCCCCCCTTATCCTAGCTAAAAGTAGTTAAGAACCAATGCCAGGATACTACTCTAATTCAGTCCTCAAGGTTAGCACCTGAGGTAGAATCCCTTGCTAACATAAACATCATTGTGCCATGGGACAGATACTGCTGATTGGCTGCTGCAGAATATCCCAAGGTAATACCATTTTAAGTTCCACATAAACTCTTAAAACTATCCTAAAACTAGACCGTAGGTGCTAGAGTTTTTTACGGTATGTTATAATAGTGCAATAAATCTGTTAGCTTAAAATCGAATCTCCGTGGCCTTTTAGAGAAATCATCATTAAATGCAAGGCCTCCTTAATGATGCCATCCCAGTGAAATTGTTTAATCTGCAAAGAGGGTGAAAGGTCACCAAATGAATTTTTTATAATACATCAACTTGACACGCAATAGGGAAAACTGTAATAGATAAAAGCAAAGGAAAAGGGCACTGTCTTCTTCTGATAGGTCAATAGCAGCCAAGAGAGTCACTCATCCACTTTTCCTTCACTGCGGTGCTCCTTTCCCATTTAATATGGACACCCAATTAATACCACGGCACCATAGACAACCTCATTTTATGTGAATTATAGCAATTCCTTCCCCCTTCTTTGAAATGAAAGTGATCACAATACATCATAGCATTGTGTGAATTAACGTTAATTGATTCCAGTTACCAAGCATCGATAGGCCACTTATATAACCTGGGCCTTATTGAGAGCTTGGAGGGATGGAAAGAAGATTAGATTGCAATGACCGTTGCTTTGACGACGGCAGTCACCTGACAGCTTGTTAGGTGGTTTGTATGGTTCTCTTGCAAACCCCAGTGGGGTCGTCAGTAAACTGGAGTGGTGTCCAAATATCATTACATGCTGCTTCAATATTAAAGCAAAGGGATTAGCACCTTATTGCAAGCAACCTGGATTTGTCATTGTGCTGTTGTTATCCAATTTTGAACTGATAATGTGACTATAGCCGCTAGGCATGAAGTCCTCCAGCTAAAAGGAAAGTATAAAAAAAATCAACTGGCCAGGACCTAAAAGCATTTAATCCCTTGCTTGCCATGCTCCCTACCAATTAACTGTGCTACTTTATATAAAAATATGTTAAGCAATAGGCAATGGAAAAAGTGGGAAACCTGTGCAATTGCAGGCTTGATTCTTCTCCACCACATGGTAATTTCACGGGCACAAATCCCCCTCACACACCCCCAATTCATGTTGATGTTAACACAGGATTTCACTATGCTGAATCTGTCCTAAAGATGATTTCTATCACAATACACATTGCAGGGAGGGGGGGGGGGGGGTTACCTAAAGGTGCTTGTCATGACCTAAAAAGTCCTTAATGGCTTGAGATCAGGATACCTGAAAGACTGCCCTCCTCCCATACGAGCCAGGCTGGAATTTGAGATCAATAGAGGACACAATGTTGCACACCCTAATCTTACAAAGTTAGTTGTCATGTACATTTGACTGTGTTCTAATTGACTCTGGAACTCTTTATTGAACTTCATCTGCTTTTGAGCTTCTACTGTGCAACTCAAGCAGTGGCTCTGAAAAAGGTTTTAACTGTTTTAAAATTGTACTTTAGGGTCATTTCAAAACGCTTTTGAAGTATTTCAGTGTGTTTTTTCCCCCAATTTTTAAATGTCATTTGCACCATTATTCATTGTATGCCCAGGACTGAGACCTGTGAAATAACACACCACATACACAAAACACATGGAAGAGACAGGTTAAAACTTCATTAGTTATAGCTGTAGTTAGGGCTGGAAAACACAGAGATTGCGATTAGGTATCAATCAATCTGCCTTTCGATTGATGAGACCAATCGTTCAACCTGTGTCGGAATCTTCAGAATGACAAAGGAGGATTCACATCGGCAGAAGCCTGCCCCCCCCCCCCTCCATGTGTTCCCCCTACCACCAGGGATGCAGGAAGCCATCTGCTCCTGAATGCCTAAGAGACAGTAGTACTAGATGTCCTGGATACAGGACCCATGCCAACCACCACAAAAGGTGGGCCAGGAGCTCTCCCAAAGTCCTACTTCCACCACCCTTTTTGTGAATCCAACTGATTGGCACCAACTTCTGATAAGCTCCATGCCCAAAACAAAAATCCTCCGTCCACCAAAGCCAAGAATTGCTGATAGGTCCCCAAGTGACTCCTCTTCCAGCCATCATACTCAAATGTACCTACTCCACTGCCGGAACTGTAGCAAGTCCTTCCTCTCAGCACACCCTTCTTAAAAGTCGCTCTAAGGCAGTGGTTCTCAACCTGGGGTCCCCAGGTGTTTTTGGCCTGCAACTCCCAGAAATCCCAGCCAGTTTGCCAGCTGTTGGGATTTCTGGGAGTTGAAGGCTAAAAACATCTGGGGCCTCCAGGTTGAGAACCATTGCCTTAGAGCAACTTTTAAGAAGGGTGTGCTTGGCGACATAATAAGAATATCGAGAATAAGGTGTACCAAAACAAATAAGTTTTTAAATGGAAACAAATTGTAGTTAATGATGGAACTGGCTGAAATATAAAGTAATATGCTGCATAACATCAATTTAAATTAAAAGAGAAAATTGCAGGGGAATACTGAAGTAGTGAATAAAAGAAGAAAATGTAAGAATTTGAACTTTGGTTAGAAGGGTTAAATTGTTTGTGTCAATATTACTAATGATTATATATTAATATACTTGTCTGTATTTAGCAGAAACTGAAATGTAATTAAGAAGAAACTAGAAGTATAAAATAATACTGGTAGTTGCCTTGCTAGAGGAGGGAAGAAGTCATTGTGGAAAGGAATACATGGTCCTTTTAAAATTTAGGTGGGGTCTGAAAGAATAGGACAGTCAAAATAAAACAAATTTGAAAGGCTGGCTGCATGTACAAATGACTTCAGATTCTGTCATACTGTGTCATTTCATTTAATGCAGTGGTTCTTGGGGCTTCACTATGGGTGCTCTGCTCAGGTGCTCCATAGGCACCTCACTTCTTCTGGGGTATTATTATTATTATTATTATTATTATTATTATTATTATTATTATGGCTGGATGGCCATCTATTGGGGGTGCTTTGATTGTGCTTTTACTTCAAGGCAGAAGGGGGTTGGACTAAATGACCCCAGGGATCTTCCACTGAAATACTATTAAGTTAATGTTGGTTAAAATTGTTCTTCATTTTAAATATTGTAATTTTTAACTGTGTGAATTGGTACACACAAATACTCTCCATCCATTTATCACTGGCTTGGCCCATGCCACTATATATATAGTAGAGATGGGCTTTTGGGACTTACCTTGTTCTGTTTAGTGTCCCAGCTTTCATCAAGGCCCTGATTCGTTTTCATCTGACCTGCCAAAATTGGGAGGTCAGATATTTGTTTTGTTTTTGTTTTGTTTGATTTTCATAGCGGGGGAAACGCCAGCCAAGGCCACACCCACCACCGCTCAAATTACTGGTAAGGAGCCGGGCAAAGGGGGGGGAGGCACAGGACATCTCAGCCGCCGCCGCCCTGCCCCCCACCAGGCCTGTGCACGTAGGCCCAAAGCCTGCACCCATAGGCTCGGGCGGCAATCATCTGTAGGCCCTGCAAGGCCCAGGTGCCTAGGCCCAAAGCCTGCACCTGTAGTCCTGGGAGCTTTGGGCCTACAGGTGCAGGCTTTGGGCCTACATGCCCGGGCCTCGCAGGGCCTTCAGCCTATCAATCTGATAGGCAGGCTTGGAGCTGATATCGGCTCCCGCCTGCCTTTCGTTTCGAGGCAGTTTTTGTTTTGTTGGGGGTCTTTCTGTTTTGTGCCATCCAAATGGACGATACGAAACAGAACACAAATGAAACATATGAGACAAATACTGCACACATTTCTAATATATAGTTACTCCAATTTTAAAATAATATATATAGTTATTCCAATTTTCTATAGCCCATTTTTTTTTGTTTTTCCATTCCATTTTTTTAAAACTTTTGAACATTCCCATTACATATGGGTATACCAACCTTTGCTTGTACCACAGTGTCAACACATATAATATATAAACATTTCTTGGGGCTCCATGAGAAACTTTTGCTTCGAAAAAGGGCTCCACATCTGAAAAAGTTTGAGAACCCCTGATCTAATGTAATGGCTGAGTCAACTTTTCTCCCCCTAGTGACATTCCTACAAGATACTTTGAATTTCCCATTCATGAAACAGTTCTGCTACTGTTATATAACTGATAAGATTTCCATTAACACTTCTCTTTTCTATAGGTGTCTTCCCAAAGCCAAGGTTAGTCCCTTCTCTCTCTGCATGACTTTCTGCCTTCATCTCAATGCTCATGTCTTTTTTGTCACAAATTCTGTGGCCAGCAATTTCAATCACTTTGAAAATGAAACCCATGCTGGCCTTGGCAGTCATAATGTCACTTAGAATTTACCACAAAGCATGTTTATTCAGTTAGTAGCACATTGGAGAAAAGAGAACTCCAGCTGAACTTCCAGCTAAGGGCTTAATCTGATTATTTCCTCATGAAAATCTGAGCAGGGGGTCTTGAGCAGTGCTGGGCAAAGGGGAGGAAAGAGGGATGACAACACAAATCCTGAAACTGACCCACAGGGTCAAGGGCAGCATCTCCTCTGCTTCCTATCTTTCCTTGGAGGAAAAGGACAGAGTGGATCAGCCTGAGAAATACTGATTGACAACCAAGAATTGAGGTGATATGCACTGTTTACTTTGGTGGAGGATAATAACAGGGATAAATTCCAGAAGACTCACTTCAAAATGATCAAATTGAAATTTAATTTGCTATATTTTGTGTGCAAATTATGGACAGGGAAAGATGGTGCTTACATACATTAGTGTATGTCCAAAAAGAAGATAGATACATTGGATAAATTCAATTTACATGGCTGGCACAGGTTTACAGTGTGTGTAATGGCTATGTTTATTCCATGATACACAAGACATCTGTAGTCTATACTTTTAATGGCTACCAATTGATATGTTAGATAAAAAAATCTATTTTTAAAAAAGGATGTGTCCTTAATGAATCTTCTCTTTCTTTTTTGGTATATTAAGAGATTAACATTTGTATTTCATAATTTTTTTAAAAAAAAACCCCTTCACATCAAATTTATTATTTTATTCAATTTGCTCCTTTTCAAACGGCAAAACTGGTTCTGACAAATATTAACTTCATGTCAATATTTGTCCTTCCTGTCGTGAAATGAGGATTTTCCACCTCATTTCACATATGAAAAGAAAAATATGCCATGGGGGTTGTTTCTGCTAAGGGAAAAGAAGCCCACACAATTCACATCTTTTATTTAGAAAATGGACCAAAAAGGAAGAGTTTTTAAAAATAGTTTTTTAATAAATGTTTTACTTAAAGGCACAGAGTCTTTGCAGCCTTTCACAACCGCTCTCACCAATGTCCTCCAAAGTTCTACATTTAAAATGGAATGAAATCTATCAACATCTAATGATTTTCCCCTTCAGGTTAGTGCCACCATTTCATTCTACTAATTTCTTCCTTGTGATAGATTTCACAACAAATAGTGGAAAGGGGAAAATACAGGCATTTTTGACTAAAACAAAGAGGCATCATCAGGTTTCCCTAATATATAGTTTATCAAAATAAAATAAATGTTATGCATTATTGTTTCCATCTGCCTATATTTGCCAGTCCTAGATTTCTACTGCAAACATAAATACAACTTCAATGTTAAAAATAAAGGTGGGGGCATAATTAATGGGAGACTATTTAATACATTCTAGTTCAGTGGCCCTGGGCAAATTATCCAACATATTCCACATCAGGAAGAGAAAGAGAGGCAGGGAGGGGGAAGAAAAATACAGTAATTCAGCAACCCACTAAGAGAACTAAATGTTCACTTTCCTGCTCTCTCAAAAAACTACCTACACCTTTATTGTTATAGGAGGACAGGTAAAGAAAATGTGTGCATCCACTTGGGTGGTGAAATAAGTGGCAGAGTTGTCCAAAAACCTGGTCCTCCCAGCATGCATGAGCTCGGATCACTGCCAATGGGCACACACAGAGTGAAGCCAGGAACAGAAATCAGTTTATTCAGCCATTACCAAGTTGGATGTTAGGAAACAGTAATTCCTAAATCCAACATGCTTTTCAAGTACAATCATAGGTATTATATAGAGAATTTTCAGAAATTTGAAAACACGAAAAATAGAGGCAATTGGTGCAGTTTTAGGCTCATTGGGTTTCATTGGGTTAAAGGGCTCCTCCATTCCTGGCCACTGATTGGCTGAAATTTTTAAGATCCAAGAATCTCGACTGCTGATTGTCTGATCCATCTAATGGGAAATTTAATAAACTGTCATTGGTTGAGTTTAAGTTGTCAGTTGGCTGTTTGCCCACCTCTATGGGGAAATGGGAGGATCTGGGAATGGAATACAGCCAGGATCGGGAGACAATGGGTGATTGACAGGATTATCCCTGAGGACACTGTTCTCAGTTTTGGCATGATTAAGTTCCCACATACCTTGATGGGTTTGGTGACTAGGGACAATGGGTGCTTGGGTGCCAAGATGGATTTTTTGGATGTGACAAAGGGGGCGAAAAGGCAGATTGGTGGGTTTAAATTTTTGTTTGGATGGGGTCTTTTGTGAAGCAGATCAACCTGGTTGGGGCCGACCCCTGCTTATTGTAATGATGCATGTAAGGGGAAAATGTGTGGTGCTAATGCAACTCGGGACCAGACCCTGGAGGGATACTAAATCCCATGTCCATATAGGAGTTAGTGACACCTTTGCTTTCTGATGGTTCAATGCACAAACTTTGTATCACACACAAAATTAGTTAAAATATTGTGCAGAAAATTACCCTTAGGCTAGGCAATTAAGGTTTATCAACATAAATGGATTTTGTGTCTCATCTAGAGATGGGAAAGCATGGAAAAGGTGAAAAAATTGTGGGGGGAAACAGCTTTTTCTGTTTTTTTCCTGTTTTTTCCAAATCAATTTTTTTACTGGAAAAATTGAAAAGTGTATGGAATATGTTCTTTTCCAATGATAAGTAATATATCTATGACATGGTATTCAAAATAGATAAAATGACTGTAATTAAAGTTTCCTGAGACATTTTTTTCCTACACACTCCCCCCCCCTGTTTTTCCAGAAAAAAAAATGCTTTGGAGAAAAACAGGGGGGGAAAAATCCCTCAAATTTCCTGGTTTCTTTCCAGGTTTTCCCATCATGGGTCTTATCTCCAATATATCTCATGATGTATGTATAAGTGTTCCAATATTTTGGAGGAGATTCAAAATACAGAACACTTCTGACACCAAGCACTTCAGATAGGATTTTCAACCTTTAATTGCTCAACTGTAGTGAGCCACTGGAGTTCCTTTGTCCCATCTACCTTACTCCAAATGTGCCGTCGCGCCTGGGGCTGTACTCTTAGTGAAAGAGGCATGGACGTGACATCTTTCCCCAGGGGATTGCTTCTTGCCCTCCTTTAGGGAAACTGGAACTCCCAAGGACCAAAACACTGTAGATAACTCAAAAACTGGGTTTATTGTTCACAAAGGGGGTAAAAGAAAATATACATTACAGTCTTTGATTGTTTAAGTCCATGAAGCTTGTCCAGATCCCTCTTTCTCTGGCTGTGAATGCCGGAGCAAACTCAGCCTCAGTCCAATGACCTATATCTGAAGACAAAAGTCTTCCTCTGTTGCCAAAGGACTGATGTGAAGGCGCTTGAGACTCCTCAACGTTGTTCAGGTTGGCCCTGAACATGAAGTGCGAGTCCCAAGGGTAAGAACCTCAGAATTGGTGCTGAGAGGTAACTTTTGAAGGGCTTTTAGTGCCAAGTCTCTCTCTCACGTCCATCCGATATAGATCTTGCTGGTGGAATAAAAGGGAGGAAACACAGTCCTACTCCAGGAAGAGGTGGAGCCAAACAGTTTAGCTGAGTGAGCAATATAACAGGTACAAACAACATTGATTGACAGATATAAATAACCAATCCAACTACATTTACAGGGTAAGGGCAAAATCAGGCATGATACAACAATTCAAATCTTGAAACTTATAGTTTGACATATAGATGGCGCCACTCGCGCCGTCACACCAAATGAAGGCAAAACTGCTGTGTGTGTGAGAGAGAGGGGGGGGGGGGAGAGAGAGAGAGAGAGAGAGAGAGACAGTGAAGAGGGAAGAGAGAAGAGAGTCTGCAAATAACCTCTGAGGAACAACTAAAAGCTGCAGGGAGGTAAAACCTGAGTCCTGCTAGAAGTTGCCCTACATCATGTGATGGACTTCATGGGACTCTATTCCAGCAACAGAGAAAAGATGCTTCTCTCTCTGCATCTGATGATGTCTGGTCTGTAGTATCTAATTCCAGCTTGTATTCTTGAAACCATCCATGTGTACTCTACAGGCCAACATTAAAATGTCATCCCAAAAGCTTAGAAACACAAAAGTAACAGCTTGGGTCTGTGAGAGGAAACTGCAAGGAGAATGAAGCTGTAGCAGTAAATGTGAGATGAACTGGACACTAGTTACTGGGCTGGAAATATCACCTTTGTGTCCATAACAGATGTTATGAATATATGTTGATTAAACATCATAAGACATCTGTTCTATATTTTAATACTTAAAACATTTACGTATAGATGTAATGGTTCCCATTAAATTTGCAGCTTTATTCAAAATACTTCCTGCAACACAGTTATTCCTGCCAGTTTTTTTACTGAATAATATGGCAGGTTCTCCTTCAACATTTTGAAATAGTAATACTCTGTCTCTTTTCTGTGCTGTGGGCTTGTAATATTCTGTCCCATCAGGTTATTTCTGCATTAGTTTAACATAAAGCCTAACATAAAGCCGACAGGCTTATTTCTACATGACCTCCTGCAGTCTTTTTGCCTGTTCTGACTAGTAACCCACTAAGGGAAAGCAAATAGCATTCTTTTCAAATGCAATACCAATACATGGCTTACTTGCCACAGCACAATAAACACATCTCCTCTGTTATTTTATTTTATTTTTGAGAACTGGGGTATAATTTCATTGGATGCCACATCTAAAAACAAATGTGCAAAGCAGTTCTGTGCACATAATGGGATTTGAATGGGAAGTTCTGGACACAATAAATCTGTGCCATATGTGAGTGTTTCCTGTGTCAGTTCCTTTCTCATAACCAGTGGACTTCCCCCCTCCCTCCCGCATCCGCTTTTTTTTCATGACCCTGCACTAGGACTCTGAAATCTTGCATGGTTGCTTATCCGCCTGGGGCTCTTCCACAACAATTGCATAAATAAATGGATTTGACAGCAAACATCATAACAGTTAGCAGGAGTGTGTACTCACCACAAGCACCTTGTCCTGCTTTGGTAGAGAAACAGAAGAAGAAGAAAGAACATGTTTCATGTTAAAAAACAAAAGTATGCTTTTTGGCAAGAAGTAGAAAAATAAGCTTTTAAGACTATTGTCTTTTTCCTGCAATATTGTTTTTATGATGGTTTTACTGATATTGTTGATTTATTGTTGTAAATTTATGTGTTTTGATTTGTTTTTATATTGTGATGTTGGGCAAGGCCCCATGTGAGCCGCCCCGAGTCCCTACGGGGAGATGGGGCGGGATACAAGAATAAAATTATTATTATTATTATTATTATTATTATTATTATTATTATTGTTGTTGTTGTTGTTACCAGGATGTCTTCTCTCTCCTATTTTCAGCACCCACTTGCCAAAAAAGATATATTATAGTAAGAAAGGCCATTTTGCAAGTGAGAAGATTTCAAAATACATATGCCCCAAAGTTTAAAAGCATTACCGCATTACAAAAAGTTTAGAAAGTATTTCAGATTTGGATCCAGGTCAAATGCAGGTTCATTCAGACCTCTCTGATATGTCTATTGCTTCCTCTCCGTCAGCATGTATGTCCCTGTTTGTGTTTATGCATGCACAAACACAACAGAGAGATGGTGCGGGGAAAGAGAACAATGAATAATAGAACGGAAGACTCATAGACACAAAGAGACAGGACAGGTGCTGCTTTCCCAATTTTTAAAGCTGAAGTGGAAGACAAAATAAGTCACAGTACTATCCCCTTTTGAATTTTTAGATAAATCATTTCCAGTTAAGGTGAGGCCAGAAACCTCTCTTCTAGCGAGCTTCCTTGTCATTGAATATCCCTCCCTAAGAGAAGGGACTTGGTTTTAATTTGGCTTGAAAATGTGGAAATATCAGAGAATCACTGCTTTACAACAGTGTTTCTCAGACTCTGCTCCCCCAGAATTCACCTCCCACAACTACTAACAGCTGGTAAGCTGGCTGGGATTTCTGAGAGCTGAAGTTCAAAATACCTGGAGGCACTAAGTTTGAGAAACACTGCTTTAGGATATAATCAAACCACCACATTAGCTGGTTTGATATATACAAGTTTACTTATGTGGAAATATGCCATTGCCCCACTGTGACTACATTCTCCCACTTTCGAGAATGGGAGCATTGTTTTGCTTGGATTTCTTAGCCATAGAGATAGGGTGTATGGACAGAATTAAGGCCCCAGAAACTTTGTTTGGTCAGTACAGACAGTCCCTGAGTTACAAACAACCTACTTACAAATAACCCGTAGTTAAGAATGGGGGTGAAACAACAGGAAGTGAGAGAAATCTGTCCCTAGGAAACAAAATGCACTCCTGAAAGAGTTTCCATGGGGAAAAGGTGACTCCACTGAAGCTTTACCCTACACAAGCCAAATTTTTGAAAATCCAATTATCACAGGGACAGAAAGTGAAATGAAATCTTCTGAACAGGGGCACAGACAGCAAAGCAAAGGGGATAACCACAAGGGGATAACACTTTCCTATGCCATCCTCTGTGTGTGCGTGTGTGTGTCTGTGTGTGTGTATAGAGAGATAGAGAGATACACTTAAATAATGTACCTGTTTCAACTTACAAACAAATTCAACTTAAGAACAAACCTACAGAACCTATCTTGTTCATAACTTGGGAACTGCCTGTATATCTATTTCTATGGGCTAAATAGCACAGGGAGTGCATATGTGGCAATCAGATGCCACTCCTGCCAATTTCCTCCCAAGGCAGCTGTATGCACATTCATAAAACAGCTTCAGGCTTTGGGAGAGGGAAGCATGAAAAATCACCACTGCTGCCTACCTCCTCCTGAAACCTGAGGCATACACATTCACACAATACTCAGACTTTGAGGAAAACACAAAGAATCACTGCTGCCATTGATTTCCAGAATCCCAGGGGGTCCATTCCTGGCATACCAGCTCCAATCGGTCCCAATTAAGACATGCAGAGATGAGCGCTTTATTGCTTTGCTGGCCAAAGAATGATGTCAAAGAAAACTCCCAGATCTGACATGTGTCTTGGTTACAGACATCAGTATTTTATAGACATCTGAAAATAATTATTCTGATTGGTACAAATTACAAGCCACTGTCTTATTGGTTTGAAGTACATTCATTGTTGTCATGTTTTACTACCCATGGTTGGTGGAATGTTTATGACTGGGAACCTAATAATGTTTTCATTGGAGGAAAACCTAAGTCTGTCTGCTGTGTCTGAGTCCCTTTAGACTCGGGAAGGCAGGAGTAAAAGCAAATCTAGCCTTTGCTTAAAGCTCTCCAGAGAAGAAGATTCCACCACTCTCCAAGGCAGCATATCCCACTGCCCAATTGTTCTTACCCTCATGAAATTCTCCCTAATGTGCAGGTGGAATCTTTTTTCCAGAACTACACATCCCATGTTGAGCAATGGAAAATGTCTTGATTCATGCCATGCCTGGGATGGAGATCAAGAAGAGGAAAATGCCCGAGTCCAAGTGCTCACATTGCAAAATTTGATTATTGTGTAGAAGATGAAAAGAACATCCTGCCTGTTCTTACAAACAGCAACAGCAGCTACTATACCATGAAGGTACAATGCCTTGGCATCTAATACATGTCATGCACATTTCCCTGAGAGAAATACTCTCCCACACTCACTCCACAGATTCCTAGTTGCTTTTCTCAGCATTGAGCAGCCTGTTATGCATATGTGACTCATTTCACCATATTGCATATCAGAAACCGGCTGAACATTCCGGTGAAGTCTTTAAAACATGCCCAACTTGGCAAATTCAAATCAAGCCCCAATGGCTGATGTTTGAGTTGAACACAAGCAGAAATTGCAGCATACAGCTGGTGCCTTCTGCTTGATTTCTCTATGTCCAGACCTTCCAATCAGACCAAGCATGGGAGTGATTTCTTGGCAGCGCACAGCTCTTTCTCTTTTGTGATACACAAAACCAGATTCAAAAGTGGAGTGGTGCTTTTGGTGGCCTTCTGCCATGAGGGATTAATAATCTGAACTGGAATTCTATGCTTTTCATCTTGATTTACTAGGACAGAATTATAACTGCTGAAAAAACATTAGTGCTGTCCTGGGGATATTTTTTTTTTTGCAGCAACACAGAAAGGTGATGGATTCTGCAAACAAGAATCTATAGTGATGATGCAAATTTGCAGGTCTGAAATCCTCAGCCCAATTTAAGCCAGGTTTAGACACTTTCAATGGTGGATCTGACTTATCACGAGGAGCATTTTTATGGAATTAGTAACTTTTTTACAAAAGCTTTTTTAAAATAAGCATTTATAAAGAACTTGAGTTTTGGGAAGTTTCTATGAAAAAAGAAGGTAGAAGAGGCTTATTTTTTATTTGTTAACCACTTCATTGACTAAATGTCTACATAAAGAAAAACATTAAATGAAATCTACAACAACAAATTACAAACTACAAAATTTATAAAAGCTCCTGCATACAAACTGTTATTCAAAATAAACATCCAGGCTGCTAAGTGGTTCATTGTGTTGAGGGGATGGGGTCCAAAAAGGAAAAACCATTCAAAAATGGTAAAACAGCAGCAGATCCCAAGCTTCTAGTGCCAACAATAAAGTGATTAAGCTTAAGCAATTCAGAAACGGAGTTAAGCTTTAAAAGCTATAGAAGGCTTTATTCAAAGAACTGCAGATCTAGATAGGAAAGTTAACAGGCATGTCCCTGAGATGTATCAGTCTAACAAGCAAGGTGATTGAAAGAGAGAAAGAAATCTGACACAGAAGCTTAGAGCAAAAGGAATTTTCTTCATATGGGAGAAGCTGGAAGGCATCTCATTCAGTTTCAGACAAAAGTACTGTAAGCCCCTAATGGCATAGCGAGTTAAATTGCTGAGCTGCTGAACTTACCGACCGAAAGGTCAGCAGTTGGAATCCAGGGAGTTGGATGAGCTCCTGCTGTTAGCCTTGAACCCGTGCAAATGTGAGTAGATCAATAGGTATTTCATGTTTCTCCCCTCACAAGTTACACTTTATGGAGAAACAGTAGAGCCTATGCTCTTGGAGCAAGATCTGGAAGGGGAAAGTCCTAAGCCTATTGTAAGCGGCATCACTTAGCTCACTATTTGTAATGAACCACTATTGTGATTATTAGGGCTGTTCAAAATTATCACTAGTCCTCATAAATTGGATCAAATTCATGAAATTCATACTTAACAACGCGATATCTGACACATGGGCATGTCCCGCATCAAAAACTTAAGAATCAAAACTTACCCAATACTTTTTGTTTGCATTTTGTAAACCTTGGAAGCCTCCCAGAGTCAGTTTTATTTTCAGTGCAAGCAAGCAAAGAAAAGCCAAAAAGCTGCCATTCCTCTGTAAATTAATAGCCTCTCACCATTAGGAGAGGGAAACAGCAGGGAGAAAGTAGAGTTTGTTAGAAAAGAGACTGAGAATGCACAGAATTCCAGGAAATATAGTTTGGAAAGACGAGGAACTCCATGGTAGAGAATTCAAAAGGCCCTGCCCTAAACTACATTTCCCAGAACCCTGATTGAAGCCGTCAATCAGAGTTCCAATAAATTCTTGAATCTGCAAAGATGAGGACTGACTGATACTTCTAATAAACAAATCTCTGTGCTGGGCTGGGAAGAAATCTTTAAATGGCAGTTCTATTGGTTAATATGACAGAGATTCAATGGGATAGCTGTTGTGGCTTTTAAAAAGGGGGTTTGTCAAAACTTTTTAAAATGTCCTAAAATCAGTAGATGAATGAATATTTCAAAAGTTGGGGGAATGATCCCCTGTTATCTTGTGTTATTGTATAGAAAATTCAAGGAGATAGCTCTTGCAGTTTTCTTTTAAAAAATGTTGTTTTTTAAAAATTTGAAAATTCCCCAAAAGTCCCTGGATACGTGAAACATTCTGAAACTTCATGGGCTAACAGTGGTAAATGTGTTCTACCATTGTAGCAAGTTTCACCCCAATAGCTGTAAAAATGAGGGAGAAAGAAGTCCCTGAAGTTTCCCCACTAATTACTATAACGAAAAAGTAACAAGTTTTTGTTACTCTAGCTATAGTAATGAAATTTTCACTAACAATACTTTAGGAACCCTTTAAAAACAAAACCTCAGTGCCCCCTAATTTTGTAATGAGTTTTGCTACATTTTTTTCATCCATCACACACCCCTAATGATTATATGCTAAATTGCAATACTTTTCTCCTTGCAATTTAACTTAGCTGTCAAATACTTCATCCCTGTTTCCTATTTTTCAAGGTCTATTTATACTTGGTGCTGTCATTTAACAATTTCCACTTCCTTCCATTATTTGCTTAACAACCCTTGCTTACTTTTTGTAAGAACAAGGATTTATGTTTCATTTTAAAAACCTTTATGCCTCTTTTCTCTATCATCTACAAGTGCATATGTTGGTTGTTTTATTTCATAAGGACTGAACTGGAATCAAGGAAATGAATTAACTTTCATTTTTAAATGCCACTTATTCTAGAACATAAGTGAAAGCAACAGTAACAGAATTGTGTACCAAGGTCTCTGTCTCAAAATGATGGTCAATGCTTCACAAAAGGATATTCAGAATTTGAAGTATCTTTTTCTCCCTTTAAGACAGTAAGCAAAATAATATTAAGCCACAGTGATTGGATAGTGGCTGAGAATCTTCACCATTTGAAATTTACAGGGTGAGCATTTCTTTTGTAGCTGACAATGCTATACCAAATGTGACTCGAGTCCGTAGCTGGAGAGCTGTGCTACTGTTGTTATCTGACTTGCTGGACAGCAATCAGCCTTGCTAGGAAGAGAGTTTAAGCTTTTCAGAAATGAGTGTGAGGATAGAAATGTAGTGAATATCTTGGAAAGTGAGGATGAGAAAATGCTGGTGGAAGACCCAGCAGTAGATCAGGAGTCCCGCTGTGCCCAGCAGCTCCCTCAGCCGAGCTTAGAAGCAACACCCATGGAAGGAACTACTAATTTTCAGCCAGCAGAACAAGTGAGTTCCTCTAAGCACGATGAGGAAAAACTAGCTGTCCAGCTTTTGTGGACCCGAGAAGAGAGAGGTCTCAGCTATGCAGATTCTCAAGATTAGCTGAGAAGAGAGCCAGCAACAGGTAACACCTGTGAATTTAGGATTTAAAGAAATCTAGGGTGGCCCCTTATTGCTGTCTGCAATGTCAGTTCTAGAAGCTATGACCTCGAACTCTTGATAGTTTGTGTTCCTAAACTCTGTGCTCCGGACACTCTGGTATTCAGCTTACGACCCTGGAATGGACATTCGGCTTTTCTGTTGTGTATCCTGCTAAGGTTCGCATCTCTGTTAGACTATCAGCTTGACCTCGGACTGTTGATTAATGCTGTACTGGTATTTGAGCATTGAGACTTCTGACAGGAAAGGCAATAACTCTCCTTTTTAGTCCATGATTTTCACAGTATGTTTCAAATTTCAAATTTCTGTTTGGGATGGAATACATGAAAGGTTCAAAGAGTCAAAATATTTGGGGAGAATTTTTAAAATGTTTACAAATGCCATGTGTTTTATAAAGGAATATATCTTAAGAAATTAAAAAACCTTTAAATAAAATATGTATTTTCCTTCCAGACTGGCTGAAAAGCAATGTGAAGAAACTTAAGGAAAAGTTTGATGCTGGAGACTTTCTACAGCCCAGAATAACCAGAGCTTCTAAATGTAGTAGTACAGTGGTGAATTCACTACAATACATAGAGATCAGGATTTATTTTTTTAAAAGAAACTGCAATTATATCTGGAGGCTTTTGAGCAGAGGCTGGATGGCCATCTGTCGGGGGTGCTTTGAATGCGATTTCCTGCTTCTTAGCGGGGGGTTGGACTGGATAGCCCATGAGGTCTCTTCCAACTCTACTATTCTATGATTCTATGATTCTATATCTTTTAAGTGTTTTCTGTGAAAAGGAGATCCAGTAGGACATAATATATAAAATGCTGAGGTGTTAAATTATGGCATGAAAGGCAACATAGTCTCCTTATTAAAATCTAGACATTTTCTCTAAAGTCTCATCTATACTGTCTTATAATGCAGCTTCATGATACAGTTTCACTGCATTGAACTGCATTATACAAGAGTTAAACTGCATTATGAAACTGCAGTATATGGCAGTGTAGATGAGGCCTAAGAGAAAGGAAGCTGTTTCAAAGAGAGGGGCAAATAATTCCAAGGCTTTTGTGGGAAATAATGATCATTATTTGCATGAGCAAACATTTGAACCATCTACTATCATCCTCCACATTTGTGGAAGTTGCGGTGCAGGATCACCATGAAAGTAGAAAACATTAATTCAGTAGGCATCAGCAGAGACAGGAGCTTCTGAAGAGGAGGAAATATAGCCTGGCATTCCACCATTCCCCAAAGTCTGAGGTGTCTCATCAATGTGTACAACACAGACTTCAGTTTCAGTAGGAGGACAACAAAGCTCAAGGCACCATGTGGCAGCCTCAGGCATCAGAAGAGGACAGCATGAAGAAGTACTGCAGCCACCAACCTCTTCCAACACTTTGGGCTGCTGCATGATCACTCACACCACAGCCTTGGATTTCAGGAGGAAAAGCAAGAAGGATCACCAGTGCCAATACCAATGCCAACCCACTCCTTGAGCTTTGGGAAGGGGGTTGGTGGCAGTGGAAGTAACAGAAGCAATTCTTCATGCTTTCCCATCCCATATCTCCAGACCATTATTCTGAATGTGCATGTGATGGCCTTGGGCTGCAGGAAGGGGTTGGCAGCAACAATTTTCTGTGCTCTCCCTTCTTGAAGTTTGAAACAGTTGTATTCACATTGATGGTGCCTCAATTCCTCATTGGGAGCGGGTTATTGGTGCCAATGACAATTCCTCACGCTCTCCCCATCTCAGAGCCTCAGGTTGTTGTGTGAATATGCATATGGCAGCCTCAGGCTTTGACAGGGAGTTATGGCAATGGTCCCTGGCTGGCTGCCAGACACACACTGCTCATGGTCCTCAACTCTTTGAAATAGGAATGCAAACTGATCAAAGGTTTGTTGCGGGATTGAGGTAAAGGTAAAGGTTTTCCCCTGACATTAAGTCTAATCGTGTTCGACTCTGGAGGTTGATGCTCATCTCCATTTCTAAGCTGAAGAGCCGGCGTTGTAGATGCCTCCAAGGTCATGTGGCCAGGAACACCGTTACCTTCCCGCTGGAGCGGTACCTCTATTGTTCTACTCACATGTGCATGTTTTCAAACTGTTAGGTTGGCAGAAGCTGGGGCTAATAGCAGGAGCTCACCCTGATTCGAACCGCTAACCTTTCAGTCAGCAAGTTCAGCAGCTCAGCATTTTAACCCACTGTGCCACCAGAGGCTCAACTTAGTCTATATTCTTATCTCTATGGGCTAAGGAATCTAAGCGACACTCTGCTTACATTCTGGAAAACAGCCACACTGGTATGATGATAAACTTGTAAAGAATTGAATCTGTGGGTGCCATAGTTGTGAATGTGGAAGGCTGACAGTACTTATATAAAGAAGTAGGATTGACAAAATACGTATATAGTACAATGCATGCAGGTAAAGGTTTTCTATGGGTGCGTGTGCCTTTGTCTGTCCAAATTAAACAATGATTTGGAAGGGGCCCTGTGAGCCAACATGAACAAACAAACCAATGCAGGGTTCTCAGTTACAGTATCCCCAGCAGCTAGCTGTCCAGCCTATTTTTTGACATACCAAGAAAAAGAAGCAACAACACTTCTCTATGCAGTTGGTTTCATTGCTGAGCATTGCTTACTGTCAAGAGGTTCCTTCTAATGTTTAATCAAAACCCACCTGCCCAGGTCATTTATCTTTCTTCATACATTTTATTCCCCCTTTTATTCTCATCTTTTTTGCCATCTCTGAATGCAGTGCAACTGTCTATACTTTCCAGAATGAGGTCCCCTTAGCTAAATACTCCAGCTGAGGCTTGACCAGTGCAAAATATCAGGGGCTATTACTTTCCTTGACTTGGGAGCTATATTTTTATTATTGCAGGCTAAGATGGCATTTGTCTTTTTTGCTGAAGCATCAGACTACTGATTCATACTCCATTTATTATGAACAATAATCCCAAGGTCTCTTTTTTTTTTTACATGTAATGCTGCTAAATCAACATCTGTAGATTTGAGTTATGTAGCCTAAATGTAAAATTTTGCTTTTGTCTACATTGGGTTTCATTTCATTGATTTTGATGTTCTTCTACATTAGGAAGAACTTCCTGACAGTAAGAGCTGTTTAAGCAATGGAATATTTCCACTGCCAAAAAGGAGACTCCTCAGAGTGTAATGGAGTCTCCTTCTTTGGCAGCTTTTTAACAGAGGCTCAATGGCCATCTTTCTGAACTACTTTGAGTAGAATAGTGACTAGAACAATAGAGTTGGAAAAAACTGCAAGGGCCTTCTAGTCCAATTCCCTCTCATGCAGGAATATACAATCAAAGTAGTTTTTTTTCCAACTCTATTGTTCTAGTCACTATTCTACTCACTTTCTAGTTCATCTGGGTCAGTGTTTCTCAACCAGGGGGTTGGGACCCCTGGGGGGGTCGCGAGGGGTGTTCAGAAGGGTCACTGTTGCTCATGGGGATTCTGTGTGAGAAGTTTGGCCCAATTCAATCATTGATGGGCTTCAAGGGGCTCTCTGATTGTAGGTGAACTATAAATCCTAAAAACTACACCTCCCAAATGTCAAGGTTTATTTTCCCCAAACTCCACCAGTGTTCAAATGAGAGCATATTGAGTATTGTGCCTAGTTTGGTCCAGATCCATAATTGTTTGAGTCCACACTCAAGGTCAATGCCCACCAAACCCTTCCAATATTTCCCGTTGGTCATGGAAGTTCTGTGTGCCAAGTTTGATTTAATTCCATCATTGGTGGTGTTCTAATGCTCTTTGATTGTATGTGAACTATAAATCCCAGCAACTACAACTCTCAAATGACAAAATCATCCCCTCCAACCCCACTAGTTTTCAAATTTCGGCATATCAGGTATTTGTGCCAAATTTGGTCCAGTGAATAAAAATACACTCTGATATTTACATTACAATTCATAACAGTAGCAAAATTACAGTTATGAAGTAACAACGAAAATAATTTTATGGTTGGGGATCACCACAACATGAGGAATTGTATGAAGGGGCCTCAGCTTTAGGAAAGTTGAGAACCATTGATCTAGGTTCATTTGAATTCTGTTCTGTCCTAGCTTCACCTACCAATTTTTATTTATCCATTTTGCCTCATTATCTAAGGGTGCATCTACACTGTAGAATTAATGCAGTTTGACAACACCTTAACTGTCATGTGTCAATGCTATGGAATTGTGGGAGTTCTAATTTTACAAGCTATTTAGTCTTCTCTGCCAAAGAGTGCTGGTGCCTCACCGACCTATAACTCCTGTGACTCTATAGGATTGCAGGGTTGTTGTATGTTTTCCAGGCTGTATGGCCATGTTCTATAGGATTGAGCTGTGGCAGTTAAAGTGGTATCAAAGTACATTGATTCAATGTAGATGCACCTAAGTCGTTGATAAAAATGCTGAAGATTAATGGTCCTATATGTGAACCCCGAGCCACACAATTCAAGGTTTCCTTGGTGCTTTGAGCAATTTCTTCCAAGCAATTGTGAATCCCATCTGATGATGTTTCTACTTATTTAATTTTAATGATTTGCTGAAATCCACATAAATTATATCCATACCCTGTTTCCCCGAAAATAAGACATCCCCGAAAAATAAGACCTAGTAGAAGTTTTGCTGAATTGCTAAATATAAGGCCTCCCCCAAAAGTAAGACCTAGCAAAGTTTTTGTTTGGAAGCATGCCCAGCGCCTGACAATCTGAACACCAGAGCATGCAGGATGAGTAAATGTATATACCAGTTGTACATGAAAATAATGGTAGTAACAAGAAATTCTTGATAGGATTCACAGTTTGTCTGGTTATGCTGGTTTGTGATGACAACTACTGTATAGTATAGAATAAATGTTCATTTTTTTTGTTCAACAAGAAATGTGAATTCTCCTTCATGGAAAAATAAGACATCCCCTGAAAATAAGACCTAGCACACTGTCTTATTTTCGGGGAAACACGGTAGCATTCCCACCATCTACTAAACTAGTGATCAGATAAGGAAAACATATATTAGTTTGGCAAGATTTCTTCTTGACAAATCTATACTTGATCCCACTGACTCCTGTGTTGTCATCTAGATACTTAAAAACTGATTACTTTCTAATCCATTGTAATAGCAGGCTCATTGATCAGTAGTTTCCTAAATCTTTTTGGCTTTTATAAAAAGAGAGACAATGTTTGCTTCTTCTTCAGTCACTTCAGCTCATCACTTCTTTTCCAATTTTTTTTTTAAATGATGGCATGTGGTTCAGAGAATATTTAAGCCATCTTCTTCAATACTATGGGATGTAGATCTTCTGGTCCTGCAAATCTGAAATTTAGTTCAATCTGAACTCCTTGTGCCTTATTACACTAGAGCTGAAAGAGTAGACAAAGAAAATGCATCCCATCTGAAATCCTATGGCTGTTTCCTGCAAAATTCTGAGGATTGTAGTTTAGTAAGACCTCTCTGTCCAAGCATTGACAGGCGTCTCCCCTAAACTATGAGCCCCAGAATTATGCAGGAGGCAACCACAGGATTTCAGAGGGAATGCATACTCTTTGCCTACTCTTTCAGCTCTAGTGTGATATTGCCTTTTTACATCTTGATTTGCAACCCTTACCAAAATCATTGTTGATGCATGAAAACACAGAGTTTTCTTTTAGGGTGAAAAACCTGAAACGAAAAAGGTATAACGGATCTGTCTTCTCACTGTGATCTGTTAGTATTTTACCATACTTACTGAGTTCCAAACATCTTCCACTGATGTAATCTACATACCCAGTTATTTTCTTATAGCATCTTCCATCCCAGTGTAATCCTCTGTCCTTCACTAGCATAATTTACAAAAATGCCACCTATAGCTCAAAACCCTTCAGCTTCCTCCCTATAGTAAGAGGTGATCAGCCTCAAGTTGTTCTTGCTGTTGGTGCCCAGAAAGATAAGGATAAAGGGGTACTGATTTCTGGTTTTTATATGTCAAGTTATTAGTGGCATCCTTGCTGTTGGTGCCAGAAAAATAAGGATAAAGGGGTACTGATTTCTAGTTTTGATATGTCAAGTTATTAGAGGCATCATAGATATATGCAGCAGGAAGACAGCGTACTTCCCAAGTCATATTGTCAGGTGCTTCTATACCTCTGAGCAACAAATCCTTAGTCAACAGCACTTTATTTTCTTTTTATTATGGTTGGCGGTTACCTTGATTCTTTGGATTCAGTGTCTCTTGTTGGTGATCTCCTTTTAGGGCATCTTCACCACTGTTATCTTCAGAAAGATAAGGGAAATGATTGATTAGATGCAGTTCTGAATCCATTGTATATGGTCTGTTCCTCAGATTGTCATCCAGGATTACAGTCCTCTTCATTTTCCATAATTGTTTCTTCCCATTGATTGTGGGGGGAAAATATTCTCCCTCTCATCTATCTAATAAGACCTCATGTTCCCCAATGCCCTGAAGAGTGCCAATAGGTTGCTGAAGTGTCCTGAATCTTCTCTTTTGAACATAATATATCTTCACCTGTTATACAGTATTTCAATTATTGGAGTTCCCACCATGGCTCCATGAATTTCATAGGGTTTTCTTAGACAAGGAATACTTAGATGTGATTTTGCCAGTACTTTCCTCTGAAATATAGCGCCTGGTATTTCTTAGTCATCTCTCATTCAAGTATCAATCTGGACTGACTCTGTTCACCTTTCAATATTAGACAGGATCTGGTGCCTTTAGGATATTTAGGCTCTACCAAACCAAATTAACTGTTCACGTAAAGATAGAGCAATATCAATCACATGAGATAATACATTTTCTATATTCTACATTTTACCATACGTTTAAAAGGAGCCCCGGTGGTGAAGTGTGTTAAAGCACTGAGCTGCTGAACTTGCAGACCAAAAGGTCCCGGGTTCAAATCCCGGGAGCAGCGTGTGCGGCCACTGTTAGCTCCAGCTTCTGCCAACCTAGCAGTTCAAAAACATGCAAATGTGAGTAGATCAATAGGTACCGCTCCGGCGGGAAGGTAATGGCGCTCCATGCAGTCATGCCGGCCACATGACCTTGGAGGTGTCTACGGACAACGCCGGCTCTTCGGCTTAGAAATGGAGGTGAGCACCAACCCCCAGAGTCAGACACGACTGGACTTAACGTCAGGGGAAACCTTTACCCTTTTACCATACGTTTAATAAATGGAAAAAACATCTCTACATTTGCAACTTAATTGGCATTTTTTCATATTTCTTACTTCTTAAACAAATCAATTTACAATGGATACAATTATTCTACACGGCTTTATAATTGTCTGCCTTTTCATTCTCCCTCCCACCCTCCACTTCTCTCTATGGCCCTTCCACACAGCTGAATAAAATTCCCCATTTTCTGCTTTGAACTGGAATATATGGCAGTGTGGACTCAGATAACCCAGTTCAAAGAAGATATTGTGAGATTTTCTGCCTTAATATTCTGGGTTTTATGGCTGTGTGGAAGGGCCCTAGATCTCTCTCTCTCTCTCTCTCTCTCTCTCTCTCACACACACACACACACACACACACACACACACATACACACACAGCACAGATCTTTCAGTAACATACAGGAGCAACAGAAGTGTACAAATATTCAGAGGAAAAGGAGGACTTATCATTTAGAAGTACGAGGCCATCTGTGTCTCTTTACACTGTTTGTACAAAGGAACAACTCTAAGGCAGGAGGGGTTAGAAAATCTGTCTCCCAGATCACATGCAGCCTCGTGGGCTGTTTATGGGACCCCCAGGCACCATAGTCTATTTTTGTTAATTCTTTTTTTAAAAATCATTCTTTGGAGAACTAGGGAGAAATTTTGACATGCCTTGGGTGTGTGGAGGCATTTTAGGCCAAGGAATGGCCTTTTTGTCCAACAGGATGTGAAACAGATGTTGACTTCTGTGTCATTCCTAGTGCATTTGTGACATTAGAGAGCAAACAATTTTACAGCTCACATCAGTCACCTGTCCCTGTTTTTTTAAAAAGCGACATGCATAAAAGAGAAATGCTAACAAAAGATTTGTCTTAAAAATGGGGAAATATTATTGGTCATAATGGAATAAAGGTTGTGTCCAGAACTGATACCTGTTTGTAAGCGAGACATATTCCTGCTGGCTCAGGATTTCCCCAGGTTTTAGCATATGTAGGATTAAGATCCCATTTATGATCTGCGATTTCCTCTTATTTCTCCCTGTCTCTCTTTCTCCAGGTACATTTCTTTAGCTTTGGAGATATTCTGAAATGATACTGTTCTCTGAGAGGTTTCATTTTTGTTGCTCAAATCATCAAACACTCCCACTGCATAGGTATGGATGGTACTGAAAATGCTAAGCCAAACAACATCAGTACAGCTGCAAAAATGACTGTGCCCAGAGGTCTATCCAGTTTAGTTAGTGAGGGGAAGCAATTAATTAGCTTGACTTAAGTAATCCCTGATGCAGGACAATGTGACCTTTTCTCTATGTCACATGCCACATGGAATTCAGTCGAAGAATAATTTTGTGCCACCAACAGTCTTCTATATTGAGTTAAGCCTCTTGATTTGAATAGGAATGGTTGGCTATACAATTTTGAGCTAGTGATTAGATAGCTCTATTTGCTGTGCCTTTGCTTGTGGTAAAGAAACATTTCAATTACACAGAAACTCATTCTTTGGTACATGGAATCAGATTTTCAACAATAAAAACAACAATACTCAATTCAACAAAGCATAATTTCCTGAATTCTGAAAATAAATTGCCATATGACAAGGAGAGGTGCTTTTAACATTTGTGCTAACTTACATTATGTTCTCTATAAATTACTTCTCCTGGGTGGAAATCAAATCTGGTTCAGAGTGTATGCATAGGATAAAGGTACGCTGGTATAAAAGCAGGTATATAAAATAGTATAGGAACCATGGCAGAACATTGGCAGCATGTGGAAGAAATATTGGCAGCAATATGCTATGGGAAGGAAATCATGTGCTGTGGCTTGGGATCTGGGAATGTTTAGCATAGAAAAGGAAAGGTTAACAGGAGCCACGTTTAAGTATTTGAAAAGATGTCATATTAAGAAGGAAGAAAGCTAGTTTGCTGCTGTTCCAGAGAGAAAGATACCTCAATGGATTCTGCTGCTTCTGTCTATGATGGACTCTCCATTTTGGAGGTTTTTAAACAGAGACTGGATGGTTATCCTTTGCTTTTTATTAATGTGCATTTTAAGAAACAAACAGGCCATCATGCAAACAAACAAAGACATGTGCAAACAAAATGGAATCAAATACAAAAAAAAATCTGAATATAAAACACTACCCTAAAACAACTAACAAAACCAATACAGAAAACATACATACAAAAGCAAAACTAACAAACATAAAAACTACTCTACCGATATGCCATTCTCCATCTAATGATTTTTAGGTCTGACATATCTACTCCCTTTAAGAAATATTATATAATCACACTTCTATATATAACATATTACCAACTCATAAATCCCACAATTAGTCAGTCCCCCAAACTTATATTAATCAATAAATTCAGTCTTACTTGAAGTTGAACAGATACCCCTCCATCAACCTAATCAATTTGTTTTACAAATCTTATTATTTCACAGATCTTTGTTAGCCACTATCATACATATTTGTTTGCTGTTATCATCAAGACATCACTTTTCCATTCCATTTACAGTCCATACAGGAGAGCCTCCTCCTCTTTGTTGTATATGGATGGTCCCGTGAAAATGCTCCCTCGACACACCCCAAATCTACCACCTTTTTCATGTTGGCCACTGATTCTCTATGTGTATTTTTCTGTGGGTTTCATGCCAGATCTTATCAGTCTCTTTCCTGTCGCTTGTATGTACAGCTTCGTGGGAAATTTTCTCCAATCGCTCTGTCTGCTGCTAGGTTTTGAATTCCAATTTCACCACATTCTGGCTTGTCTGAATTAGCTCTCCAGGCCCCTTCTACACTGCGACATAAAATCCAGATTATCTGTTTTGAACGGGATGATATGGCAGTGTAAAAGGTGGATTATCTGCTTTGATAATCTGGATTATATGGCAGTATAAATGGTACCTCAATCAGCTTTGCCAGAGAATTATGTATTTCTTTCAATTCTACTGTTACTTCTTTTCTTATAATTTTCAGTTCTGTCAAAATTTGGTTAAATTCAACTGATTTTACACAATCAGCCAATGTGCTCTCCATGGCCATTTTGTCCTTAATTATTAATGTATACATGGTGGCAGTAAAATACACTTTCTTTCATTGTTGTTGTTGCTGTTGCTAGGCTGTTAATTTATCCCCCAAAAGGAAGCTGTTGTAGTTCAGATGGTTGCTTTCTGTTTCTTCATCCTGGGAAAGTTCATTTATTATGGCTTTGAGGAAAAGCAAAACTTTAACCTGTTGATGGGTGTGAATATTTTTAGGCATTACAATCGACCCACCACATAAAATTTATTAACCTTGACGTTTCTTAAAAGACTTAAAACAAAAGCCCATTAGCTTTCTAGGGAAATTGGCAACAGTTGTTTCTAGTTGCATTCCATTTAATTTCAGATAAGAGATTTAGATAACTCATGTCTCAAGAGCCGAACTTGAAGGCCAATGGGAAGTTCATTATCCAACATCTAGGAATGAATCTCAAGGTACAATCTTTTTTAAAATATTCTTTAAAAATGGCAATTAAATGTTCCTTTTGCTGAATTACAGCTGCCATACTAGGACAGGTGTTTTTTCTAATCCCTAACTCTTCTGTTCTTGCTGAAATAAAAAAAGAAACTTGGCAGGACATCAGAGGCAGAATTGGTTTTTACAAAAACATCCACTTTTTCCTTGCCTGGAAAATGCCACCCTTCATCCAAGATAAATCAGAACCAGTAATTATCCACAGGTGGGGACTTCTCCCCTCAGACTTTATTGGAGGAGATGTTGACAGATCACCATATTAACCTGTTCTCTTTGTTGGGGGTGCCATGATTGTGCATTTCTACATGGCACAATGGTGTTGGAGTGGATGGCCCTTGGAGTCTCTTCCAAGTCTATGTTCTTATGGTTCTTGGATTCTGTGTCCTTATAACATGGTAGCAAAACATGAGGACTTAGCTCATCTTATGCAGTATGCTATCCATTTTTCATGACTATCCTGATGTTTCTTCACTAATAGTAAACATGTAGGGACACTACTCTCAGTGCTTTGCAGACCACAAGTGATGCCTACAGTGACTGCAAGAATCAGGGAGAATATATCTTATCCCATTTATCCTGTCATTGACTTAGTTTAATATTTAGCCAGTAATCCAGAAACATTACTATCTTTAAAATTGATACATTTTTTCAATAGCATGATATCTAAAGCAAGAGATATGAACTCTGGTAATTCAAATAAGCAGGACACACAGGCCTGTAGCCGGGGGGGGGGGGGGGGGTTAGGGGTTCACACCCCCCCCCCCATTTTTCAGGTTAAAAAAAAACCTGGTTTACTCATGAATTTTAACTGGTTAACCAAATCACCATGCTAAGTCTATGAGACGCAAAAAATTAAGAGTCCCTCCAGACACTATTGCAAGCAGATATTGACAGGCCTGTAGCTGGGGGAGGGGGGGGGGGGGTAGGGGTTCAACCCTGAGGACACATATGATGTACCAGTTGTAGAGAGTTGTAGAGGTCCTACAGCCCTGAGGACACATATGATGTACCAGTTGTAGAGAGTTGGGAGTAGGCAGAAGTTTTCTTCAGTCAACAGAAATCTTTGGGCCAAAACAAACAACATGAATTCTAACAGTGAGAAAAGTACAGCACTACATTTAGGAAATTAAAAAGATGTGCAGAGCTATAGATAAGAGTTTCACCTTGTTTGAAAACAGTCCATTTAAAAGGGATCTAGGAGTCTTAGCAGACAACAAGCTCAATATGAGTCAACAATGCAATGCAGCAGCTAAAATTGCCAATGCAGTTCAAAGCCACATCAATAGAAGTATAGTGTCTGGATCAAGGGAAATCAGATGTCACTTGGAATACTGTTTCCAATTGTGGACACCACAATTCAAGAAAGATAATGACAAGCTGGAATATATCCAAAGAAGAGCAACCAAAATAATCAAAGGTTTGAGAATCAAGTCCTATGAGGAACAGCTTAGTAAACATGTATGTTTAGCTTGGAGAAAAGAAGGCTGGGAGGGGACAGGATAGTCATGTTTAAATATTTGAAAAGATATCACAGTGAGCAAGTGGCAAACTTGTGTTCTGGGGCTCTGGAGACTAAGACATGGAGCAATGTATTGAAATTGAATGAAAAAATCCACCTAAACATTAGGAAGGATTTTTGTGGTAAGAGCAGCTTGATAGTTAAATATGCTGTCCTGGAGTATGCTGGAATCTCCTACTCTGAAGGTTTTAAAACAGAGACTGGATGACCATCTGTTCGGATTTGATTGTGTATCCCTGTATGGCAGGGGGTTGGACTGGATGACTCTTGTGGTCTCTTCCAACTAAGTGATTCTATGAATAAAATTTAACAGAGAATGCAAAGTTCTATATTTAGACCACAAAATTAAAATGTGCACTTATAGGATGGGGATACTTTACTAGCATTAATATATATGAAAAGATTATTGGGATTATTGTTGATCATAAATTGAACATGATGCTGCAAGAAAGAAGAAAAATAATATTAGAGTCCACATTAATAGAACCCTAGTTTTCAAGTCACAGGGAAGTAATAATTCCACTATGTTCTGCACTCATTTGGAGTATTCCTTCCAGTTCTGGGTCCCTCGTTTCTAAAAGGATATACTGTAGGCAAGTTGGAGTAAGCTCAGAGAAAGGCAACATGATAAGAGATATGGACTCAGAGAGTAAATCATATATGGAAAGATTGAAAGAGCTGAGCATGTTCATCCTCTTGAAGCATTCTTTAAATATCTAAAAGGCTGCTGTGGGGTGGGACCAGGTCTACTGGTTTGAAGTTATAGGAGAGTAGACTTTGATGGAAGATTAAAAGGAATGTATTGACAGTAAGAGCAATTTGACAATGGAACCCAGTTCAGAGATTTCCAAACATTTCGGTTAATGACACACTTTTCAGACATGCATCATATCTCAACACAGTAATTCAGTTTTACTAGCAAACCTGGGTTAAAGCACTTCCTTAGAAGAAATGCGGGCACATACATCAGTTCTAATAGCAAAATGTATGGGGACGTAACAAATCTCATGAAGATGTTTTTTACCTTTTAAAAAATATATGATTTGTAAGATAATAACAAACATTTCCAAGAGTTTTGTCAATTCTTGTTACATTTGTGTGACACACCTATACACTGCTGCCAACACACTAACATGTCACGACACACAGTTTAAAAAGTTCTGACCTAAATTACTAATGAAATTTCTTTCTCTGGTGGTTGTTGTTATTGTTGTTTAACATATAGACAGTTGCTTGCTGGCCCTGCTCTGCCAGGATTTCCTGCACTGAGCAGAAGTTTGGACTCATTGGCCTATGGATCCCCTTCCAACTCTATGATTCTATGATCATATATATTATTTCACCCTTCCATTATAACCCTGTCATTTTTCTTAGATAAAACACAACAGTTTTAGCAGACAGAGCAAAGAGAAGGATTATGGTAACAGTGAAAGGGAAAAACCAAGGTTTCTTTTTTCATATGGAATTAAAGCTGGTTTAATGGGGTATGAAAGAATATTTTACTGGAAACAATGAGGAACAATTGTCTTGTGCATGCTTCATTTCACAGGTCATTATTGCATTAAGAAGTAAATCGACCAAGTCCGGTAAATAACAGTCTCTGTGTTGCTGAAAGCTTGAAACCAAACAATCTTCGCACTCTTCAACTAATATCCCTGCCATTTTTAACCCTAGCAGAGATCCGCTGCAGGCTAAACAATTATTGTCTTCAACCATCCCTACCAGGTAAGCATTATTCATGTTACCTCTCATCCTCCTTCCCTAGCAAACCCCATGAGGATAAGGTTTTTGCATTGCTTTTTTGTTTATTAGCCAACTTGTGTGTCTGCTGCCTTTGAAAAACAACACACATTTTACCAAGTGCTTCAGGCACCTTTAAACATGCTGCTTCCTCTGCAAAATTAATTGTTGCAAAACACACCACTTCCTGTGTGCAAAGCACTCCATGCTAACACTCAGCAGTTTGCTTTGGTGGTTTATCTGCTTGAGAAATTTGGAGAAATACAATTTTCTTGAAACTTTTATAGAAAATGTATCAGCAAGGACAAAGACTCTCTTTCAATCGTTAGTGTAGCGCCATGTAGGATCATGATTGTTTTTCAATCAAGGTTCATAAAATATAGCATTGCCTTTCTTTCAATTTATAAAATCATGTTTTCAGAAGTTATTTCTGCTGCAATAGTTTTTAAAACAACCCTTAAATAAAAGTGTGTCTGCTAATGTTTAAATTTCAATTTCTCAAAATTTAGAAAGACAATTTCAATTTGTCTCAAAACAGAAGTGTAAAATGGCATAAAGTTGTGCAAAAGCAATTTTTCTAACATTCAAACTTCATAATTGTTAGGAATCCATTCTGTCACCTCTATCCTTTTGGTTCTTCACACTATCTCTCAAACTGTTTTGTTTTCTCATTCTGGGGGAATCAGGAAATACTCAGATTATAGATGCTTGTCAATTTTAACTATAATTTCCCTGTAGCAAGTTATATATGTGACCAGGAGTGAGGCTAATCTTCTGTGGCTTTAGAACAAGATATTTTATAGTCACCTATTTAAGGCATTGCTGTGTGAATCTATGCTAGTTGAGAAGGGTTATGAAGGCCCAGACCGAGGCACTGGGAGCTCCTAAGTGTCTAAGAAGAAGAATCTGTTCAAAGTAGGAATAGAACTCTGTTTAGGGGGTAAGTGTTTTATCAATCTTGAGATGCTTTCAGGGTCTGGACTGCTGTGAAGCACCTGGGCTCATTCAGGAATCAGAGAATCATAAGAGTCATAGGACCGCATCAGATATCCTTCCCTTTTCCACACTTATAAAACAGTTCACAGACAGAGTCCCACAAAGGCCACCATATGATGCAAAACTACTTCCGTGAACATTTTACAACTCTAGAGATTGGGGGGGGGGGGGGAGAGAGAGAGAGAGAATTAATCTTCTGAGCTTCTGATTCATGTGAAAACAGGAGACGGCACTTATTTACACATGGGATGGGATCTGTCAGATTCCCCTGTGTTGCTTCGTTTCAGTGACGTAAGGCATTCCTAGGGGCGGTCTCGTAGTAAGCATTCATGCTCCAGTTCTCTGCAAAAATCTTGCTGCACAATCCTTTCATCACAGTAATTTTAAAATTAAATTTAATCATTAGAAATAGCATAATTTTAAGATGTCACTCTTTCATTGCTCCTTCATTGAAACCTTGACTTTTGAAATTGCGCTATTGTTTTCTTTTTTATTTTGCCAGTTTTAGGAAGTACTGTCTGTCTTCTAGAAAGCTCTGGAATAATTTATAACAACAATTTAAAAAAGAGTGCAGACTAGGGGGCACTACGGTCACTTGTGTGATCACTAAGAACATGGATGATTTTAGCAGATGTCATCAAAGATATAGTGATGGATTTTGAAAAATGACATGATTCTATTTTAAACACAAGAGGAAGATACACTACAGTAAGAAGACAACCCCACCCCCACCCCCGCTTTCCACAACTCATTTGATGAGGTGCCCAGAATCAGAGTTCGAAGAGACCACATAGACTGTCCAGTCCAAATCCCTGCCATGCAGGAAAAGCATAATCAAAAAACCCTTGACAGATGGTCATCCATCCTCCAAAGGAGCTTCCACCACACTCCGAGGCAGAGAGTTCCACTGTTGAACAGCTTGTACAGTCAGGATGTTCTTCCTCATGTTCAGGTGGAATCTCCTTTCCTGTAATGTGAACCCATTACTCCATTGAACCCTAGTCTCCAGGCAGCAGAAAATAATCCTACTCCCTCTTCCTTATGACATCTTTTCAAATATATAAACATGACTAGCATGTCTTTTCTCAACCTTATCTCCTGAGGCTTATCATGCCCAGGTCTTTTAGGGGAATGTTTTTATATCTCCTATTCCAAGGATTCAAGTATTCTATTATTTGTTACGTTTCTGTCTTGGGTTTTTCCTTTCTTTTCTGGCTGCTCACCTGGTTTCAAACTCCTTCGTCTCTTAGCTTCCTCCATTTGCAAATTTGCTCTTGAAAGCAAAACCTGGGCATAATTCTTTTCTTACACAAAAGCTATGCAATAATACATTTATGAGGCATAGAATAAAGTGATAAAATAATATAATTAATGATAAAATCAAACAAACTGCAGAGGAATGGCAGAGCAAGCTACCACTTCTATTGCATCTAGGCATGATCTCATGCTTTATACAGGTAGAGAAAATGGGTTCCTACCCCAGATTATCAAAATAAAATATCCAATTGTGAAGTGCTAAAATCGGTTTTCCATTATCTGATCATGTCATTGAACATTGACAGTAGTGTACATTGTAAAAAAGCAACACCAAAATTTCAATATTAAACAGTAAAGTAAAAGAAGAGCACGAACAAGATAAATCTTAGATGTAAAGACCTCATGGGTCTTTTTTAGGAGGTAGGTTTTAAATCTAGGGGCTAAGAGAAGAGTATATAGGGTATACATAATCTGCTTTTGTATAATCAGTACAGCATTTAGTCATGGGAGTTCTAATTTCAGCAAAAAGGAAATAATACATTTTAGGGCAAGTTGTGGGAAAGCCCCAGCCAATCATTTAGAATTCCCAGGGATAAGAAGCAGAAACAAGAATGACCACTTGATCCACATTTCCTCCAGTGACCGTACTCAGTGTCTCAACTTTCATGTCCATTCATGCATGTGGTCTGTCTTGTGAAAATTCTTAGTGTGGCAAAAACTGTAGTTTTCTGATACGTGTAAACTACTCCCTTTATCGCAAGTCATGAACATGAAATAGGGAACAGTTAAGGTTTTTAAGGACAATTTGGCACACACTGGCATAGATGTACTGATGTTGGCTCATGATTCATAATCAGGTCAGAGAAAGCAGTTTTTAAAAAGCCAATATCGGAACCAAGACAGTGAATTAATCAGCCCTCTAAGCAGCCAGAGAGAAGGTTCCTTAGAGAAATGCCTTTTACTGGGTAAGACATTAGACATTTTGTTTAAAGATTAGACATTTTGTTTAAAGATTAAAGTTCTTTTTGTGCTTAATCGGTTTCTAGGGCAGGGTGGAAAATGGGATTAATTACTGTCCCTTGCATTGAACTCCCATGCTGGAGAAGTCATAAAGGATGCAACTTTCCTGCAAAATGGCCTCCACCAGAAGCAGCATGCTCAAGAGATGCTAATTGTAATTAAAGAGTTTATTTGGAATCACAGAGTAGAGTCTTAATCAGGAGGAGAACAGAGTTTCACGACATCTACTTTCAGCACATGGCTATATAACAAAATAGGTCTTTTGAAACAGGCAGTTTGCTTTAAAAGGTTTGAGAAGGGTTTTATGCCACAGGGGCTAATATTCTCGCCTCTGTGGGACTCAAGTGAAATCTTATTAGGTCAATCGTTTGGAAAACATCTCTCATTAAGGGATCTCAAAGCACTTGTGAAAAGTGAATAAAATTATCCTGCTCTGCTTGGAATGATCATAGACCACCCTGACATTAAGGAATGTACAGGCTATGTTGAATTAAATTAGTTGCCCTGAAACAAGCAGAAACACAAACCATTGGAAATAGTATCCTGAGACACATATTCTGAAAGCCTGATTTTTTTTTATTTTTAAAGGATTGCTAATAGAATCAATGTATGTATATGTTGGTTGTTTTAGAGTTATAGGCAAAGTAGAGATGTATATTTGTTAGCTAATTGTCTAAGTATGTCTATGTTTATGTGCTCATAAGTATTGTGACTTTTCTTTTTGTTGCTTTTATTGTCAAACATTTTAATTAAAATATTGGGGGGGGACAATTGGATTTCTTTCCAAATATGTTTTCAGATTATAATCCTGCATTCATGAATATAATTAAGAACTCGCTTTAACTCAAGATTGAATTATTCATTTGCATAATGAAAATATTTAGAGAAATGTATATGATTTTTCAGAAAATAAAGAAACTGATATTAAAATGGTATGGGTGTGTGGAGTACAGAGGTGTTTCTTTCTCTAGAGGTTTTTAAACAGAAGTTAGATGTTTTGTGTCAGGTTTTCATCATTATTTATTCCTACATGGCAGAATGGATTTGGTCTGGGTGGTCCCTGTGGATGCTCCACTGCTTACAACAGTATGGGTGGAAAAGTCCAAAGCTGAATTAATACAGAATCTAGAGTCCAAGTTCAATAAAAAAAATCCAGAGTCCAAGACTATGTCCACATATCATGAATCCAAGACATCTAATTTTCCAAAGTCCCAGTTCCAAACACTGACATTGCTGCCAGCAACAAGGTGCCACACTTGAGCTCATTATGTACTAGGTTCTCAGGTGTTGCCTACTGATAGCTCATTTCTTTGCTAACCTGAAGGATCTGAGAAATCTACCCTTCTCTCTTCACAGGTCCAAAATGGGGGCAACACTGATCTGAAAAAGCATTGGCTTTCAATTGCCATATCACAGTGCTGGCTCATGTGATTAAGTCTGTGACCTATTAAACCTCTTAATCTCTTTCATATGCACTTTTACTCAAGGCAGATGTCACTCATCCTATAAGTGTAGCCCCCTACATTACCATACATTATTCCCCACATAAATTCATTTTATTAGTTTTGGCCCGGCTCTCCAATTTGTTAAGAAAATGTTGGATTTTGATCTTCTGAGGCATTGTCTGGTCCTTCTAATTTAGTTTCATCTGTAAATTTATATGCATGCCTTCTATTCCATCATCCAAGGAATTGATAAAGATGTTGACTAGCTCTGGGCCCAGGACAGAACTCTGTGTCACCTCACTGGTCACCGGATGAAGAAGAATCAGTTCAGTCAATCACTAACAACAGTGATTCTCAACCTCGGGTGCCCAGGTGTTGTTAGTCTACAGCTCCCAGAAGTCCCAGCCAGTTTACCAGCTGTTAGGATTTCTGGAAGTTGAAGGTCAAAAACATCTGGGGACCCCAGGTTGAGAACCACTGACTAACAAATCCACCCAACAGTAACATTATCTAGCCCACATTTTATTAAGTGTCCTTACTGGCTTAAAAAGACATGGCTGTGTACACCATTTTTAGTTATTGATGTTTTAATTTGGAAGCCAATTTGATTGTTTTTAAACCTTTTCCCTTGTGTTCTTAGCTGAATCTTATTTCAACCTTGTAGTGCTTTGGATATACTGTCACATTATTAATTAAACAAACAAATAAATACAATTACAGATGAAATTTATCCCAGATTAATACAAGATAAGTTTGGAAATGTAAGACAAAATTGTACCAAAAGCTGTGCTAAATATTGATCTATTTATTTCACCAAGGGTAGTTGCTAGTCTTTGAAAAAAGAGGTGGCTTAGCACTAAACAAATACTTGGAGAGAAAAGTAGGGCAATTTTTGCCCTGGAGAAATGTAAGCAGAGCCCAGGAAGAGAGTTCAGCATTCCTCTAAAATTAGAGATTAAATCAATTATACAGCACAAAACTACAGCAGATGTAGAATCTAAAAAGTAAATCTGTGTAGAATTAGCCATCATGTTGTGATCTTTTAATATTCAAAAATATGAACTTTATAAGAAAAGAACAAGAGCTCAGTATACATATTTTTAAAAAATTATTCCCATGAACTTTAACAAATAATTATAGAAAGAAATATACCCTATGAAATGAATTGCCTGAGTAGCCATCATCAGCAAATAGGGAAATATATGTCCTTGTTTTGTCCATTCTTGCAAGAATGAAACATTTCAAAAGAACTCTCTCTGCTGAGTAATTACAAGGGTTTTCTCTCTCAAATGATTCTTTAGTTATTAAACTATTTATATCCTGTCCATTATCTGAAGATCTCATTGAAGCATATAATAAAAATTGGACAAGTGAAATAGTCTAATTAATTAACATAATTTTAAAAAGTTCAAAACATTTGAAACAATTAACAAAGTAAAAGACCAATTAAATGTTAAACTACTATAAAGTAGTTTACAATTAACTGAAACCATGTGTGTAGTAGGTGGGTTTTGTAAAATAACTTTTTAGGTTTCCCCATTGAAATTAAATTTATTATTTTTGTTCAAACAAGTAAAAAATATTTCTACAACCCACCACTCCAAGGTTTTAGCAGTCAGGAATATTTGTGTATATGTTGTTAAAAAGATGTATCTCCATAATCCTGGGAGCTGGCTAAACAAAAAAAGTATTATGATAATAGAAGCACAGGAAATTGCCTTGTATTGAGACCATTGAACCACTTAGTCTGGTACTGTCTACACTGACTGATGTTTCCTGAATGGTTTCCCCAAAACCCAACTGCTACTGAACAAGAAAATCAGCTAAATGAATATCCTCAGGAACAAAGGTAAATTGAGTTCATATAAGGAGTATGCCTCATGTGAAGGATGCCCTCAGATGAGTGCAACGTTTTTCCCATGTGGGGTTTTTCCCATGTGAAAGTTCAATTAAAATTTGAAATGCCGGTACCTTAGACCTTCCTGGGATATAAATCATACAAGTGACATACACAAGACATTTTTAAAATATTTCCTATACATATATAATCATAAATTATCTAATCATAGAATGGGATGATGCCACAAGGGCCATTCTGGACACATTCCAGCTTGTCGATATCCTTCTTCAATAGTGATGGCCAGAACTGGACATGTGAAGTCTTATCAAAGAAGAATAGAGTTCATTTTTCCTGATCTAGACACTATACTCCTGCTGATTTGGCCTAGAATCGCATTGACTTTGCAGGACAGTTTGATGAAGAGCACCTTGCAAACTTGGAGGAATCTGTGAAGAGCGAATGGGGTTGGAGAAAACCCTTGATAAGAAAAGATCCTGAGGGTAGATGGGAGGGAGTTGTGGGATGGGAGGAATGGAGGAAGCTGAGAAGTGTGACAGAGGAGGAAAAGAGCCTGTGGAATTTCCTTTATCTAAACTGCCATTACATTTATCTGTGTGAAAAAAGACATAAATATTCTATATGCTGAGATTGTCCCTTTATGGAATGTGAGTTGGCAAATACACAGGTAAATTCTCACGTGAAGTCTCAAGCCCAGAAAAAAATGAGTGGTGCCATCAGAGGTAGATAGGATTCCAGTGACAGTGTTGATGGATTTAGCTAGCTGCTAACCCTCTCTTGAGTGAAATTTTTATAATTAGATGTATACATGGATCTGAAACTGTGTGGGACATTCCACTGGCTATGATAAAAAATAGTAAGACAGAATCAATGACTTAAAGTGAAAGTGGTACCAAGGGTTGTCAAAAGAGGCTGTGTTGGGGTAAGACTAATGACCCAAGCATCTTTAGCTGAGGAAGAGGATAGCTGCAATAGTTATAATATCCTCAATGGGGCAAGGATAGTAGCTTGGCAACAACATGATTTCTCCTTGACATATGTGTTAGGCCAGGCTCAGTCCCAGGAAACTGCTGACTCAGTATATCCTTGGAGGACTCAGCCAGTAGTGGTTCCCAAATCAGGTGGTAGTGTGCACTTTTGCGTAGATTTTAACTGGTTTACTGAAATATCAAATGTGATGCCTATCCCATGCCCTGGGTTGATGAATGATTGAACAAGCTAGGAAATGTGCAAGATGTCACCTCATTAAGAGAGGTGTGCAAAATGACTGACATCCAATTAGTAATTCATTTCGGAGATTTGGATGGCCCCTGCTTCATTTCCTGAAGATTCAGAGGGCTCCAGTTCCTATTCATAATCTGAATCTCCAAAGCTTCATAATTGCTTCTTTAAGATTGGTTCTATTACTGGCAATGGGGAAATTTTTGAGGCTTGTTTCTCTGTTATTTTTATGGCTACCAGGAAACCTTCTCACTTGTAGGCAATATTTACAATTTTAAGCCTGCCAAGTTTCAGAACATTTCAGTCATCCATTGATTTTTAGGAATTTTTTTAAGCTTTTACAATTTTTTTTAAAATACAAAAGTTCACCAGAGGAAGGTTATAGACAGGGATATGAAAGGACAGAAAGAAACAGACCTCCAGCTATTATAAATTTACGTTTTAACAAACATACAGAAATAGAACAGACCTCCAAACACACGTCTTATCTTTCTCCTGCAAACACCACAAAAACAGAGATGCTGAGGGGAGGATAAGACCAGCTTTGCAGAAAGCCATGTGATTGACTTTCTTCCTCTGAGTGGCTGACAAGGAAAACATGCAGCTGCTCTTGTCAATCACATCAGCCCCCACCCCTATCCACCCCAGGCAATGATGGAAAACGGAGTATGTTTTGCACTGAAAAAAAAAGCTCTGAAACCACAAATCTTTACGAATCTCTCCAAAAGTTTTGGAGGCTGCTGTTTCAATTTGTAAATGCTTCAGAGAACCCCTTTCCTATTAGTAATTCAGAGATTCATATTAATAAATCATATGAATCTCCAAATTATGAAATTGAGATCTGAAACTGCACACCCACTACTCATTAGATCTATCAAAGGGCTACTGGCAGATTCCTTTAATGGAGGAGTATTGAGAAAAGGCAGCATTTACTACTACTCAAATTCTCTACCACTTTACCTTTTTGTCCTTTGGGTGGGTGGCAGCTACTTTCCAATGTTTAATAGGTATAGTATTCCAACCATTGTAGGATTGTGTGGGTGCATATATAGATGCTATCATTATTTTCAGCCCCTCATGGAACTCCCATTTGGTTCATGTACAGAGGGTCTTAGAGGCTCTCAGACAGGTGAGTCTCATGGCCAATAAAAAATGTGAGGTGGCACAAATGGAGCTGTATATTTGGCTTATATCATAGGCAGGGGGGGAGATTAAACCCGTGCCTGTAAGGGTAGATCAAGTGGTCAGGTGGTCCAGGCCTCAGACTTAGAGAGAAATACAACAGTTTTGGGGGGGGGGGGGTAGCAAGGTATTATAGAAAATTTGTTTTATATTTCACCAATTTAGCTGTTCCCCTAACTGATTTGTTTAAAAAGAGAGGTCCAGAAAAAAAAAACCCCAATGGAGATAATGAGAAGAATTCACATTTTATGGGATAATCATCATCATCATCATCATCATCATCTTAGCGGTTTTCTGGTATTGTATATTTCTGCCACTTCTGTGACTGTTCATTTGTATTTTGATTCTGTAGCCCACTTGTCGATGGATGTCCAGAATCGGCAGCATCTGCCGCGGTCCTTTTTATCCTGGGCGACGACCAAGCCAGTATAGACTTCGTTTTGGTTTGATTCTCCATAATGCTAATAGGTTAGATGCTCTTAGTTCCACTCCTCAGCTGAGACCTCTCTGGCTTGGTTGGACCTGCCGGTAGTTACACTACCGCCAGCACAGCTCTCAGTGTCCTTGGAACAGTTAAGCCCCCCCCCCCCCCCCACCACGACAAGGTGGCACCTACGGAAAATGAACACGCAAAGATACTGTTGGACTTCCGAATCCAAACTGACAAAGTTCTGGAACACAACACACCAGACATCACAGTTGTGGAAAAGGAAATGTTTTGGATCATTGATGTCGCCATACCAGGTGACAGCCTCATTGACGAAAAACAACAGGAAAAACTCAGTCGTTATCAGGACCTCAAGATTGAACTTCAGAGACTCTGGCAGAAACCAGTACAGGTGGTCCCGGTGATGATCGGCACATTGGGTGCCGTGCCAAAAGATCTCAGCCGGCATTTGGAAACAATAGACATTGACAAAATTACGATCTGCCAACTGCAAAAGGCCACTCTACTGGGACCTGCACGCATCATCCGAAAATACATCACACAGTCCTAAATGCTTGGGAAGTGTTTGACTTGTGATTTTGTGATACGAAATCCAGCATATCTATCTTGTTTGCTGTATCAGACTATGTCGTTGTGTCAATAATAATAATGAACTTTATGTGTATATCACTCTATCTCACCGAAGGGACTCAGGGTGGTTTCCAACATAGGTAAAGCATTCAATTACCAACACAGAATCATACAGCATACCTAAAATAAAATAAAAAACATGAACATATTACCATTAAAACAATTATACACATTTAAAATTAAAAGCCAGTTCCAGTAATACATTGGGTAAAATTCAACTACCACTGGTCAGAATTTCAGGGTGAGCCTAGGCCACTATGAGAAGCTGGACCAGGGCTAGTGCAAAGAAGTAACATAGGCCCAGGGGAGGAGGGTGGGTAAAGTGCAAGCTGAAGACCAGGACTAGGCCTGGGCTATGCAATTCCAAGGCCTGCTGAGCAGCTATAAGAGGACTAGACTAGTACAACAAGGTATCGTAGGGCCAGGGGCGTGGGTCAAGTGCAAGGCAGGTGGCCAGGGTAGAGTCTGGGGCTAATAATTTCCAAAGACCTGCTGGAACCACAATGTTTTCAGGTCCCTGCAGAAGGAGGATAGTGACGAGGTTTGTCTTATCTCACTAAATATATCTTTATTAAAAGAAATGCTGTGCCAAACTCCTATAATAATCACACCCAATTTTCCCCAATTGTTTATTGTATAAATTAATGCTTTGGAATATAATTTGGGAGCAATATGGGAACAGAGAGATATCCCATATTGTATTTAAGTAAATGATTAAATCCCAGGGAACAATGGTATTCTATGATTGATAAAAAGCACTGCCAGAGACATGGACTATACATACCTTAAGACACTATCTATGGGGTATCCCCTTTCAGCTGATCACAGACCACGCCCCATTGCAATGGTTGCTTCATATGAATCTCCAATTGACTAGGTGGTATTTTAGCTTCCAACTCTATACATTCACGATTTCTTACTGTCATGGAAGGCAGAGGGTTATTTATCTTAACAAGGTCAGACAACTGGAATTCAGCAGATGGGTGGTCCCATATTGGTGTGGGGGATGTATAACAAGGCGATGATGAGAATGGGAATTGTCCATGGACAGACAATCTGCTGGAATTTCTCTTGTTCTCCAAGATGATTGCCAGTGTTTCTGAAATTACCTCTGCCAGTTCTTTGGCATAGGTAATTTCTTGGATGTAATTCAACTAGCCCTGAAGACTTCATTTAGAGGAGTCAGATATTCCTACACTTACCTTATGCAGTGCTACATTTTGCCTACTGCACCATCTGCTCCATTATCCCCAACTTATAACCTTTTGAGAGAAGACAGAGACAAAGATGGTGTCTGCCTTTTCTCTGCCCCTTTCAGCATTTCTCCACCACCTTTATGCAGTGGCCTTAGCATTTCTTTCCTCTTCTTTCTTTCTTTCTTTCTTTCTTTCTTTCTTTCTTTCTTTCTTTCTTTCTTTTCTTTCTTTCTTTCTTTCTTTCTTTTTTTTTTGCTACAGGCATTAATCTGTCTAGCAAATCTGAGCTCATTCTGCTTCCTTAGGCAAGGAATACCCAGAGGTGATTTTGCCAGTTCATTTCTATGAAATATAGCCTACAGCACCAGGTATCTGTTGGCCATTCCTGTTCAAGAACTAATCAAAGCTGACCCTGAATAGCTTCCAAAATCTGGCAGGGTCTCATGCCTTTAAGCTATTTAGACCAATCCATTAGATATATTACTACAGTAGAGTCTCACTTATCCAACACTCGCTTATCCAACGTTCTGGATTATCCAACGCATTTTTGTAGTCAATGTTTTCAATACATCATGATATTTTGGTGCTAAATTCGTAAATACAATAATTTCTACATAGCATTACTGCATATTGAACTACTTTTTCTGTTAAATTCGTTGTATATAATGATGTTTTGGTACTTAATTTGTAAAATCATAACCTAATTTGATGTTTAATAACCTTCTTCTTAATCTCTCCTTGTTATCCAACATATTCGCTTATCCAACGTTCTGCCGGCCCGTTTACGTTGGATAAGTGAGACTCTACTATACTACTACTACTACTACTACTACTAATAATAATAATAATAATAATCTTTATTTGTAACTCACTCCATCTCCCTGAAGGGACTAATATTATTTGTTCATAGTGTATTTTTTACCACATTTACCATCTATTTCTTACAATTTAGGCTAATTTCATTGTATAGCATTTTATGAATGAAATATTTTATTTATCTTGGTAAGCACTGTATTCTGTGAAGTAAGCCAAATATTAACTTCCTATATAATTACAACTTTGAGAATCAGCAGTATTGATTAAGTAATATAGATAAAACTGCATCTTCACTGTGTCAGTTATGAATATAATTATGGTTAGAATTTCATTCTGTATTAAAACAGTATTACACACAGTGAGGGAGTGTGAAGGAAATATATTCAACAGAACAGCAGAGGGCTCTATTGTAAAGCTAAGCATTGTTCACTTTCCAGAAGAAAATGAAAAAATACAAAAGTTTTATACACTTCTAATAGCATAAAACCCACTAGCATCATTTGTGGCCAAGCACCCATAGGTCACAAAAAGCTCAGAAGAAAGATCAAATATTATGACTTTAGGCTATGTTTACTTCATCCATGATTTGCAACGTCTTCGGCAAATGCCAAATAGATTGATATAAAAAATGATATATAATTTTTGTGTGCATGTTCTTTGTCCAGACAGCATTTCATATGAGTAATTTGGTGCAATCTTAATTCCCTAGAATAAAACAGAGGTTACTAATGATTCAAGCAATAACACGGTATTGCTTTGATCAATAATCTTGCTCAATGAGTTGCCATAAATATACCACAAATGGTAATTAAAAAACAACGGAAACATTATATGAAATTCAGGGCTCCAACATCCATATCTTCAAACATAAAAAGTTCAAAGCAATCAAATCAGAGAGAAAAAACAGTAAATTTCACCATTTTAAAATATTGCCAGAGGGTACATGATATATCTATTCCCTTCGAAACAACATCCCACTGCCAGGAATTATAGCATGCTCTTCTCTCCACATTTCACACAAAGTGTGTGGAGGACTACATTGTATTTTATATTTACAAAATGTGTAAGCAGCATGCATTCTGTGGTTAGGGCTACACTGAATACTGCCTTCATCTGTTCAACTTGATCTTTCATATTTCCCATCTCATTAAACCAAAATACCAATTAGAGAGACAATCACATGTATGCATGTCTAAACTCATTTCGAACACAGATACACTTGTTGAACAGTACCAATGGCATCATACCATGAAAGAGATAAATTAACTTAAATTTCTCTTTAAAATCCCAGCCTATGATTATTATTTTTTTAGGTGTTTTCATGGAAAATAACAACTTATGTACAAACACATTATACTTAAGATATGGTGCTTTCATGTTCTAGACATGAACATAAATGATCAAAATTAATGTGGAAGGTCTAAAAATTAAATGTAACTATTGAATTCATTTTAGGCTACCATTCCCAAGAAAGGGTGTTTCAGAGCTTGTATTAGCCATGGAGAAATTTCTCTGCTTTTCTTCCTTCTCACTCCATGGCATTCAACAATTATTCATATATTACCTTTTTCAACGGCGTGCCACATGACCTTGGAGGTGACTATGGACAAAGCCGGCTCTTCGGCTTAGAAATGGAGATGAGCACCAACCCCCAGAGTCAGACATGACTGAACTTAACGTCAGGGGAAACCTTTACCTTTTACCTTTTTTTACTTTGTACTTTTTGTAATACCAGATACCTTTATTCTGATTTAAGAGATTCCTCAACATAAACCAGTAGCAATCCACATTTTGAAAACCTAATTTTCAAGATACCAGCACTCACTATCTGACAAAACATTTTGTGGTACTACATCTCTTTCCACAATGATGTTTTTTTAGCAGAGGGATGGGGATCTTCTAATCAGCTTTCCAAATGTGAGGTTCTGAAAGTGACCTAGAAAGCTTAACTCTTGATCAGTAAACCAGTGTTTCCTTCTAATGCATCTATAACCTTTTGTTGTAAAGGGAATATTATTTCTTACTCTGACCAGCAGGTAAAAAGTTGCTTTTAAAAGTAGCTGTTACTTCTTGTTTAGCACATTTTGCCACTTTGCCTTCGTATGTTTCAAACCTCTACATCTGTTACCTTTTCTCTAATTTATGGAATCTTGGGATTTGTAGTTTGGTGAGGTACCAGCACTCTTATTAAAATTAATTAATAAGTAAAGTAGTAGTAGTAGTAGTAGTAGTAAGTAAAGAAGTTCAAGAAGAGAGGAAAAAGGAGAAAGAATAAAAGATAAATTAAAAAGTCTGCAATTGAGGAATACAGAAACTCCTTTCAATGAGAGGAGTAACTGATACATATGATTTGATCATTATGCAATAGTCTCATATTAAGGATTTATTACAGTTTTGCACTACACCACTACAACACCAAAGAATGGACACACCATCACTCATGTCCATATCAACACCACCAGCTCCCCAGCCAAAGTGATAAGTTTAAATGTGCTTATGGAGTCCCATGTATTATCATCATTTCAGGATGAGCTGTAGCCAACCACGGGCCCCTGGTGGCAAAGTGTGTTAAAGCACTGAGCTGCTGAATTTGCGGACCAAAAGGTGCCAGGGTCAAATCCCGGGAGTGGAATGAGCGCCCACTGTTAGCCCTAGCTCCTGCCAACCTAACAGTTCGAAAACATGCAAATGTGAGTAGATCAATAGGTACCACCCTGGCAGGAAGGTAACGGCGCTCCATGCAGTCATGCCAGCCACATGACCTTGGAGGTGTCTACGGACAATGCCAGCTCTTCAACTTAGCAATGGAGATGAGCACCAACCCCCAGAGTCGGTCACGACTGGACTTAACGTCAGGGGGAAACCTTTTAACGTAGTAGCCAACCAGCCTGTCATGTTGCTGCTTTCAGTGAGCCTAGCAAAGCACTGCAGGAGGATAGTCAGAAGAACTGTGATGGCAGCCACTACCACTGCCACTGCACATATCCTCCACCACACCACCACACATCTGAGAGAGTATCTGCAGGGAAATAGCAACCTTCAGCATGAGGACAACATGTGCCAGGTGGAGGAGAACATTTGCTACATGAAGTTCCAGGATATGCAAGGAGCACATCCCCAGGAATTCCTGGAGATGAAGAGTGCTCACTAAGAGAGGCAGTGGGAGATTGGACCTCCTCTATAAGCTCTTGGCAAGGATGGTGGACCTCATGGAAAGAGGGGGTGGCAGAGGTGGAGGGATAAGAGAGGTGGCCATGGTCAGCCAGCTATAGCAGTGAAGGTGGATTCCCAAGGCACACACTCCCAATGGACTAGTACTCCCTTCCCCACCCCAGTCTCTGGGTGAACTGCCGTCCCTCCTTCCCTATGTAGCAACCACATTCCAGATAGCCAGAGAGGCCATCCAGAGCACAGAGGCAACTTGATTTGTTCTCCTCATGAGAACCAAAAAGGTGACTGTAAAGTGTCTTGTCTATGTTGCCTTTCTTACCCATGCTCCTCCCTACACTCCTATGGGAGACATTCCCACCATCAGCCACCAGCCACGTCCTCCATGCCACCATGAGCCACCCACCCATCCACATTCTAAAACACAGCTCCCACTCTCCATCTTGCATTTGGCTATATGAAGTAAAACACAACGCAACTCCCTGTAATAAAAAACATTTTAATAAAGCTTATAATGCAAAAATAGCTTTATAAAGTCTTGGGAGAGGGCAGGTGGGGAAACAAACCATAGGGAATGCTATTGAGGATGGAGGATGAGTGGGAGGCATCCCAGAACCTTTCCCAGGGTTTCATGTATTCTATGGAGTTTGCATTCTATTTCAGGCATATCTAGGAGCTTCTTATCTCTATAAATATAGTTTGGTGGATCTGGATCAAACTTGGCACACATACCCATCATGATCCAACTTAAAGCAATTGAGAGGGTTGGTGAGTGGGTCCTGATAGCAGATGACAGGAGTTGTACTCCACTCACATCTGGAAAGTTGTGGGAATCCTACCAACAATGGATCTGAATCAAACCTGCCACACATACCCATCATGATCAATTTAAAATACTGGTAAGGATAAGGGGGCATGACAAAGAATGATGGGAGATCAAATCACCCACATCCAGAGAGCCATGTGAGTCCCACCTAAATGTGTGCCTCTGACCAACACAGATCAGAGTAGAACTATTACAGTTCTTCCACATAATACTCCTGTTAATGCAGCTGATAATCACACTGACTTTCTTAGTTGCCATATCCCATTGTTGACTCATGTTCAGATGTGGTCTACTAAGATTATCCAAATTGCATTGCCATCCTTGGAAATGGACAGATTTCATCTGTTATATGTAGCTCATTTTTTTCCATCTTGGATGGTGCAATTGTGTGCCCTTCCATTTAAATGTGAAAACAACTACTTTCTCATCCAAAAATGTCTTGACCATATTCCTCAAGGAATATAAAACAGTTTGAAAGAAATTTAGTCTCTAGGGGATACATATCATTACTAGAAGCAGAACTAAGATAGACGAATGAGGTAGGAAAGCATTCAGTCTTGTGACATTGAAGTCTCCATCTTGTCCCATCTTATCTTTGGGTTAGTTTTGGTCTCGGCTGCTCATCAACAGAACTCACCCGAAAAAATGTTCTCTAAATCTCAAAATGTCAGTAAACTGATGGGATCAATGAACATGTATATGACCCCTGGTGAATTCAGTGATTCCATGTGAATAATAATAATAATAATAATAATAATAATAATAATAATAATAATAATAATAATACATTTATTACCTGCCTATCCTTATGACTTGAATCTCCATTACTTAAATCTCCATTGTGGTGGCACAACGGGTTAAACTTTTGTGCCAGCTGGACTGCTGACCTGAAGGTTGGGTTGCTGACCGGATAGTTGCCAGTTCAAATCCAAAAGACAAGGTGAGCTCCCGTCTGTCAGCTCTAGCTTGCAGGGACATGAGAAAAGCCCCCCAGCAGGATGGTAGCACATCCGGGCATCTCCTGGGCAATATCTCTGTAGATGGCCAATTCTCTCACACCAGAAGTGACTTGCAGGAAGTTCTCAAGTTGCTTCTAAAACAATAAAAAAACGTACATGATTTAAATATTTGTATATTTTAAAATTGTATATTTTGTATATTTTAAATTGTATACTAATGCTTTTATGTCAAGCTGTTTTGAGTCCCCTTTAGGGAGATAAAACGGGGTATAAATAATGATGATATGATGATGATGATGATGATGATATATGCAGATTGTCTAGAATTGTTTAGTGTATTTGAATTTTGAACTGTATGATTTTTCCCCCCAGTGGGGACAGACTTACCACATAGGCCCCTACATGACAATTAAATCTTACTCTGTGAGGTAACTTTAATAATAATAATAAGCTTTATTTATATCCTGCCCCTCTCCCGAAGGGACTTGGGGCAGCTTACAGCAAAACAAATGAATACATGAATACTTTAGTTCTATTTTAATCTTCTATGTAGAGAAAGTTCATCCTTCACATCTGAGAACATACATGCCACTTCCCACAGGGAAATAAAGGTGGAAGAACATAGACCCTAAGAGTTAGGTTTTTAAAAAATCCCTCCTGTTCTCTATGTTGCCTTGATTCAGATGTTCAGCCTTTGGGATAACAATGTCTTTTCTCTCACTATGCCATTCAAAGTGAAGCAGACTGTGTGAATTTAGGAGCACGCCTATGAATTATCTGCAACTGATATGTATTTATTGCCATTATATGTTGGGGTTTCTGCACTCCTGCCACTCTCCAACAATTCCCCCTAAAAGGCGTGTAAGGCTTACAAAGGGAGAGGGTCAAAAGTAAGTTGACCCCTGACAGAATGTACAATTATTAGAGAAGGCCAGGACAACAGCAGCTGCTGGAACCCCACTGGCAGAGCAAAGTACTTCCAAAAGTCAGATTATTAATAATATGCTCAGGTTTCCCCCTCCGCAGCCCTGCTACAAAGTCCGAGGAGAGTTACGGCCCGCCCCAGCAGCTGCAATAATTGTGTTCCTATTGTTGCCCGGACCTCCTCCTGACCACCCCCTACAAGTGTCCATTGTTGAAACAGAGTTAAGTGATTATACGCTCCAGCCGACAGGGTTCGGGCCCAGCTGCCTAACTGCTGACACACAAGCACCGGGCAGGCGGGGTGACCCAGGCCTGCGAGACGGGGCTCTAACGCGCCAGGGCCTTTGCATAAGTCAAACGGGAACAAATGAGGCTTTCTCTCTCCTGCTGACGGAGCAGCCCTGTCCGCCTTTGAAGTGGTGGCTGCTGAGAGGCTCCTGGGGCCTCTCCCCTTCAGCCCAAGCAAGTGCCCTGCTTTGGCTACGCGACATGCTCATTAGCTCTGCCCCATTTAATGATTTTTGATTGAAAGGTGGCAGCGCGGTTGCTCAAAAGGCTCCATGGAGTCAGGCCCACAAGAAAGGCCTTCCTTGTGCAGTGCCCTAAATTTGGAATTTCTGAACAGCGCGTTCTTGTTCTTTGTGGCAGATAAGGACTGAGCGTGAAATTCGTAATTAAGCAGTAAATAGTGTATGGGGTGTCAGCAGATGTGGCCGGTCACCATGGAGATGGAGTCACATGAACATGAGAGCAGAGGCAGAACTCAAAGCCTGGGGCCTGACAGTGAGTGACAGCTGAAGAATCCTACAAAGCTTGTCAATGGGATGTATGTGTTGGGCTAATTATTTCAGACCATTAATGGAACTTAAACATCAAGGCGACTTCTAAAATTAAACCAAGTGATTGTGGTCAAATCATGAACACATAAACTGTTCCCTATCTTTAGAAAGTCTCAGATTACTAATGATCTGATGTTGGTGCTACAAGGCCGACCTCCCCTAGTATGATGATCAAATCTTCTCATCCTTTCAGCTGTAAAAAGATCTCTGTGAAACTCTAATGTTGACTTATGCTTACTGCAAGAAGTCAGTCAAGGCCGAAAACAGGTAAGGCAAATGAGCATCCCTTTTGTTTGCTTGTTTATTTGCAACGCTGACTTTGGAGAACGGTTCTTTGAGATCCCAAGTCCTTAAAGTTAAAGAACATTTGGCATGATCTCTAATTGTCCACTGCAGGAGGCCCTTCACACACATTTTTATTGCAATGGCATCTTCTTACAATGCTATTGTTGTTGTTATTGTTGTTATTGTTGTTGTTATTATTATTATTATTATTATTATTATTATTATTATTATTCTGCTTTATCTCTCAAAGTGGCTTACATTAAAAGCATTTCAATACAATTTAAAATCCAGAAACGGACAACCATTAAAATAGAATTAAACATTGATGGTTTTAATTAAAAATTGACAGTTAAAATCCTTAAAACTGATTAAAAATGTATTCAAAGCGAAAACCTTGCCAACGTAGTTTATCTTCCCAAACGTATTTACACTCTACTATTTTACTCTAAAGAGTATGTCTCCATTCACTTGCATGTAGACATACACATTACTACAGTCTTTAAAATAAGATCCACACACCTGTCTATCATGTAGTAGTACGCTTATTGATTAACCCATTGGCCATATCAAAACACTTGACAAACACATTTAACACATACACATGCAGCATACAACCCACAGTACAACAAAAGTTAAAATAAACCAGCTGTTAGCAAGGGATCAAGATCCCAATCCAAAGGATTTATCATGTAAAATGTGCCATGCCTAAAGGAACCAAATTTATATTGTTGTGAGCTCTCTATTGTCCACGCATTGATAGTAATTTTATTTCTTCTAGACAAGAAAAAAGTTGGTAAATATATGCAGAAGACATATGAAACACTTAGCATGCAGCAACTCCCGACTGACAGAGAAAGTCTCGCCGTTCCAAATTAGTTCGTAAAGGGAGGTTTTATGTATGTGGCAGATAAAAATTAATGCCAGAGTCGTTTTTTCAAATACTTATGGCCCTGAAACATGTAAAAAGAGTAATGGACTCCACCCCAGGCCACTCTTGATGCTTGGATTTCTCTTCACTGAGCATGGCTGTCGCAAACTTCCACTGTTAACGTTAAATATAATACATATACTTCTGAACTATGTTTGGTTTCCAAATTTTGTCTGAAACTTAATAAGACTGAGTAGATGCTCAACAGAAAGATGCATAGGATTTTGTCATTCAGCCCATAATGCTAGTCCTTTTCTATTTAAAGAACTGTAAGCTTTGCCATGTTTTTGTTAAATGTACAATAATAAAAAACATGAATATTTGGGAAAGAGCAGCAAGGGGCAACAGCAAGTCAAAATGTTGATTTTGAGACGGGAAAGAGCATAGTAGCATTCACTATAGTAGCATCCATCTGATATTTGTATAATCAGAGGGTTTCATTCCCATGATATGTTCCAGAGAGGAACTACATATCAGATACATACCAAAGAGTTTCACATTACCTTAGATCCAATGTTGGAAGAAAAGAAGGATATTAATTAATTAATTAATTATATAATATGGTTTGCAAACAATTCAATGTTCTGCACACATCGATGGAGATAGCCAGCTATGCAGTATATCCACTACGCTAAAACAATTATACCTAAGTTCACCTCTAGAATTATTTTCCAGTTGCTCTGCCAATAGAAGGGAATTACACTTTGCATACAGCAGACAAATACACCTTGTTTGTGCAGTATTTGCAGATGTTCACTAAGCTGCCAAACAATAGTAGATAAAACTCTTGATCCAACAGTAGAATCATCCACCCACAGGCATTCGATACAATGTCCAAGACATAGCTGAGAATCATTCTTATTTCTACTATCAGTCATTTTTAAATTAAAAGGACAGATTGAGGACACAGCCAGATGCTTCTCCAATCCTGCCCACTTCCCCTGCGGCACAGAATAGGCATGCAGGGGGGCTTCAGTGATATGGTAAGTCCAGAGGTCTGATGCATGGCTCAGTCTCATGTAGGTCTGTGTGCAAAGTTACTATGTGATGCCAAGCCACACAGGACTGAATCTGGGGTTTAAAACCAAAGCAGTAGTATTTGTGTCTCCTTCATGCATAATCTAGGCAAAATATAAAGGTAAAGATGGATAAAATGCAGCTTCTTGACCTGTGCCAACTAATATTATATTAATTTATTTTTAACAAAACATTTTATTTATATGGCACCATCTGTGTACATGGCACATTACAATGAACAAGTAGATACAGTTCCACCCCAATTTTCAAAGGAGGCAGTTGGAAACAGATGAAAGAAGGAAGCAGAAGCATACATACATAAAACTTGAAAAGCCGACAATATAACAACTTAATCATGAGCTAGATATCATGTTACTTTTGCAAACAATAGTTCTATTTTATGTACTACCAAGCTGGTCCTAAAATAGAAACACTGTATTGCTAACATAATTGAGCGTTCCTGCAGTCATAATTAGCACCATTTTAATTTGTCCTAAATAGCCAATGATTTTCACTGTGCCCTAAATAGCCACCAATCTACCTCTCTTTAATGTTAATGGAGCAGAGTAGGGCATGAGTATTTGTAATTCTAAGGAGCTGAGGGTGTCGGCATGGATCATTAACACAAGAGAGTTTCATTACCAAGGGATCAAGACATCGTTCTAAGATGGGTTCTTTTCTAAGAAACCAGGAGGAGGCAACAGTCTTAATATAAAATTAACCCTTGCCTCAAACTACTGTGCATCTTCAATATTATGCAAAGCAAAACAGACTAAAGGGGAGAGAAATCTGAATGACTTACTGGTAATGGTGTATTTTTTATATTAGAAAGTTTCAATTCACAGACAATTTGTTGCAGAAATCTGGCAGGCTTAGTAGATGGAACTTTCCATTATGAGTAACAATTTACTATCATGGTTGTATAAACTGTAATATAATTTATGTAATTTAGCTCAAGTGTAGCGTGCAGAACTGTCATACATAAATGGCCCTCAAAGAATCTGCTAAATTAATTAGTAACTCTGTAGAATAAATATTAATCCACCTGTTTTTGTTTACCCACCAGTATCTCCCTCTCTCTTTCTCTCTCTCTCTCTCACATCATCATCTCTCATAGAGATGTCCCTTGATCCTCCAGTGATGGTAACATTTGTACACTTACATTTATTGAGCCAGCTGCCACCTTTCTCCAGGGCTCTGAACTGACAACAGTTTTCCATGCTCTGGTTTCATCACATTTACACTACTATAATGCATTCTACATAACACTATCCTGAAGGAAAATCCAGAAGGTTCAACTGGGAAAGGTGGATTACTGCCCTATCCTCAGCAGTTTGATCGCATCACATTGATATGGAAATATGTTTTTTTATCAGTCTTTTTAAATTGCCTTCTATCGTGCTAGTTTTAATGTCTGAGGCCCTAAATAGCATTGAACTCAGTTGCCTAAGAGTCTGAAAATCAATTCGGTGTAGTAGTTTGAGCATTGGACTACAACTCTGAAGACTGGGGTTCAAGTCCTTGTTCATCCATGAAAGTCCACTTTGGGGAGAAGAAGTCGTCCTAAGTTGGAAATGACCCTAAACTTCTGCACCTGGTGGGGGATCTGTTGCCCAGGGAATAGCAAATGCATTCTTGATTTTACTGCTATTGGAATTGTATAGGACTTTGCTAGGGCCCAACCTCTGAAGGGAAAGTGCCCAGAATTTTGAGTGAGCTGCATGAAAAATGGCAGTAAGATCAAAAGAGGGTTGCCAGCCCTTCTGGAAGCTGATATTTCAGACACTCCTGCCTTGGTTACCAAGATCCTTTGCTTCCTTAGAAAGTGCAAACTGAAGGACTTTTTCTGTGTAACTTACAACTGATAGAATTCATTATCTGAAAAGCTGGCAATAGTTTTAACACTTCTCTCTTTTATAACATCTGACCAAACAGGTCACTGGGCCTTATTTTATGAAAATGAAAAGTTCATTTTTTTCATTTTGCAGGGTTTTTTTATTGTGTTTTGATGTTTTATTAAGAGTTTGGTAGATTTTTTTGTGTCAGGAGCAACTTGAGTCGCTTCTGGAGTGAGAGAATTGGCCGTCTGCAAGGACGTTGCCCAGGGGACGCCCGGATTTTTTTTTTTGATGTTTTACCATCCTTGTAGGAGGCTTCTCTCATGTCCCCGCATGGAGCTGGAGCTGATAGAGGGAGCTCATCCACACTCTCCCTGGGTGGGATTCGAACCTGGCAGCTTTCAGGTCTTCAAGTCACTTAGTCCACTACGCCATCTGGAGGCTGCTCAGTTTGGTAGATGCAGGGAATGCTGTGGATGTAGCATATCTTGATTTCTGTAAGGCCTTTAATGAGATCCTCCATGATCTAGATCAGACATCCTCAAACTCCGGCCCTCCAGCTGTTTGGGCCTCCAACTCCCAGAATTCATAACCATTGAACAAGCTGGCTAGGGCTGGCTAGACAATACTGTTGTTAGGATGGATTTATGATAGGTTGAGCTACCAAACACAATGAGTGCTCACCAATTGTTTGTCTTCAACCTGGAAATAAGTGACTAGTGGAGTGCCACAGTGTTCTGTCCTAGGCCAGTGGTATTCAACATATTTATTAATTACTACGATGAAAGTTTAGAGGACATGCTTATCAGGTTTTCAGATGACACCAAATTGGTAGGGATAGTTAATACTCCAGAAAACACTATCAGAATTCAAAATGACCTGTGGAAGAGATCTTGGGGTCCACTGCCTTTCCCCTCAATGTTCATCAGCTTCCAGAGAGTATGATGTTTTTTTCAGCATTATACCAATTTTGACTTGCTTTGAGAAAGGTGGCATTACTTCTTTGAAGTCATGTCATAAATGTCAACATGAGACATGCAAGCTTTAGAAGAGACTGTTTGGCCGAAACTATCTAGGAAGCAATCAAAGACAGTTTATACAGATGAGTTGGTAGATTGGACTTTTTCAACATTAGAACAAAAGGCTAAGAACATGATTGATGAACCAATTGACAATTCCGATGTTTTTCCTTTTTTAAGGAGGAAGTTTACATGCAAGACCTTTTATAAGGCTGGTACTATTCTAATTATTTAGTTCTGACAATGAATGATATATGTAGGTTGTTTCTGCTGTTTGTTAACAAATAAAATATTATCTGCATGACAATGAGACTTTTCTTTGAAACAAATGGTTAGGCTGCCTTGAATTCTGACAGGTGATATTCAGGAGCTCGTGGAAACGCCCATAGCTTTGGGGCAATCTAGACAGTAGGGTTGGGTTGATCTGCTGTCCTTGTGCTCAAAGATTTCATTCTATTTCTGCACTCTCATGACCTAAATATTAAGTTTCATGATAATTTCAAGAACCTTATTTGTTCAGGAACTATATAGATTATCAGTAGCTACTTGGGCTAGTTACACCTGCAGGCTAACCCACCTTAACCGGTGCCAACTGAATAATGGAGGAAGCTACACTCATCTAAGGAGTAAAAGGGGCAGCTATTATAGCCATGCAAAGCACACATGGAAGGAATTTCTGTTTGCATTTCAAATTTTGTTCTCCCCACCCCACCCCAATCTTCTTTGGAAAAGATTTTCCCCAAAACGGAAACAGAACTCCGGATCCCGAATTACAAATCTGAACAGCCCTCCTCTTAATCTCCCAGAATCGTCCTGAAAACAGAATGAGGGACATCGGAAAACAGAACTGATTTCTACCGTTTTGCACACCCCTAATTTCAAGCCCCAGTGGCGAAGTGTGTTAAAGCACTGAGCTGCTGAACTTGCGGACCAAAAGGTCCCAGGTTCAAATCCCGGGAGCGGAATGAGCGCCCACTGTTAGCCCCAGCTCCTGCCAACCTAGCAGTTCGAAAACATGCAAATGTGAGTAGATCAATAGGTACCGCTCCGGCGGGAAGGTAACGGCCACATGACCTTGGAGGTGTCTACAGACAATGCCGACTTTTCAGCTTAGGAATGGAGATGAGCACCAACCCCCAGAGTCAGACATGACTGGACTTAACGTCAGGGGAAACCTTTACCTTTTAATTTCAAGGTGGCAGTACAACAAGAAAACATCCTGAGGAGGGCAAAGAAGAGGGCACAGCAGTACCATCATACAGAATTTCCCCTTACTACCTTTTCCCTATTCATAATTGAAACATTAGAATTGCTGTTCCTGAGAGCTTACAGAAATGGCGATTCTCTCTTTTAAAAAGGTAGGCACCACATATCTCATTTACTCTTCAATAGAGGATTTTGCAAAACCATAAGTAGACATCAACCTTCAGTTTTGTTTTGGGATATGTATAGCCTGTGACAGCACTGGACATAAGACTATTTGCTCTGGAATCCTAGAACTTGCAAACTAAGTTTACAAAGAAAAAAACATTAATGTTTTCATCCTGAATGAAAAAGGGGTGTCCTGGCCTTTCAAGACACCTCCTGAGGAAAAGAAGAATAGTCTGAAAAGCCTTTACATTTTCGAGGCACTTGAGGGGCTCTGACTGGGAGTTGTAATTGCCATATCCCAGGATTCCACAGGATGGTGCTGTGGTACTTAAAGTAGAATGAAAGTATGATGTGAGAGGAATGTGTAGGGGATACACTTATTTTTGCAAAAATACACATGATTTTCCTAAAGATAAAATGTATATTTTGAAGCAAATACATTGATTTCTGGAACAAAATATGTTTGTGTGTCATTGTTAAGGGAATTTGATAGAAAGCTGCATGCAAAATATGTGTGTGGACGGAAAATTTATATGTTTGCGCAAATTGTACATTTTGCACAGTTTGAACAATGCCTGCATTCATGTGCAGAAAATAGGTGTATTTTTCTTTGATATGTTTTCTGCACACACAAAAATTTGGCACCATATTCATGTACAAAGTACATATTGAAAACCATTTGTATTTTATGCTAATAAAAATTCTGCAAAGTCCTGAAGTATGAATAGTGGTTAAAATAGTACAATCAGGAATGAAATAAAATAAAATTTACATCACTATTGCTAATGTCTAATATAGTATCTTCATTTAAAATACAGACTAATACTACAACCTGTGAGCTACTTAGAGTACAAAATATCAAATGATTTTAATGGGGTCTCAACTGAAGTCTTAATTATCAGTCTTTGCAACTTAGTTCAATTCAGTTCAACCACTAATGAACAGATTCAGACAATTTTTTACATAAAGTTGAAAGTTGCAAAGTTAGAGACAATAGTTAGAGACAAAAGTACTGAAGAAGTTTGCTAAGGATTTTCTCACACCAACCTGCTATTCTGCTATACTCATATGAGTATAGATAGTGGATACTAGGCTTGATCGATCCATGAAAAATTTGATTCTAAACTCGTTTCAAAACTAGAGGGGGCAGTTTTTCGTTTTTGTTGCTAATAACGAATTTGGCCCCCAAAATTTTTCGAAATTAACGAAAATTCGTTATTTTCTAAATTAATTCGTTAATGGCGGACGCGCATGCGCGGTGGCCCAAAAACAGCCCGAAGGGGGGGGACTTAGGGGGCTCTCCCGCCCTCATTTTTTGAGTGATCTTCTTCAAACTTGGTACAGTGGTAGAACACATTTAACACTGATAGCTCACCAAAATGTGGAACGTTTCCCTTATCCTCTGATTTTTGGCAAATTTTCATAGCTTTTATAATAAACCATTTTTTAATAATTGCAGAAATCTGTTCCTGGTTTGAAAGTCTTATTTCCTGTTAAATTGGGTTGTCTTTACTGTGAAAGTCATTGTTCTACTTCAGAAACTTTGTTTTTGTGGCTGAAACTTTGTTAAATTGGTGTGTGTGTGATATATATTGTGTGTGTATATATATATATATATATATATATATATATATATATATAGTCCCTGCTTGTGTGTGTGTGTGTGTGTGTGTGTGTGTGTGTGTGTGTGTAGGTAAAGGTAAAGGTATCCCTTGACGTTAAGTTCAGTCATGTCTGACTCTGGGGGTTGGTGCTCATCTCCATTTCTAAGCCCAAGAGCCAGTGTTGTCCATAGACACCTCCAAGGTCATGTGGCCGGCATGACTACATGGAGTGCCATTACCTTCCCAGAAACACCCAGAAAATGGGAATTCCAGACAGGAAACAATCAGGGCCAGCTAATACCTCCCAACAAAGGATTCCCCCAGGTAGGAAGCAGCTAGGCTTTGAAGTTGCAAGGCTATTCAATGCTAATCAAGGTGACCAATTGCAACATTCACACTTGCCTCCCACAGACAAGAGTTCTTTCTCCCACCCTGGACCTTCCACAGATATATAAACCCCACTTGCCTAGCTTCGCACAGACGTCAAAACCTCTATGTCTGCCACAGATGTGGGTGAAACGTCAGGAGAGAATGCTTCTGGCACATGGCCATAGAGCCCGGAATACATACCACAACAGTGTGATCCCGGCCATGAAAGCTTTCGACAACACAACCACAGTATCCATTCAAGTTCATGTAGCGTGGTATGGACTGGAGACCTGTATTGGGGGGAGGGAGGGTGCGAATCTGGGCCCCTGGGAGCAGCCGAGGACGGGCCTGGCCCACACCCCCTCGCATCCCGGGCCTCTTCCTCCTCACCGCCGGGCCCCTCTCGGTCTCTCCAGGCCTGAGCTGAGGCGAGGCGGCGGCGGCGGCCATTTCCCCCCTCCGTCTTCCTCCTCCTCCTCGGCCTCCTTCCCCCTCGCCCCCTCCCATTGGCTGAGCCTCCCATTGGCTGAGGGGCAAAAGGAAAGGAGTTTGGGTGATTTGCAAAAGCTTTTTTTTCTTAACGAAAAAAAACGAAGAAATAAGAAAAAACGGCCTCTCGCAATTCGAAACCGCGATATCCAGACGTGTGGACAACCAAGGTTCTATATTGCTTCAAAACAAACGAAAATAACGAATTAATAATGGGTAACGGGAAAATCGAATTATTTGAGCAAGCCTAGTGGATACATACCAGGTTGAGCACCTTTGATATTACATCTCTTCATTAGTACAATTTTACCAGTCCACACACTCATACTTCCACATAGCTTTGTAACCTCGCCTTTCAACACTACTGCAATTCCTTTATTGTTGTTGTCATTGTTGTTGCTGTTGTTATCATCATCAGCAGCATCAGCATCAGCATCATCATCAGCACCAACAAAATAAGGAGACCAGATAATAGAATGTATAACGAAAAGCAACCTTATTTAATGTTACCTATTTGAAGTTTCTTCATGAACTGCATTATAACCTAAACTAGAGAGAGCAACTTGATGAGGGATAAGCTGAGACAGTTGGTCACTTCAGACTCTCTTCCGCAGCTTCCTTGGGTAAAAACATCTGAGTCCCCTGAGAAAAACCAGTAAGTGAAATGCAGACATGGTATCACGTTTTGTCATATCCACTTCCATGCTGCGGCACCTACCCTCCCTACTAGGGCTGTGCAAAATTTTGATTGTCCAAAACACTGGCCTCCAACTGTCAGAGATCAGAAAATAGACTCCCCCCCCCCCCCTTTGATACTAGGGCTTGCAGCTTGTGAAATGTAATTGTACACATCCAGCATTTTTAGAAGGCAAACTATTTGTAAGGTATAAGATAAAAGGAACAAAAGCTGGCTTGGTAATAGCAAGCGGGAGGGCAAAGAGAATGAGAATTCTGCCCCCTGATATCACTTTGCTGCTGGTGTGCCAGCACAAAAGCAGAATGAACCCATTGCATCAAGGTCAGTGACAACAAAGTCGAAAGATTGTGAGCTATTGACAGGTTTTCTAGTTAATAGTTAGGGACAGAGGAATCATAGAAGGGAAGCAAAACTAGTAGCAGGCTGCACACAACACCATGTGATAGGGTCTGTTGCCAAATTTGATCGTCCAGTTGCAATGCCAGTTTGCCTGCAATACCAGTTTTCATGCTATAAAGCACTTTCTCTCAGTCTCAAAAGATGCTACAAATGCCTTAGCAAGTATATACTGCCTTTGTCTTTCTGGGGAGAAAACAATTGTCTGCAAGGCTTTGTAGCAACTAAAATAGGATGTGCTTATATGAAAAAGGAGATATGTGATAGTGAATTTTTTTTTGGCATAATTTGTCCAGCATCTTCTTAACAGAGTAGTTTTGCAATGGAACCAAACACTTGGAGAGGTAGTAGGGGCCCCTTGTCTAGAGTCTTAAAAAATATGCTGGACAGTTACCTGCTGGGGATGCTCTAGCTCAGTGGGTCTCAACCTGTGAGTCTCCAGGTGTTTTGTCCTACAACTCCCAGAAATCCCAGCTAGTATACCAGCTGTTACGATTTCTGGGAGTTGAAGACCAAAACATTTAGGGACCCACAGGTTGAGAACCACTGCTCTAGCTGGAGATACAGCATTGAGCAGAAGGTTGGACCTTATGGTCCATGTAACTCCTTCTAGCTCTATTCTATCATTCCGTGATCCATACCTCTTGTTATCCAGAATATACAACACCATGTTTTTATTACTTCTGAACCTTTTTAAATATCTAGCATGTGGAAAGAAAGCTCCTATTGAAAACTGTTTGTTGTTTTTTCCCCCCGTTGCTTGGCCCATGTGATAATGGGTGGGCACAAATTAAACATTATCCCGATTTTAAGCTCAAACTAAAAGTAGGTAATTTATAAGTACAGTAGAGTCTCACTTATCCAACACTCGCTTATCCAACGTTCTGGATTATCCAACGCATTTTTGTAGTCAATGTTTTCAATATATCATGATATTTTGGTGCTAAATCCGTAAATACAGTAATTACAACATAGCATTACTGCGCATCAAACTACTTTTTCTGTCAAATTTGTTGTATAACATGATGTTTGGGTGCTTAATTTGTAAAATCATAACCTAATTTGATGTTTAATAAGCTTTTCCTTAATCCCTCATTATTATCCAACATATTTGCTTATCCAACGTTCTGCCGGCCCATTTATGTTGGATAAGTGAGACTCTACTGTAGATAATACTTATTATGTAAAAGTGTACATGTGACTTTAAATTTAAATCTCAACTTTAGGGAACATTTCTCTTTGGGCTTATTGGAAGTACTCTCTCCCTAGTTACTAGTTTGCAGTGGGTGCTAAATCAATGCAGAAATCAGGAGCATAAAGTTAGGAGATAATTAGTTTAAAGGCATCTTTTAAACATAAAAGGGCTGGCGGAATGGAAGGTTTAGCTTTCTTGTCAAATTAATGTCATAAAGTTTTAATTGATGTTAAAAAGACATCATTATTAAAGGATGAAATTACATAAATTAATATGTAAATTATGACAAGAAGGCACTTTATCAAGAGATAATCGAAGATAATCACAACCCTGGGGTGCTAGAAGGAAGAAGGCACAGCTGAGTATCTAAAAATCTCTTAATAAATGTGTGGGAAACTTGACTGTTCTGCACCCTGAGATAGCAAAACAAAAAGACTGCACCTTATAGGCATACTATTCATTAGCTGTCAAAGAGTATCACATCAGTTTGAAAAGTTCAGTTTACATATTTCCTTGTGGTTCACTCCAGTCTAACATTCTGTTCTTCCAACTTCCTTGCCATTTTTTTCAAATTCACATGAATATCATACCTCCTGTTTCCAGGTCTTGGTTTGTGGTCATTATTTCTGCCACATATATGTAATCCCTTGATTCATCATCTCTTCAAGCCAACTATCTTTTTAAAACTTAAGCAGAACTTAAAATTAAGCACCATCTCATATGTATTGTCTATAGTCCATAAAAAAGTAACACTTTCTCAGAACATCAGCAAAAACTTGATCCAGAAGTTAGAGAATACATTACCTGATTACAGAATAACAACATAGCCAACACCAGTGGTTGTTGGTTTTATGCAAACAAAAAACAGCCATTTTAGTCTGTTACAAAAAGAAATAAAGATCTTCTTTATCTGACATATATCAAGTGTATCATAGAGTTTTCTCAACAAGATTTATTCAGGGGAAGGGGCGATTTCACAGTTTAAGCAATGAAAAACCAAAAAAAATCCAAATATATTTTAAAATATAAAGTAAGTTAAAAACAGGAGACTCGGAAATAGCGGGGGGGGGGGGTATGCCAGTCCCTGCATCACTTCACTTACAACATACTGGCACAGAAGTGGAACAGAGCCACTACATAAGGTAAGTGATGGGTTTTGCCCACCAGTAGAGTAGGGGTGTTAATCACTGGGAGGAAGCAGACCAGCAATGGCATGTGCACAACATCATGTCATAGTTTCAATGCCAGTTTACCTGTCTCATGAAGTCAACAACAGGAAAAGGAGTAGGGGGATTTTATTTATACCCTGCCCAAACCAGGGGCTCAAAATGGCAGATAAATTAATATGCATTGCCATTACATGTTCATATCTTTAAAAAGACATTTAGCATTACATCCCTATTATTGACATACTTAATGGAAGTTGAATATGAGCATTTCTGAAACATATGCCTTTTACTATCAGAAAGTGTGTTGTGACCACATTTACTGCATCATAATTAATAATTCTGTATGAAAATGACCAACTCCATGTAAAAATGTCTTTTCCTGTGCAAAAAAGGCTCTTTTCTGTACAGAACAGTCACATTTTAATTTTGCCCAGAATAAGTCTTCTATACAGACATCTTCAGTTTCGATGCAGAGGAGCCCTTAATCTTCTTCTGATTGCTTGGCTGCAATCTTCATTTTTATGACTTGAGCAAGATGTAGACAGAGACACAGAGGCAATTTAACCTTCTCCAGCTTCCAGCTTCCTGAGGGGATGCTCCATTCCGGCCACAGGGGGAGCAGCTGCTTCATCATCCACACTGTGACTTTCTCATTCCAAACACTGCTGAACGATTTTAATGGTGTCGTAAATTAGTTAAATTAGCCTCCCCACATAAGTGGTACCTAGATTTCCTACTTGATAGATGCAACTATCTTTCGGGTTGCTTAGGTCAACAACGAGCAAGGTATACCTCACAACCTCTGAGGATGCCTGCCATAGATGTGGGCGAAACATCAGGAGAGAATACTTCTGGAACATGGCCACACCGCCCGAAAGACATACAACAACCCCGTAATTTGATTCTATTAGGTATTATTCTAGTGTCTGGAACTGCATAAAACATGCTTGATCCATCATCTACATGTAAATAGAATATGTAAATACTAAATCTCCTCTTCTCCAAGCTAAATATACCCAGCTTCCATCTTTCCTCAGAGGATCGATATCAGAATACAAGAATTTTGAAAAATCTCTGTGTGTTTCAAACTGATCTCACTAAAAACTTGTCTGGCACTTTGCTGAAATAAATTTCCACTGGTATTTGACCAAGTTCAAAAACAAACATGGTTTTGTGTACACATAATACTTTCAGCTTGCTTCATAAGTTATGATATTTTTATTACATGTCTGATTATAGTTGGGATTTTCATTGTTCTCTTGATAAGTGTATATTTGTAGGAATCCTTAGTTTGGGCATTGCATTACTGTTTATGCAAATTTCACATATCAGAAATGATGTGCAACAGCTGTTTAATTCATGAGAACAGTAGACAATATTTCGTTCTGAGGAATATATATATATATATATATATATATATATATATATATATATATATATATGGAATTGTAATTGAAGTGTACTCCATTAACTCAGTCTATGAGAAATGGACCATAGCATGTCAATATGTTCTCATTCTGCTGAGAGACCCTATTAAACATCAGAGAAAGCATTAAACACTTTTTTCCTAATTAACCATTGTAACTAGCAGTGAGTGAGTGTGATAATAAAAACAGTGTAAAATCACAGAGACAGAAAGGGTAAACAGTTTGAATACCTTGTGCAAATTACATGCTTTCTCCGTGGGGCCTCTGGTTGTCCTATGGGAAAAGATATTTGAAATAGCCATGACCAAAAGTACACATTCTGACACTTTCTCGAAACGTACATATGCACATGTATGTGTGTGCATACAAAAGATTTGTGTCTAAAACCAGGGATTCACTAATTCCAATGTTGTTCTCAAAGGAAGCAAGAAATTAGTTTAGCAATTTTCTTCCTACTATGAAAATGGTTTACTAGAGTGACTCAAATTCAACATGAAAAGTTACTTTTTAAAAGTGATTTATTCCCATTATTCATGACAATGTTTGAAACTTGTTGCTGTTAATCACTGCAATGTTAGAAAAATTACTTACTATGTTGCTTGGCCTGCTTGACATTTTTAAATATTTTCCACTAATTTAGTGAAAACTTGTTAGAACTGAAAAGATAATCTAAAACTTTCTGCCAAATATAACCAAAACTTCTCTTTCAAAAGTACCTTAATTCTCAATTAATTATTGACAACTATTTGAATGCTATTAAGCTGGTATCTTAATTGAACTAAGAGAGGCATGCTTACATTTCAAATTGATCCCAGAGCAACAAAATGAAAATATTTGAGGAAGAATGGTTGAAGCTTTAGCAATTCTTATTATGAAACAAAGTGAGAAGATAGAACTAGAAGTAGATTCTGCTCATTGAATTAATTCTCAAGTTGCAAGCCAGAGAAATTTACAATGGCAGGTGACTGCATTTTTTTCCAGGAAACAGATCAATAAATTTGTTATATATCCTGAAAAGTGTAAGGTAAAAGGTAAAGGTTTCCCCTGACCTTAAGTCCAGTCATGACCGACTCTGGGGGTTGGTGCTCATCTCCATTTCTAGGCCAAAGAGACGGCGTTGTCCATAGACATCTCCAAGGTCATGTGGCCGGCATGACTGCATGGAGCGCCGTTACCTTCCCGCCGGAGCGGTATCTATTGATCTTATCACATTGTCATGTTTTCGAATGTGACAAGGTCTGATGGGCGGCCTCCCGGAACTGCGAGGCTGCAACGACGGCAGAAACGGCCTCCCGGTCCAGTGAGGCCTATTTGAGGGCCTTTCGATGTGATGGCAGCCTCCAGGAAACATGGTTTTTTCAGTGTGCATTCAAACAATCAATGACATGACAGACCCCTCTAATGAGACATACTGCTTTCTTGCACTTTATTTTCCTTCCTACCCATCCTACCCCAAACTATCTCAGGTAACTCCTCAACACTTGTCCAGGTACTTTATTAAATGGTGTTGAAACTATGCACTTTCTGACTTGACCGCCCCCATATTATCCATTAGTGGTGATGTCTGTTTTTATTGCCTTATCTTTTATCTGGTTACTACGGTCTTATATTGTATTCTGTGTCTTAATTTGTTTATTTACTTGATTGTTGTGTTGATATTGTTTTTTAGTTATTTATATTGGTTTTAATTTGTTACATTCTATTTCTGTTTTTGACTTGGCCCCATGTTAGCCGCCCCGAGTCCCTTCAAGAAGATGGAGGCGGGATAGAAAAATAAAGTATATTATTATTACTAGCATTGTCTCCAGGAGATCTTCTCCCAGTCCTGCTGCTGCTCAGTGGCTGTTTGGCACATTTAGGACCTCATCATATGCACTTTTGACTCAATTTCCATGTGCTTTGGAAACGGAACCATACCCCACTCCAAACGGCTTAAAACAGGAAAAGATGGACAGAAGACGGGGAAAGGACATGGGATGGCTGTCCATCCAAAAAGATAGGGAAAGACAGGAGGGAACAAAGTGAGACCTTTTGCTTCCCCCCTTTCCCTCCCCCCCCCGCCCCACTTGAGTCTGTCTTCTCAGCTAAAGTATGTCTGACAAGGGAGATCACACCAGCAGCACTGCTGCCGTCAGCATAGTCTCTTGTCTGATAGGATCATGCAATTACGCCACTATGGAAGGTTATGTCATGAATGATTCAACATTTGCCATTTTGAGTTTTGCTGATTTGATTATTCATGGTTTTGATTTTTTTTAAAATCCTCTCTGAGATTCTCTAAGTCCTTAGTGTAACTTTATGGTCAACTTCTTCCAGTCATGCTGGTGGATCTATCTCTAGGTGCTCCAATGAACTCTGACCATAGAGCAATGCTGAAAGACCTAGAAATTCCTAGAGAAGTGTTCTCTCAGGTTAAAATAAATAGCAATTTCTTTATTTGCATTTTTTTTCACTTTAACAGGGGTTCTGTGCCCCATGTAATATGGAGGACTGATTTTATTGATTTTTTTTTATCACTGGGGTTTCACAGATAAGCAACCTCTGTCAGAAATCAAAGATAATGAAAATATGAAGGATTTTTTTGGAGTAGTTGCCCCAAATCTTCTCGAAATAAGGGGCTGTTCCTCCCTGCTCCCAAAGTACACATATAGATTTACCACCACCCCAACTACTGCTTGAGGGCAAATTCTTTTTTGTGGGCAGCTTATTGATGCAAAGCAGATTACTTTCCATCATTTGTTGGTCAGTTGACACTGGGCAAGCTCCTCACAGCTTACATCAGGTAAAACATAGGGTCCTTGTTTATTTATAATGATGAAGACCTCAGGCCATGGAAAATAAAATTCTTCTTCACTATTTGCTTCTAAGGAATCTTCAGTGTCCTGAGTTACTGAGTGCTCCATAAACAAAACCCCCGGGAGCTTCCTAGTATCAAAGAGAAAGTACTTCAGAAGGAAAACAAGACTGCTGCAGGGATGTAGGATTTCCTACTGCATCATAGTGCAGAACTGGATTTTTTTTTCCCACAGTGGCAATCCAGTATCATCTCATAGCAGCCAATTAACTTTCTCTTTTCGCTATTCCATCTTTTTAAAGCTAAGTTCCTAGAAACTCAATATTAAATTCACAACAATGTTCTGATATCTAGAATGATAAGCTACTTCCAAGACCATTTTTTATCTTTTACTTCATTTTCTTAAGAAAGAAAAAATATGATTTTCCCAATCATCTTTCTGTCGGAGTCACAGGTAGACTATATCTATAGATTTAGCCCTCCAGGTGTTTTGAACTTCAATTCCCAGAAATCCTACCCAGCTTACCGGCTGTAAGGAATTTTGGGAGTTGAAGTCCAAAACACCTGGAGGGCTGAAGTTTGCCCATGCCTGATTTATACTCTAAGAGCAAATTAGATTCTAAGATTAGAATCTTTGTAAAGATTTAATTAGAACACAGGCAAACAAGGTGTTCATTGTGTTGTAAATAAATGTTAGTTCAAAGTATTACAGAATAATAGAATACAGAAATTAGCTAAGTGTTGCCAGTATCATTCAAAGGCATTAGCAGCTGATAGGAATATAATGGCACTAACCTGACCAAATGCTATTTGCATCACAATCTGTTATTCAGATTGTCCTGTGATAAAAGAGAGGATAGTGTGTAGGTGACTAATAAGTACCGTACTTCATATGGTCATCAGCAGCTGTTTAAATATCATCAAAGATTAGCCTCTCTTTCCTATATCTCCAGATGTGAAATGTTCAGACATTAAGAAGATAATTGCTGCAGGGAAATGGATGATGGTTCCATGATGAACAGACAAGTCTAGAGAGAGAGGGAGGAGGACGAGGAGGAGGAGGAGGAGGAGGAGGAGGAGGAGGAGGAGGAGGAGGAGGAGGAGGAGGAGGGAGGGGGATGCAGAAAAGATGGAAGAGAAGAAGTTCACCATGTTCATATAAACTTGTGTATTTCTATAGAGTCTGGAGACTTGACATCTAATCCAAGCATTTTCCTGGATACAACCACTGTGGGTGTGAATGTTTCCACAGTAAAAATGTGCTCACCAATGGTTCCCCTTCATCCTTGAAAGATGAGACACTCCACTAGTCACTTCTTTCAAGATGAAGGGGAACCATTGGGGAGCATCCCTTAGGTTTTGTCACTTAACCAATTACAGAGCCACTTAATAGTAGCATTGCCTAGCCCACATTTGATTAGTTTGTTTGCAAGAAGGTCTTGGTGGACTTTGTCAAAGGCCTTACTGAAATCAAAGTATACTACATCCACAGCATTCCCCGCATCTACCAAGCTTGTAAAAGTAGGATTAGTCTGGCATGACTTGTTTTTGAGAAATCCATGTTGACTTTTAGCAATCGCAGCATTCCTTTCTAGGTGATTGCAGACTGCTTCCTTAATGATTTGCTCCAAAATCCAAAATCTTTCCTGGTATTGATGTCAGGGTGACTGGATGGTAATTGTTTTGTTCCTCTTTTTTCCTTCTTGAAGACCGGGAAAACATTTATCCTCACCCAGTCTTCTGAGACTTCTCCTGTTCTCTAAGAATTTCCAAGATTATAACCAGTGGTTCTAAAATGATTTCTGCTAGTTCCTTAAAATTTCTTATAGTTCATCTGGCCCTGGAGACTTGAGGGTCAAATAAACTCCCTTCTGCCAGGCAATAGGAATCAGTAAATGTTGTTTCCCCTAGAGTAATCCCATCCCAGGCTGATGAGTTCCCACAGACAGAAAGGGGTGGTATGGATATAGAAGACAGGCTTAGGAATTCTTCCAATAAAAAAGCTATATTAATTTTTCCGCCATGCAGTACATGAATTGCAAACCATAAACCTTACAACTACAAATACACATTTGAACCAAGAAGATTGTGGATCATAATTTGCAACAATTGCAGCAAATGTGTTTTAAATGTCTACAACTGTGGGTTGGGTCAGATTTGGGAAATCTTCCCCTGACATCCTTCTTTGGCCAGCAGAGCAATAAACAATCTCGGATTCTGTCCTTGATCTCTGTGTGTGTCTACTGGAATTGATTAAAGCCAGCATGTCAGAAAACAGATCTCAAGATTTTGGACAACACAATCATACCTATTAGTAGTGGGTTTAGAGGGACATGACTATAGTCTCCTCTACACTTACTACAGCAATACCTCCCTGATTTTTTCATCTTCTAGGGTGCAAACCTGCAATATGGCTGGATTGTGGGCAGCCATGTGAAAAAGCCTGTTGTTCTGAATTAGAGGAAAACATTCTTCTGTCCAGCATCATTACACAAGATCCTCATTCTCAAATCCCTGCTAATGGGGGGAAAAAACTTGAGGAAGGACTGTGAGAGGAGTAAAGGAAAGGAGATTGATTCAGACAGAAAGAATGAAAAATTGGAGATGGAGAAAGATAAAGAAAGAAAGAAGTTATTTTATGATATCTGAAGACGCAGATTTCTGGGTTCATTACAAAATGGCTGCACAGTACTGTTTGCTGTTTTTTAATTTATCTGCATATTTCCTGCAATAGTTAAACAGAGTGCAAGCAATGATCTCTCAGGAATACTGTGAAGGTGAACAGACTAAGTACGTATGAGCAGACAGTGAGAAGAACAGTGTAACACTTGACTACTAAAAGTGAAACTCATACTGCAGTTCAGTAAGCCTGTAGTGATATTCCTTTTTTCCAAGTCCTCATGAAAAATAGATGTTTGTTTTATCCATTGTGTCATTTGTGTGCTGCTCACTGAATAAAGCCTCACACTTCCTGAAATTCTGCTGTTTTCTCAAGAGAATCCAAACAGTTTTGATCAATTCTGATGGAAAGGACAAAGATATGTCCAAGACCACCTAACTAGATTTTACCCTGAAAATTTGTCAGAAATGTTTCTCGGGGAATACATAGGAAAAATAACCAGAGACATTGATAAATATCCTTTCTGAACAATCAATAAAAATCTTTCCATCCTATTCATGCTTCTGCTGTGGATGTGAGGGCCATAATTACACTGTCAAAAATCCAAGTTGTCCCAAGCTGAGATCTCCTTTAAAACTGACATCTGATTGCCAGGCAGTTTATGGGTGGTATGCTCTAAATGGCAGGGGAGCTGGTCAAAGCCAAAGGCAACAGCAAATTTTCCCAATCTGCTCTGACCATCAGAGCATAGGACTGTCACACAGTGGGAATTCTGGGAAAATCCTTAACTGACAGGCATTTGCTAAACAAACAGTATTCAGTCAGAGCTGAATATTTCATCCAAACGTTTTCTGCAAACTTTCTGTTTCAATGGAAAACAAGAGAAAAAATGCATGTAATTTGTCTACTTAGACACAGCTGATTTTTGGACGGAAAAGTCTAATTGTTCAATGATTTATATCTGCACTAGCATTCCAATTGGTTTTCTGCTTTGAGCAAGATTGAAATTAAATTGGAACCAGGAAAATGTCTTTGCATTTCATTTTGCTATCACAAATGCACAAAAAACAGTGTTTTCTTTCCCATGTTATTTCTGCCTTGCCACTAAATTGTGGATTACATGCTTTGAAGGAACCTTAATTATATCCATGCACTGAACTGTGCCTCAGACATGGGATTTAATGTGAACTCTCAAGATTTCTTGCATCACTGCTATGTAATTCAAACCCATACATTTTCCTAATAGTTTGTTAAGACCAACATCTTTTCTATATTTCTGCTTATCTGATGATTTTTGAGCTTTTCAGTCTATTCCCACTGTTTTAAAAGTTACTTTTCCAATTTACTGCTAAACTACAATGCTCTGGAGTTTCCTAGTTTTTCCCTGCCCACAAGTAACTATAATCTGTCTTATGCTTTGCCCCCCACTCCAATTCCCAGAGCAGCAGTGCAAGTGGCACGACACTTGCTACAATTATAGAACGCATTTACCACTGTTAATCTACCAAGTTTCAGAACATTTCACTCATCTACTGATTTTTGGAGAATTTTTGAAGATTTTACAAACAACATTTTTTAAAAAAAATACTACAAAATCTATTTCCTTGAATTTTCTATTCAATGATACAAGATAATAATAATAATAATAATAATAATAATAATAATAATAATAATAACAACAACAACAACAACAACAACTGTGCCGTCGCGCCTGGGGCTGTACTCTTAGTGAAAGAGGCATGGACGTGACATCTTTCCCCAGGGGATTGCTTCTTGCCCTCCTTTAGGGAAACTGGAACTCCCAAGGACCAAAACACTGTAGATAACTCAAAAACTGGGTTTATTGTTCACAAAGGGGGTAAAAGAAAATATACATTACAGTCTTTGATTGTTTAAGTCCATGAAGCTTGTCCAGATCCCTCTTTCTCTGGCTGTCTCTGTTGCCAAAGGACTGATGTGAAGGCGCTTGAGAGACTCCTCAACGTTGTTCAGGTTGGCCCTGAACATGAAGTGTGAGTCCCAAGGGTAAGAACCTCAGAATTGGTGCTGAGAGGTAACTTTTGAAGGGCTTTTTGAGCCAAGCCTCTCTTTCACGTTCATCTGGTAGAGAGCTTGCTGGTGGAATAAAAAGGAGGAAACACAATCCTACTCCAGGAAGAGGTGGAGCCAAACAGTTTTGCTGAGTGAGCAATATAACAGGTACAAACAACATTGATTGACAGATATAAATAACCAATCCAACTACATTTACAGGGTAAGGGCAAAATCAGGCATGATACAACAATTCAGATCTTGAAACTTATAGTTTGACATAGATGGCGCCACTCGCACCGTCACAACAACAACAACCTTATTTATACTCATAGGTACGCACGGTGGTTTACAAAATAGCTCATGATGGTGACATACAAAACATAAAATGCAGTACACCAACATTTAAAATCAATAACAGGGGATCATTCCCCCCCAAATTTCAGAAAGATTCTCATGTCTACTCATTTTGGGGATTTCTTTTTTTTAAAATTGTGACTAAAAACCCTTTTTTAAAAGCCACATCAGCTACCCCCTTGAATGTCTCTATATGACACACAATACAACATAACCATAGAAGTTCCAATTAGGATTTTCTCCCAGTCTAGCACAGATTTACTTACTATCTGTCCTCTTTGCAGAATTCTAAACTGTGTGATAGGCTTGTGCATAGGTTCGGTCTGGTCAATTCCCTTTGGCTAATCTGGCTTTTCAGCATCATGCGATAAGTGAAGAGGCTACCACGTGCTCACACAGGGTTTCCCGATGAGCCCTGCCTGTTGGGCCAATCAGAATAGAAGATAGTCGTAACATGTCTTATGCAAGCTGTGTCTATTTAATGGGGCGAGCACCTCCATTACTCTCAGTTGTTTCCTGGCTCTAGAGAAGAGCTTCAATCCGATTGCCTTCCAGCTTGCTCTCAGCTTTGTTTTTTGACTTGGCTTGTCCTCTCTTTAGCATTGAATCTTTTTAATTTTCCTTTATTTATTTTTTTTATTTAGTGGGACTGGGAGTTGGAAAATGCGAACAAAAAATGCAAAAGCTTTGGAGAAAGTTGCTTGCTGTTGTTTTTTATTAGTAAAATTAGCAATAGTGGGGCACTGGGCTGTGTGATATGGAAGTGCATCTTTGACATATTTCAGGAAAGAATGGTGCCCTGCTGCTGCTCCTGGAGAAGTTACAGGGCGAGGCCAGCAGGGGGATACCTTTTGGGGAATTTTTAAAAGGAGATTTTATCTATAAAAAGAAAAGTGATTTCTAAAGATCAGGGATGACCCACACATTATGAAACTTAGTGGGCTAATGGTGATAGCTGTGTCCTCCAAGTATGGTCATTTTCATCCTGATAGCCCTAAAAATGGTGGGAAGGAAAGCCCGGGATGCCCCTCCCCCCATTGCCACCAATCGGCTGGACCTAGCTGCATTTTTCAGCTGTAGACCAAAAAAGGCTATTTGGCTACTCACCCATTTCAGGAGGTGCGTTAAAACAGATCCAGGGATCTCTCAAAATTTGGTCAGCGGAAATGGATCAATGTTCAGCTAAAATGTACAAGTCTACTGTGTGGCTGGCTGGCTGCTACTATGGAGGGACAATAGCTATCCTCTATCCTAATTGGGACTTGTTGATGCTGAGCAGAATCCTAGGAAATGTAGTTTAGGGCAGGGCCTTTGGAATTCTCTGCCATAGGGGCCCTCACCTTCCCAATCTACATGTCCCAGAATTTTATCAGTCTTGTTCCCAGCTTGCTCAGCTCATCTGGCCCAAATCTTTACCCTCATGGTGGCAGGCAGCCTGGCTCTTCTTAATGTAAAAAGGAAGGGAGGCCTCTTTGGCTTAACCTCACTTGCTTCCACTGAAAATGAAACTGACTTTGGGAGACCTCAAAGGCTTACAGAATTTCAATGAAAGGTATTGGGTGAGTGTTTTGATTCTTAATTTTTTTTTGTGGGCACCCCCTCTCCCCTATGTCTCTTAACATCTGTTTAATATATAAATCATATGCAATAATACAACATACGAGGCACAAATGACTTTTTGCACAGCCCTAATGCAGATCACAGTTTACTTCCATGGTGAAAAGAACCATCTCACCTGGAAAACCACAGCTCCCCCATAACCCGCTATTTTTTATATCCACCATAATCATGTGTGACTTTAGTGTAATAATGTAACAACATCAATGAATTGTAGTTACAACGGGTTCCTATCTGAATCAAATAAATTCATTTATACCAACAATCACTCCTGCATAGCAAGGAAAACAGTACTTTGAGAATCTCAAAACTACCAATTACCTCAAATCTACATCAGTACATAGAAAATGGTCTTCCCTCTTTTTAAATGATGCTGATATCAACGAGAGGGGAGTGATATATGTCTACTGCAGAAATCTGTGAAAAGTAAATGAATATAATAGAAGGCATGTTAGCATCCTAGGTATGGTACAGATACTCACAAAGACCATGTAGATGTTTCTGCTTTTCTGTTAATTTATGGTTTTTTTCTAATTCATTCCATCTATGACACACTTTCTTATTGGATTTTGCTGCAGAAGTTGCATAATGGATCCATTGGCTATAATGACTCCATAAAATCCCAAAAGATAGTACACTCTCCTACTCTACGGAAAAGTAAGCTGAAATTAACACAGATATCACATCTATTTGCCAACAAGCAGGAGTAAAACTTCTGAAGTATGTGTATTTGAATGCATGATCTCCCATTTGTGTATATGTGCATGTGCATAGAAATAAATCCCTAGTATGGAATAAGATATAATCTGATAGAACATTCTCTAGAAAGGTTAAAGAAAAAATAATGTACTGACCGTGTGCAATTTATGGAATGTCAAATGTAGAATTTCTATCAAACTTCATCACACATTATTCTAATGTGAAGGATAATTAACAATGAAAAAATATTGCAGAGAGAAAGTCACTATATTGGGAGATAGGCATGATTAAAACTATATAAGAAAAATAAGAAAGAGAATGAGAGGGAGAAAGAGCTGGTAAAATTCCTATGGGATGTTCCATGCTTTCTTTCTTGAGAGCCTTCTTCTGATGATATAAGTGTAAGAATATCAAAGAAAGTAAAACTAATTGAGACAAAGGGTGTCACATATTTCTCATTATAACATTCAATAGTTAAATTCATATAGTTGTTAAATACAGCACATAGAAATGTCTACATTACAATTAATCAAGCCACTTTAAAAACTGAACATATTTTCTTCTTCACAGCATAACAGGGATGTCAGTTCTTGTCCCAGTTCAGCAAGGCATTTAAACAGGTGCTGGATTTTGTATATGCAAATGCTCACATCAGAATTAATGTAGCTCAATGTGTGGTTAAAGTCAAGCAGTGTATGAAAGTGCTTTTTTCTGGACCAGAGCCCTCTTCCCATTCTGAGCTACACACAGGCAGCTGCTTGAACATTTTCAGTCAGGAATCAACTCCCCAAACTGATGCCCATGTTTTTTGACCATCTGCATGTGTGCCCATATGCTCAGATGACATGTGCTCCCTTGCAAGCTGCTTGGACTCTTTCCTGACAGTACTGGTGCCAAGCAAAGGGGATTTAATACAGCCTTGCTTCTGGGGGAAAAAAACCTGCCTCCATGTGAAGAAGAGTGAAACAGTGCTATGTTTTATGCTCTCCGTCAACTGTGGCTATGTGTGCCAAAGAAAGCAAATGGCAACCTGGAAGAAAGATTATGAGCATAGTGTAAAACATGTGTGGATGGCCCAGAACAATCTTAATGGCAGTATGTGCTTTATAAACTGATTTTTAATTATTCTGCATATTACACAAGTATTTAAAATGGCCTGAAGAGGAAATAGCAATTACACCAGCTAGAGCCTTCCACTGTTTTCAGCATGGGGAGCAGATTCGATCCTATTCAAGTATCAAAGATTTTGTTCTCTTCTTCTCCCTACTTTTTCTTCCAGAATATGTTTTTTCTCTCTTCACACCCACCCTCCCCTTGCCCCCTCACCTCCCAAGATCCCCTATTTCCCATCCTTCCATTTGCCCCTTCCTTTTTCCTAAATTGTTAAAACTCAATAAAATTCATTTTTTTAAAAAGTATCCCAGATTTAGTCTTAAAGTAGGGAAGAAAAACTTCCTGACTGTAAGAATTGCTCCACAATGGAATATGCTGCCTCAGAGTGTAGTGGATTCTCCTTCTCTGGCAGTTTTGGCCTTCAACTCCCAGAAATCCTAACAGATAGTAAACTGGCTGGGATTTCTGTGAATTGTAGGCACAGAAAGGTAGCCGCCCTCAAGATACATTCATTTGATACTGTTTATACATTTTATACTTTTAGGAACTGACTGCTGCTGCTCAGTTGTTTAGTCGTCTCTGACTCTTCGTGACCTCATGAACCAGTCCATGCCAGAGCTCCCTGTCGGCCGTCAAGGTTGGTGTCTTTTGTCAATTTAGATACGAGTGCTCCATCTGCAAGGGGTATGATTCCATTTGGGATTGTCCCAGTGAAAAAGAGCACGTGGTTCCATGGACTAATATGGGAAGAGGTGGTCAGGACATCCCTCATCCCCTTCTAAAGATGCCTAGTTAACTTAGGTTGGATCACTTGCACATTTTATTATAAATTTACCCTGATTGTAAGGCAACACAGTACTTGGAAGAGGATTTCAGGTACAGTTTTCAAATCATCAGTGGATGCATAAACTTTATTCTTCCAGTAATTTGCATTCTGTCTGCAGTATAACGGAAGTTGTTAGGGCTAAGATCAATAAGGAAGTTGCTAAGGATAGTGTGATTCTCCCTCTTCCTTTTTCCCTTGTGTCCAATCTGAGGGTGTCTCTGCTGGGGATTATCCCCAAGAAAGCATCTGGTGAAGACAAATTGATACATCATCTCTTTTTCTGAGGGTTGAATCTTTTAAGGATACTATTCCAGCAGAGCTTTACATGTTGAGTTACACATCATTTGTTGAGGTTATGCACAAAGTGTTCAGGACTCACATTGATACAGAATTGGCAAAATGTGAGAGATTTATGCATTCCAGATTGATCTTAGAGCAAACAAATGAAATATATTGCTTCAGCAAACAAAACAGAAAAAATACTGGTAGTACATCATGATTATCAAATTAATTCTTCAGCTGAAAGTCAGGAAAATTTAGTATGAGAGATAACTGCTCATTTTGTCAGGAAACAGCTCAGACATCAAGTATTATAGCAGCATTAAGAAAATAGGATGAAGATAGGAGATAAGGAAATAATGCTCTTTAGGGAAGAACTCATCAGAATTTTACTGAACAAAAAATGATTTCAAATAGAAACAACAACAGGTTTTCAGGATTCAGAACCGGTTTCTCCTGTATCCTGACATTTCACACACATAAGGCAGTTCTACACATATACTATAATGCAGTTTTGAGGATGGGATGTCCACAAAAGGGACACCATGATACAAACATCAAGCCAGAAAAAATATGTTAAAAAAACTCACCACAATGTCTGCTGTGCTGCAACTAATCAGAGAATGCAGGGCTCAAAATCAGGATATACTTTGATAATCTGCAGCACATCAATGCATCTTATTGTGCTGGTTAAGAAAAAAGTCATTTTAGTGGCTATCTAGCTACATATACTGTGGTTCCTGAGTCTAGTTCAGATCTGCAATTAATGAATACTATGGCCACCATCTCAGCCTGGAAACGGTTCCTGAGTAATGTGACTCTGGGAGATCTAGCCAGTAGGGATATGCAAAACTTCATTTTTAATTAGTAAGTTATATCTAATTTGTAAGTTTTGTGCATACAAACAGATATTAAGAAACACGGGGGGAAGGCCCCCATGTAAAAACTTAAGAATCAAAACTCACCCAATACTTTTTCATTTGAATTCTGTAATGCTCAGAAGTCTATCAAAGTCAGTTTCATTTTCAGCATGAGGCGACGCCAAAAAAGGCTGCAATTCCTCCTTAAATTAATGGCCTTTCACCATGAGGAGAAGAAAGCAGCAGAGTGTGACAAGCTGAGTGACCTGGGAAAGAGACTGAGACAGTACAGAATTCTGGGGAATGTAGTTTGGGAAGGCGAGGAGCCCTATGGCAGAGAATTCAAACGGCCCCGCATGCCCTAAACTACATTTCCCAGAATTCTGCTCAGAATCAGAAAGCTCCAATTTGGACAGGGGAGAGAGCAGCCAGAGTTCCAATAAATTGTTGAATCTGCAAAAGGGAGGACTGACTGATACTTTAATACAAGTAAGTAAATCATTTCTGTACTGGGAAGAAACCCCTAAATTGAGGTTCTATTGGTTAATAGAAGAGATATTCAATGAGATAGCTGTTGTGGCTTTTTAAACATTTTTGTTAAAACTTTTTTAAAATCCTAAATATCAATAGATGTATGAATATTTCTGAAACTGTCATTTTTTCAAAATAATTCAGTTTTTTCATTTATCGGTTTCAGTTCTGATGTTCTGAAATCACCAAAGAAGAATTTCAAATGAATAACCAACTCCTGTAGGAAAAGGTTTGCAAGGCTAAAGAACAAAATGAGCTTTGGCTTGCCAGATACATTAAAAACAATAAAAAGGGCTTCTTTGCTTATATCCATAGAAAAAGGAAGAACAAGGAGGCAATAGAGCCTCAGCTAGGAGAAGATGGGGGTAATGCTAAAAGGAGATAGGGAAAAGGCAAAACTACTTAATGCCTTCTTTCCCTCAGTCTTCTCACAAAAAGAAAGCTGTTCTCAACTTTAGCAACATGGAATGGATGAAGGATTAGGGGAAATTCAACCCCAAATAGGGAAATAAGTCATCCAGGAATACCTCGCCACTCTAAACGAATTAAAGTCCCCAGGGCCAGATCAACTACATCCAAGAGTATTGAAGGAACTAGCGAAAGTCATTTCGGAACCACTGGCAATTATCTTTAAGAGTTCTTGGAGAACGGGAGAAGTCCCTGGCAGACTGGAGAAGGGTGAATGTTGTCACTATCTTCAAGAAGGGAAAAAAGGACGACCCAAACAATTACCATCCAGTCAGCCACATGTCAATACTAGGCAATACCAGGATTCTGGAAAAGATCATTAAGGAAGTGGTCTACAAACACTTAGAAAGGAATGCAGTCATCGCTAATAGTCAACATGGATTTATCAAAAATAAGTCATGCCAGACAAATCTGATCTCTTTTTTCGATATAGATGCAGGGAATGCAGTGGATGTAGCGTATCTGGATTTCAGTAAGGCCTTCGACAAGATTCCCCATGACTTTCTGGAAACAAACTAGTCAAATGTGGGCTAGGCAAAACTATGGTTAGGTGGATCTGTAATTGGTTAAGCGAATGAACCAAAAGGGTGATTCTCACCAATGCTTCCTCTTCATCCTGGAAAGTGACAAGTGGAGTGCCGCAGGGTTCTGTCCTGGCCCAGTTCTGTTCAACATCTTTATTAATGACTTATGAAGGCAGTTTGCAGACGACACCAAATTGGGAGGGATGGCTAATACTCCAGAGGACAGGATCAGAATCCAAAATGATCTTAACAGATTAGAGAGATGGGCCGAAACTAAAATAATGAAGTTCAACAGGGACAAATGACAGATACTCCACTTAGGCAGAAAAAAAATTGAATGTAAAGATGCCTGGCTCGACAGCAGTACGTGTGAAAAAGATCTTGGAGTCCTTGTGGGGAAGAAGGTGAACATGAGTCAACAATGTGATGCAGCTGCAAGAAAGGCCAACGGGATTTTGGCCTGCATCAGTAGGAGTATAGTGTCTAGATGCAGGGAAGTAATGCCACCCCTCTATTCTGCCTTGGTCAGACCACACCAGGAATCACACGGTGTCCAATTCTGGGCACCGCAGTTTAAGGGAAATGTTGAGAAGCTGGAATGTGTCCAGAGGAGGGCGACTAAAATGATCAAGGGCCTGGAGAACAAGCCCTATGAGGAGCGGCTTAAAGAGCTGGGCATGTTTAGCCTGCAGAAGAGAAGGCTGAGATGAGACATGATGGCCATGTATAAATATGTGAGAGGAAGTCATAGGGAGGAGGGAGCAGGCTTGTTTTCTGCTGCCCTGGAGACTAGAACATGGAACAATGGCTTCAAACTACAGGAAAGGAGATTCAACCTGAACATTAGGAAAAACTTCCTCACTGTGAGAGCTGTTCAGCAGTGGAACTCTCTCCCTCGGAGTGTGGTGGAGGCTCCTTCTTTGGAGGCTTTTAAGCAGAGGCTGGGTGGCCATCTGCCAGGGGTGCTTTGTATGCGATTTTCCTGCTTTTAAAAGGGTTGGACTGGATGGCCCATGAGGTCTCTTCCAACTCTATGATTCTATGATTCAGTGTCATGCCTGATGTTATATCACTTCTTTCACTTCAGTTTTAAATTCTTTTTTAAAATGAGTCTTCATGTAGTTTTTTATTCAGATTCCGTTTGTGGCAGTTTTAAGCTGTTCTAAAACGTTTTGTAACATGGGTACTGATTTTCCACGGATCTCCTTTCAAGCACTCTTGTCATAGATTGAAGAGTAGAGTTCATTGTATCCACAGGGACATAAAAAGAGGCAAGGGGATACTAGTTGCAATGACTATTTCCCACCACCAGGTGTCGCTCTCGACTCCAGTACAGTCTTGTACACTCTTTAAGGCAGGGATCTGGCAGCGGCAACTTTCCATAGCTCTACCTGACCTTATCCATATTGGATTCGAAAGGTAAACGGATCTCTTTCTCACACTTCTAATTGTCTTGTGAATGCGGTTGAAGACCCATCTCTTCCGGCAGGCCTCCCCAGTCAACTTTCAGTAATGACTTTTGATTTACATTCTGTTGCTACTATATATGAATTCTTTATCTGTGTTTTGTGCAAGTTTTTATGTTTTTGTGCTCTTATCTATGTAATTTTATTCATATGTTTTTGAATTTGTTGTACCCTGCCTCAAGCCATCAGAAGCGGCGAGTAATAAATAAAATGTATTATTGTTGTTTTTGTTGTTGCTGTTCTTCTTTTTTGTTAAAAATTCTACCTTTTTTTTTAATTCTGTCCTTAAAACCTTTTTGTATTGCTTTACTTTTTGCTCTTTATTAAAAGTGCTTTTTAAAAGTTTCAAAGGCAGTATTTTTATGTACAGTAGAGTCTCACTTATCCAATATTCGCTTATCCAATGTTCTGGATTATCCAACGCATTTTTGTAGTCAATGTTTTCAATACATCGTGATATTTTGGTGCTAAATTCATAAATACAGTAATTACTACGTAGCATTACTGCATATTGAACTATTTTTTCTGTCAGATTTGTTGTATAACATGATGTTTTGGTGCTTAATTTCTAAAATCATAACCTAATTTGATGTTTAATAGGCTTCTCCTTAATCTTTCCTTATTATCCAACATATTCGCTTATCCAACGTTCTGCCGGCCCATTTATGTTGGATAAGTGAGACTCTACTGTATTGATTTTGCTAAAAGTATTAATCTCACCACTGTGCTAAGAAAGCTCTTTAAATTAATCCAAAATTTTATTTCCACATATTTTACATAGCTGATTTGAACATAAATGATTGTAAGCCTTGTTTTTTAGATATTTTAGAAGGACATACAGTTATGCAAATACATAACTTTTCTGAAGTGTTAAAAAAATGAATATATGACAATGTAATATAGTGAATTCTCATGTATTCATGGGCCGAAACTAAATATGAGAATTCTTATATAATACTAATTTACTAACAAAGGGAACTGATTTCCATGGATTTATAGGGCAACAATTAAAACTAAAACAATACATCCAAAGAACTGGTGATACAGCAGATATGTATATAACTCTAATCTACTACTAACCGGAGCTCCACAACCCTCATCCTTCTTTTTTATCTTTTTTGTGTTTGTGAACAATATTATATATTTCTATTTTTTTTAAAGGTATAATAATAAAAACTATTATCAGGAGAAAAGAAGAAAACTTAATAATGATATAGAGTACAGCCAGTCCCCAAGTTGCAAACATCTGATTTACAAATGACTCATAGTTAGGAATGGGAGTGAGAAAATAGGAAGTGATAGAAATCTCACCCTCAGAAAAGAAATTCACTCCTGGAAGAGTTATTATCATAGAGGAAAGGTGTCTCCACTGAAGCTTTATTAGCAATACAGTAGAGTCTTGCTTATCTGACGTTCTGGATTATCCAACGCATTTTTGTAGTCAATGTTTTCAAAACATCGTGATATTTTGGTGCTAAATTCATAAATACAGTAATTACTACATAGTATTACTGCGTATTGAACTACTTTTTCTGTCAAATTTGTTGTATAACATGATGTTTTGGTGCTTAATTTGTAAAATCATAATGTAATTTGATGTTTAATAGGCTTTTCCTTAATCCCTCCTTATTATCCAACATATTCGCTTATCCAACAGTTCTCTACTGTATATAGGCTTAAGTTACACTTTAAAATGTACCTACCTGTTCCAACTTACATACAAACTGAACATAGGAACAAATCTACAGAACCGATCTTGTCTGTAACTTGGGGACTGCTTGTACTAATTTTGCTTCACAGCAGGCGAGTCAGAGTGGTTGGAGCAATGAGGGATCTTTAAGTAATGTATTACAACTCCCTCAGCTGGCTGGGCTTGTAAAAAAGCAAAAAACATGGAAGCCAAATGACAGATGCAGACATAAAACAAGGCAGGCTCTCCCCCGCCCCTGCCCTCCATTTTGATAGATTGCCATTTAACTGGCCAGAAAGAAGCAAGTGTTCCTGTTCCCAGTCACCACTGAAGGACAAGGTTAACATTTTAAGTGATTGAATACAGTGTATATATTTCCCAGTTCCAGAGACTCGGGACTCCAACGCCACCTTTCAGAACACTTAATTTCCGTGATGTGTACTTTCCACACTGCAAACCCTTGACAGCTTTTGAAATTAATGCTCCAGAGAGGTTTGCTTTCTTTTAACCTCCCCCTAACCCAAATGAAGGGAAACAAAACCACATCGTCAGATATGCGAAAAGAAACCAAGTGTGATTTTTGTTACCAAGTCATCTTGAAAAAGAATTAGCAACCATCTGTTTCAATTAATTTGAAAATAGCTGGCAATGATAGAAAAATTATTTCCTTAAGGACACAAAAATATTTACAGAAACAATGTGTGTTGATCTTTTTAGCTTTAAGGAAATTATTTTCAAAAGCAATTTCTTAGTATCAGAGCAATTAGGAAGGTGAACAGAACTATAATTTAAAAGAACAAAGTATTAACCATTACACATTTACTAATAATGTATAGCTACCTGTGGGCTGGTAAGAAAATAATATTGAAGGAACAAATACACTGCAGATAAACACATGTTAACTTCATTCAATGCACTCTTCTTGAAATAATGCTCTATAAAACTCACCAACTGTGAAATAAACATTATAATTCTTTTTAGTATGCAAAGGTTTGTTGCATGGTATTCTGCCTGATCTAATGCCCAAAGAGATTTTTGTTCTGTTCTGTCTGAGGTCATAGCAATAAAAGAGCAAGCACTTACTGAGTCAAAACTGATTTTGCAAAGGTCTAGTTTAAGGCTTCTTTTGCCCCAGTCCTATTTAGTCTCCTACTACATATTTTTTTGCATGGGATAAATGTCACGCTTTTACAATATTATATGATCAGCTAAATCACCTATCCCATAGTACATATATGGTTGAGGTCCTGGCTTTTTGGCTGATCGTATCTCCCTGTAAGAACTTGCCCGGGCCCTAAAGTCTTCAGGAGAGGCCCTAAGCTCAGTTAGTGAGAACAAGAGAGTGGATCTTCTCTTTCTGTGAACCAACCTGGACACAGCATATTATCTGAGAACACAGGAATGCTGGATCACTCTGACAACTATTATGTCAGATTACACAGAGAAGCCATTGGAATCCACAAGCATGTGGACAATTTCTACAGAAAGGAGGAAACCATGAAAATGAACAAAATATGGCTACCAGTATTTAAAAACTTTAAAAACTGAACAGTAAATAAAGAACAACACTCTGAAAACAGAGGAATTCCAGACATGAATAAATTAGGGCCAGCTAACACCTCCGAACAAAGGATTGCCCCAGGCAGGAAGCAGCCATTAAAAGTCAATCAAGGTGATTAATTCCAACATTCACACTGGCCTCCAACAGACAATAGTTCTTTCTCCCATCCTGTACCTTCCACAGATATATAAACTTCCCTTGCTTAGTTTTCCAATATATCACACAACCTCTGAGGATGCCGGCCATAGATGTGGGCGAAACATCAGAAGAGAATGTTTCTAGAATATTGCCATACAGCCCAGAAAACTAGTTTTAGCTATGAATAGGTTTTTAATCGGTTTTAAGTGTTTTAACTGTTTATAATATTGTTCATGTTTAATTCCATTTTAATGTTTGTATTAGGGCTGTGCAAAAAGTCATCTGTGCATGGTATGTCGGATCTATTTCATAAAATTCACACAGACAACACGATATTAAGAAACGCGGGCAACAGCCATGCTAAAAACTTAAGAATCGAAACTCTCACCCAGTACTTTTTTGTAAGTTGCATAAGCATCATAACTCTCTCTGTGACACAGTTTTAATTTCCAGAGCAAACAAACTGTACCAAGAGGTGAAGCCAAACTTAGCATGCCTCTCAGCCTATCTGGGGGAGGAGGTGGAGCCATTAATTACCCTTTAAATCAGTGGTTCCAAAACTTATTTGGCCTACCGCCCCCTTTCCAGAAAAAATATTACTCAGTGCCCTGGAAATTATTTTTTTTTAAATTTTAATAGCAATTAAATAGAAAGATATAGGTACCTGTGGCCATCACCGCTCCCCTGGATTGCTGCAGCACCCACCAGGGGGCGGTAGCACCCACTTTGAGAATCACTGCTTTAAATTAAGATGCGCCATGAGTCTTCCTCCATTGCCAAGTTGGGAGAGGAGAGAGAGAGAGAGAGCGAAGCAGAGCAGCAGGCTAGGTTAAGGCTAGGCACATAGTAGGCTACATTGAGAGAAGCTAGGAAGACTGAGTGACTGACTACTATTAGGAGGAAATCAGTCTGCTGGGAGTCTTCTATATTTATTTTACTTCTATAATTTAATGTATTATTGATTGTGCTAAGGAGTGACTGCTGGCCGCAGAAGTTTTTTTTTATCAAAACCATTCTGTGTTTGGGAAGCCTAGTTCAATTAACGTACACCAATTTAAAGGGGAAATAACATCTCTTCTCAGTTATTGCATCTGCTACTATCTGTGCTGAAGTGATTGGGATAACAATACCAAAGCTTTAGTTTTCCAAAACCATTCTTTGTTTGGTAAACCTAGTTCAATTAAAGTATAGCCTGGACATCAGCTATATAGAACTTTGTGTCAAAATGCAAACTGTGAGCCATTGGAGCTTTGGCAACAGCTGAAGTTTCTGAACACCCCCAAGCAGTGCATGGCACAGTAATCCAAGTTTTGAATATTCAAGGGCACTCCTGGCTACCACAAACACATAGGCCTCCAGGTTCAACATCATTCTCCTCCTGTTGCCACTTGGGCTCCTTTCCTCTCTCTTTGGCTTCTCCTTCCTCCTTCCTTAGGCTGTAAATTGTAATTTTTTTAATGATTAATAATAGTCTTTTAGAGTTGATTAAAAAACCGCAAAACAGTGAATCCGCGAAAAGTGAACCGCAAAGTAGTGAGGGAACACTGTACATCTTAGCAATTAAATGTTCATGATAGCACATAATTGCAACTCAAATTCCAATTTACTCAATTCAACTAATTGCTTGTCTTCCCTAAATCTCAGTATCAACTGTAAATAAGAAAGTCATTGAAAACCAAGACCCTCTGAAATCAATTATTCTCTTGTTTTAATTCTATAGTCTTGTATATTTCCCATGAGATCTTGATAAGTTAATCATTTCTTCTTGTTTTGTGTCTCTTTTCTATAAAATGCTTCTTGCACAAATAACCACATTGGCATCTTCAGGCATAAGATTAATCTATATTTTTCCCATATTCATTATAAAGCCAAATGTCTAACATAATGATTTTTAAAATCCACATTCACTTTGACTTTGTCATACCACATGTAACCACGCAACCATATCTCATGTCCCTACAGTGCCAACATTTTAATATTACTCAACAAAACCCAATCTTTTTATCCAAACTAAACAGAAAACAGCAAAGTAAAGTTTTAGATCAGGTGCACCTAGCCCACCCAATTCTTTGCATCTTGTAACACCTTAAATTTTATTCTTGCCTTCTTTCCTTGTCATACAAATTTAGCCTTTTGCCATTGTTTAAATAGTTTATCTGTTGCTATCACAGGTATTATTTAAAAAAGAAACAGAATCCTTGGCAATAGATTCATTTTTATCACAGAGAGTCTGCCCAATAATGATACAGTAGAGTCTCACTTATCCAACATAAACGGGCCGGAAGAATGTTGGATAAGCGAATATGTTGGATAATAAGGAGAGATTAAGGAGAAGCCTATTAAACATCAAATTAGGTTATGATTTTACAAATTAAGCACCAAAACATCATGTTATACAACAAATTTGACAGAAAAAGTAGTTCAATGTGCAGTAATGCTACGTAGTAATCACTGTATTTACAAATTTAGCACCAAAATATCACGATGTATTGAAAATATTGACCACAAAAATGCGTTGGATAATCCAGAATGTTGGATAAATTAATGTTGGATAAGTGAGACTCTACTGTAATTGTAATTTATGCCACTGTAATAAGTCTTTAAAAATGTCTATCCATAGGTTTTCATGGTTATTTTGGAGTAGTAGACAACTTTTATTTGTCAACTATACTGAGACACTTCACCTTTTTATCTATTTTAAAACCTGTTGTACCCAACAATTTTTCCTGATCTTTTATATCCATATTTTTAGTTAAAACTTTTGTTTTCTGGTTATTGATTTTAAATTCTGCTAAATTCTTTCAACTTTCTCATCAAGATTTTGAGTTTTCTAAAGCAATCACTAAATCATCTGCAAATGCTCTCAATTAATAATTTTCCTTTTTAATCTTTATTCCAGAAATCCGTTCCTCACAACGTATGTCCCTTAAAAGTACTTCAAGAACTAGTATAAATAGAAGTGGTGAGAGTAAGCATCCTGTCACAAGGCATTTTTGCTATCTGTGCTGCTGTTCAGAAGATTTCACCTCACTTTCTGTCCCTGGGATAATCAGATTTTGAAAAATTTAGCTGGTTGTGGAAACAAGGATTGGTAATAAAGATTCAGTGGAGACATCTTTTCCCCATGATAACTCTTTCAGGAGCGAATTTCCCTTCCAAGGGGGAGATTTCTCTCACATCCTGTTGTCTCACTCCCATTCTTAAGTATGAGTCATTTGTAAGTCAGATGTTTGTGACTTGGGAACTGCCTGTACTTGGAAGTACACATTTCTACTCAAAACAAAGGTATATTTAATTTCTTGTTTCTCCCACAAAATGGAAGAATGACTAGAACTGCTGTTGATTATGATCCAAATCAGCCTTCACTACCTGGGTTCCTTCAAATAAGAGATTTGCAATCTAGTGTCCTCTGGGTTTTCTTTTTGTCTACAATCACTGTTGGCCATGATATCTGGTGCTCATGACAGCTGTTGGCAAAAATGGCAGGAGGCATCCAGATTTCTAAAGTCTGGGCCAAACGGTAACTTAATAGTAATTCATTGGGGTCAACTCATACTTATACCTCAGTTTGTGTATATTCATATTCATATTCTACTAGGATAGAGGAGCTTTTGTTTAGGATGAGAAGTTAACACCTTATAACTCTGAAGTGTACTTCATTGTTTAAGGATGCTCAACATGCTATAGGATTGTATCTAAATTAGGAAAAGAACAGTCTCTTAAAAGCTATACTGCTTAATTCTTATGGGTTTTAGGGGAAGTTGGGCTGGTATGTTTACTATGGGACTGATGAATGATGCACTCTTCCCACCACCTATTATTGGATAAATCTATTTACACAGAAAATATTGACCTGGAACACTGAAGAGAGATTGGAAACAGGAAATTAGCAGGCCCCAAAGGTAGAAATGAATTTCTAGGCAAGAGTGTTAGAAAGTCAAGCCCATAAACAATAGCACTATCATTAATTATCTAGGTGAGGGCAGCCACAAATAACACACTCAAAAGCCTTATTGGTATATAATGGAGGAAGAAGGCAATTTCAAGTCTCCATGCATAACATGTCTCCTTGTAGACTAAAGTGGTTACTTTGCGATAGTCAGAAGCAAAAGTAAAATATGAGTTCTCCTTGGGGGAGGGGGGCAGGGATTTCCATACCCTACAATAAATTGTGGCAAGTTCTTGGTGGTATGAGGATACCAAGTCTGTATAAAGACCATGTAGCAACAGTAAGAACAGACAAGAACAGTAAGAACAGAAATCACACTGGCAATGAAGGTCTGCATAGTTAAAACAATGGTGTTCCCCGTAGTAACCTATGGATGTGAGAGCTGGACCATAAGGAAGGCTGAGCGAAGGAAGATAGACGCTTTTGAACTTTGGTGCTCGAGGAAACTTTGGAGAGTGCCTTGGACCACAAGAAGATCAAACCAGTCCATATTCGAGGAAATAATGCCCGACTGCTCACTGGAGGGAATGATACTAAAGGCAAAGATGAAGTACTTTGGTCACATCATGAGAAGAAGGAAAGCTTGGAGAAGAGAATGATACTGGGGAAAATGGAAGGAAAAAGGAAGAGCGGCCGACCAAGGGCAAGATGGATGGATGGTATCCTTGAAGTGACTAGCTTGACCTTGAAGGAGCTGGGGGTGGCGACGGCTGACAGGAAGCTCTGTCATGGCCTGGTCCATGAGGTCACGAAGAGTCAGAAACGACTGAACGAATAAACAAGAATAAAAAGCAAATGTCCCAGTTCAAGTGGAATGGATATACTTACAGTATTTTATCACATAATATCCACAATTCCTATCCCCTTTTTATGGAAAAGGAGCATCAACTTTTACATGATATGAAAAAAACATGGCTTGTCTGCCCACTTGCTCCCTTTCAGGCCCAGTGCTTCTTGCAACTGAGTCTGTGCTTTCAGACTCAGCCATGGGAGGTACCGTGCCTGAAAGGTGAGCAGGCAAGGGAGCACGTGAGGGAGCAGAGCAGATTCTCTCTTTGTGCTGGAAAGTACCCCAGAAAGAATAGAAGAAGGGTTCAATTTTAAAGTTCTGATTGCTCACAATATATTTTTTTCCATTGAGCAGTGACTTTGCAGACCCCTTTCAGGACTTTCTCTCAGTTACTCCCTGGCAAAAGTTTATCTGATTTCTTTAACTGCCATGCCTCAATGCTATGGAATCATGGGAGTTGTAGTTTGGTGAGCAACCAGTAATATTTGGCATAAAAGGCTAAAGAAAACTGGAGATCCCATTATTCTATTGCATTGAGCCATGGCAGTTGAAATGATGTCAAAGAATGGTGCTAGTTTTATTTCCCCGGCTTCTTTTCACAATTTCAGTAACCCCCCTTTCCCAGGCAGAGCCACTGTTCCCTCCAAGCATGAATTCCTTTAACGTTGCGAACTTATCCATGGTCCCCGAGTTCCCTCTGCACAGTTTGCAAATGCTCCCTTGCTCCCCTCTTTATCCCAAGGCAAGAGTCTGCTTACTTCACTTCCATTCTAGATGAGAGAAGGGAAACTGTGCCATTGTGTTTCCTTCCGAGAAGAATATTGGTTGTGTCATTGTCCACCCCTGCCACATATAATACAGTAAAGAGCATGTTATAATGAAGGAAGTGGAACATAAATGCCCTCCCCAAATCTTAGGAGATCTGGGTGTCAAAGAGTTAATGTCTGATCATGGCCTTATTATCACACCAGGAGGCACAGAAAAGTTGGCAAGCTCCTCTACCCAGATTCTCACTGCTACTAGTGATGAGTGATTTCAGATAACCGCAAAAAGTGGGTTTGAGCTTGGAGTGCTTCAACATTTCCAGTGAGCCAGATTCAAGACAAGAATCAGATTTGTCAGCAACCAACAGAAGTTTATTAAATCCGGCCAGATAGAATGTCAATATAGAGTGGATACACAAAAAGAACTGACATAGAGCTTGCAGAGAAGTGCAGAGCCTTTTTTTTAATTACATCCATTCAAAATACCCACACCCTCCCCTGATTGGTTGAAAAGCCAGCCTGGTTTCGATCTGGGCTCCTGTTGGCTGGGTAACCCTTCTGATGTCATCAGCTGAAGGAGGTTCCCCCCATGGACAGAAAGAGAATCAGCTTTGGTTGGTAAAATTAAAGTCCAACTCCATTTAAAGATCCATCCCTGTGAGGGTGTGAGCCCAGAAATGACCTCACAACCCCTGAGGATGCCTGTCATAGATGTGGGCGAAACGTCAGGAGAGAATACTTCTGGAACATGGCCATACAGCCCGGAAAACATACAACAACCCTGTGATCCTGGCCATGAAAGCCTTCAACGACAGTCCAGGAATGTATTGATGCAAAATGCAAATAGTTCCATGATTGACTTAATGTCCAATCCAGGTAAGCATAAAGAGATAGTCCGAATGATTGAGATTATCTGATAAAACAAAGGCTGGTTCCACCCACAGCAGGTCTGATACACATCAATGAAGACCAGGAAGTTTCCCAACACATGTAAATATATTTGTGAATGGGACGAGATTTGACAATGGAAGGGTGTTGCGGTTTACGTACACACAATAGAAAGCCCATCAGTGAGACTTGGGCTCCAGGCTTGCATACATTAGCCAGTTCGGCCTGGCTTCCTGTCCTCAGGCACGAGATTAAGTAAAACAGATGTATACATTTGCAGTTCCAGTTATACTTCCAAGGGTTCAGTTTCATTTGATTCCATTTTGTATCATTTATATAATGTCATAAAAGTGGATTTCATACACAGGTGGAGATATAACTGGCCAGATTTTTCTGCAATTCAAGCAAAGCGACACTTTGGAATTGTGAAATCAGTAAAAGGAAAAAAATAAAATAAAATCATATTTAATTCATCTCTGTTCATTTATGTTTAATCAGGAGAGGGGGGTATCAATTTTTCAATAACATTAGGATGGTGAAAAACTCCAAGGAAGTCAAGCTCATAGTAATTCAAATTTCCTCCCATTCAAACGACAACAATTGGGCACTTAAATAAACACCAAAACCAACTGACCCAGCTGCAATCCAAGGCAACTTGAACATCATTCTTGAGCTTGTTTTCTTTTCTCCAAAATGACACTCGGGTTAGAATTCTTGCAAGAATTAAAAAAAACAACTGAATCCTGATTCCTTTGGTAAATCTAATGCTATGATGGGACCTAATCACTACCCTCCCCCCCCCCACACACACACACACATGCACTGATATCACAAAGCCATTGAAGAAAGGCAAAATTCAAATGTTCTATCAACTTTCTATTCAGTAGAAATCTGCCCCTTGGCCCCCAGCAATCAACATAGGTGATTAGCAGTATTAATTTCAATGCCTAGAAACATTAACTACTGAGCAGGGCCCTTTATTTTCGCATCTGCCAACATGCTAAATGACTTGTGCCAAATGGCAAATAATGCCTTTGGAATCTGTCCTAGTCTGATGGCCCATTCCAAGAATGAGGCCACAAGTGACATTGAACATCCCATAGGGAGGTTCCCAATCCATATAGAACAGTGGTTCTCAACTTGTGGGTCCCCAGATGTTTTGGCCTTCAACTCCCAGAAATCCTAACAGCTGGTAAACTGGCTGGGATTTCTGGGAGTTGTAGGCCAAAACCATCTAGGGACCCACTGGTTGAGAATCACTGGTGTAGAACATATCCTTATGTGAGTTCTGGCTCTTTTCCCAGCAGAAGAAAGCACCATGGTGTTAATTATCACCCCCCCCCCCTGCTTTTCCCAGGAAGCCAGCAGGCATGTCCTCTCTCCTCTGCACAGTTACACCAGAAAAGATCCTACTAGATGTAGTAATAATCACTTTCCTAAAGCAGATCTCTAAAGTGGGATACATACTTACTCTTTTTTTCTGGCTTTGCAATCTTCTCCCGTCCTATCATTTTTTCTTCTATCATGACTTACTGCTATTGCTATAAACAGAGATGCACTAAATTTACTCAGGGGAAAATATGTACTCCAGAGATAAGGGAGTGGAGTTTCCTTATTCCTGATAGAGGATATGGTCAGAATGAAAGCAAGAGCTGTGGCTGCTGCATTGATTGGAAAATATTTTCTCCTCCCTTCAATTCTGATTATTGTGTTGTGTGTGTGTATCCTTCATATTTTTAGCTTTTTTTGTTTACTACTTCCCATCCCTACCCCTCATTTTGAATAATCCACAAAGGCGGTATATTGACACAGGAAATAAACTGTTGCTTCTATATCAGACACTTTTTATGCAGCTCAACATTCTAATTACATAAGCAATGTATAAGTATATCTAGTTAGAAAATATGCCCGTAGGAGTGTGAATTACTCCTAAAAAAATATACAGGATCATAGCCTAAATGAGTCATTATGAACAACAATTGGTGTGCATGGCTTTTTTATGACAACCTTTTAAAAAAAATCATATCTTTCTAAATAAATTTAATCCCAGTTATCTCTTAGTCTTAAAGATATTGTGGCTTACTTTCCCACATTCCCCCATCGAACAAGCTGAACAAATGCAGTTCCTGCCCACTCCATTGAAAAAAAAACCCTGAGCAAAATACTGGGATTTTCCCTCCCTCCAATCCTGTTGCTCTGAAGAAGACCCGAGACACTAATTTCAAAGAGACACCACTCTGGGGATACTGGGCTTTTCTCCCAACTATAAGTTCTGACTTACATACAATTTCAACTTAAGAACCAACTTACAGAGCCTATCCTGTTTGTAACTTGGGGACTGCCAGTATTAAGTTTGATGTTATTCAGTCATTCTTGCAAAAGATATAAAGGTGACATGACTGTCAAAGGTTTAAGCAAATACAATCATCTCCCTGTATTTGTAATTACTACTGTGATCAGTGTTGTGTTAGCTACTTGAGCCAAGATTTGTCCCAAATATGTGTGCATGTTAATGTGCACAGGTGTGTATTTAAGAGAGAACTCATTGGCAATATTGCCTGTTATTTTACCTTGCATTGAAGCACTGCCTTCATTTCCCCCAAATTCCATTTTTAAAAGCAAGGTCCTTTGTCTCATTTAGTCTGTAAAGACTGTCCTCTTCGAATGACCTTCCTCACTACCATCACTTCTCTGTTTCCTTTCGCCATCTGACCCCAGGCTATTGCCCTCATGGAAGTAACTGGATAACACACTCGATAAGAAATGTAAAAAAAACATTGCAAAGGCACTAGAGCTGATAGTGACATCAATCCTAACCTGACAAAAGCCAGGGTCAACCATTTATCTCTTCACATTGCCTGTGGTTACATTGGCAGCCATGTTGGCTTTTTCGTTGCAATTTTACAATCCTTTAGAAAACACATTTGTTGTTAGTGCTAATAATATCTGCAATTAAACATTGGCATGCCCTCATGTCCTCCCCCCCCCCGCCCCCCGGTGTGTAAGATTTGATATTCTATTGTATGCATGCAATGGGTGGGAGGTCATTTTGTACAATTTTGGAGGATAATTACCAGGAGTATAGGAGGTAGAAAAGGTTTAGAGAAATCTAGAAATAAAGGCAAATGCCTTCATTGCCATTTCTAATACACTCTCTGTTGTGAAGACCACAGGGACTGCATCCTCCAAACTCCAGAATTGTTAGAAATGTGATTGCAATGGTATAACTCTGTTATAATTCATCTTCTGGAACAGATCACAAAGTATTGAAATAAAATATCACACAAGAAAAAAGAAGGGATTATAACAAAATTGTACCGAGTAATGCATTTTGAAATGCAGCAAGAGTTACAGAAAAGACAGAAGTTTGACAAACTTTAATCCTGGAAAGGGGACAGAGGTTGTCATATGTAGAAGGCCTAGCATTTAGCAATGTAAGAACATGGAAAGGTCAGCAATATCCAGACAAATTGCTTCCTGGAAAAATAACTGAGTGATCATTGGAAGTGGGATACTTTCTGGGCTGAGGACTGAAAGTCACATTGATTCCTTGGTAAAATTTTAATCTGTGGTGCATAACAGCAAATGATATGAAGTGAGGGATGACAGCCTCCCTGCTGTAGCTTTAGTGGCATCTGAACTTCAGCACATGGCATTTGCAGAATCTCACATGCACTTTTTATGTTTCAACTGGTGGTGGACAAGATGGTGATGATGACATTTCAGGCTCATTCAACATCATTCCAATCACCACACAAAATTTACTCCTTAATTGCAGCAATAATCCACAACAGTCAACTCACTATTATATTTCTATATACAGTAGAGTCTCACTTATCCAACATAAACGGGCCGGCAGAATGTTGGATAAGCGAATACATTGGATAAGAAGGAGGCATTAAGGAAAAGCCTATTAAACATCAAATTAGTTTATAATTTTACAAATTAAGCATCAAAACATCATGTTAGACAACAAATCTGGCAGAAAAAGTAGTTCAATATGCAGTAATGCTATGTAGTAATTACTGTATTTATGAATTTAGCACCAAAATATCACGATGTATTGAAAACATTGACTACAAAAATGCGTTGGATAATCCAGAACGTTAGATAAGCGAGTGTTGGATAAGTGAGACTCTACTGTATATGCAGATGACACCCAACTCTACTACTCCTTTCCACATAAAGTCATGGAAGCTGTCCTGACCCTAAACCAGTGTCTGTCATCAGTAATGGGCTGGAGGAAGGCAAACAAATTGAAACTTAATCCAGACAGGACAGAGGTGCTCCTAGTCAGTCGGAAGGTAGATCCGGGAGTAGGGATGTGCTGGATGGGGTTACACTCCCCCTGAAGAGACAGGTTAGCAGTTTGGGTATCCTATCAGACTCAGCACTGAACCTGGAGGCCCAGGTATCTGCAGTGGCCAGGAGAGCCTTTGCACAATTAAAATTTGTATGCCGACTATGCCCGTTCCTTGAGAAGCCAGATCTGGCCACGGTGGTAAATGCCTTAGTTACATCCCGTCTGGATTACTTTAACATGCTTTATGTGGGACTGCCTCTGAAGAGTGCTCAGAAACTTCAGCTGATCCAAAGAGCTGTAGCCAGGTTGCTAAGTGGGGCTGGCTACAGAGAGCAGACAACCCCCCTGTTGAAGCAGCTCCACTGGCTGCCAGTTTATTTCCGGTCATAATTCAAAGTGCTGGTTCTGACCTTTAAAGTCTTAGATGGTTCAGGTCCAGGCTATTTGGTTGCACCCCTTGTATGAATCTGCCTGGGCCCTGAGATCTTAAGGAGAGACCCTTCCTTCTCTCGATCCCACTTCCACCTCAAGCGCGGTTGGTGGGAACGAGGGAGCCGGCCTTCCTTCTTGGTAGCTGCCCCTCAACTCTGAAACTCCCTTCTTCCCAGGGAAGCCAGAATGGCCCCCTCCCTGCTGTCCTTCCTGCAGCAGGTTAAAACCTTTTTGTTCAGACATACCTTTAAAGATGAAAATTTTAATGATCTAGTCAGGGGGTGCTGTGGTTTTTAACTTTGAATATGTTTTAATGGATTTTAACTGAATTTTTGAATACTGCTTATATGTACGTTTAAAATTGTATACTAATTTTATGTCAAGCCACTTTGAGTCTCCTCTGAGAGAGATAAAGCAGTGTATATATAATTAATAATAATAATAATAATAATAATAATAATAATAATAATAATAATAATAATACATTTTCTCATCCGATGTGTGGGGGAAAGTGGTGGTGGGGAGGATGACTGTCCTCTTTTGTTCAATACCATCTTTCAACATCTTCTGGGATAGCCAGTCATCCCACACCCTTTCCCCATCTTCTACCCGTTTTTCCTCCTTTTAAGCCATTTGGAGTTGGGTGTTAGCTGACTCCTGAAGATAGCTTTAGGACTCTGTTTCCATGCACTGTGGAAATGGAGACCCATGGAGTCCCACCAGAAGTGCCCTTACATCATGTGGTGGTGTTTCTGACAGACTGGTAGAATGTTGGGGAGAAGAGAGGACTTGCCTTCACAAATTTGTATTATTTTGTGTTGATGGGAGAAAGAAAATGTACTACAGTAGAGTCTCACTTATCCAACATAAATGGGCCAGCAGAATGTTGGATAAGCGAATATGTTGGATAATAAGGAGGGATTAAGGAAAAGCCTATTAAACATCAAATTAGGTTATGATTTTACAAATTAAGCACCAAAACATTACAACAAATTTGACAGAAAAAGTACTTCAATACATGGTAATGCTATGTAGTAATTACTGTATTTACGAATTTAGCACCAAAATATCATGATGTATTGAAAACATTGTCTACAAAATGCTTTGGATAATCTAGAACGTTGGATAAGTGAGACTCTACTATATTTGAAATAGCGAGATGTATCTCCCATGTGCCAATGCAAAGTCTTTGCTCAGAAATTAAGCAGTGCATGGAAACAGTGAGTTTCATCCCACTTTTATTATGTCCATCATGAATTAACTTGATAACATGTATGAACCTATGCTGAGCCAGTTTCCCAAATAAAATGTATTTATAACATTTTATATGAAATCTCAAAACCAAATAAACTGTAGCAATATGTGCTGGGCTTTCAGTGGTGCCATTTGAGCCAAACCTTGGGGGCATGAAGAAGTGTAGAGTACCGCCAGCTGCAGCCCAACCCAGAGGCAGCTTCCCTGGCTACAGCTCTCTTCTTCAGCTGAAGTTGGGATAGGCATTAAAAAGAGAATGCCAAAAAATCAAGCCATGACATCTTTGCACAATTTGCATTCCTGTTCTTTCTGTTTAGCAACTCATCTACAAATATGCTATACAGTTTTATGCTATGACACAGAAGAGTAAAACAAATGTAAACTGCTGAAGGCAAAAAAAAAAACCCTCAAACTTTGCTGGAATTAGGCTTAGTGTTGCAAGATTTCAATATAGCAAAAATAATCAATAGAACTTGGTATGTTCAGCATGAAGAAGAGAAGATTAAGGGGAGACATGGTACCCACCCATGCTTAAGTATTTGAAAGGCATGTTTTCTGTTGTCCTTGAGCAATGGGTTCAAATTACAAGAAAGGAGATTCCACCTGAACATTAGGAAGAAACTTCTGACTGTAGCAGTGGAATATGCTGCCTCGGAGTGTGGAGGAGGCTTCTTTTTTGAGGTTTTTTAAACAGAGGTGGATGGCCATCTGTCCAGGGTACTTTATGATGCTTTTCCTGCATGGCAGAAGATTGGACTGGATGGCCCATGTGGTCTCTTCCAACTCTATAATTCTATGACTTCTGAGATAACTATGATGCATTGGTAACATCCCAACAATGAACACAAGCTAATTTACATTTAAATTTGGAAGATAAGAAAGAAAAAAATACAGTAAACAGATGCTAATAATTCATCCTTACTTTGCTTGGGAATGAGAAAAAAACATTTCGGTGTGTATTTTCTTAGAAAAGAATCAAGTAACATTGGGAGGGCATTTGCTTTTATACTACAGCTTATCACAACTATTAAATTGGGGTTAAATTATCTGCTTACATAAATGAATGCATTTAGTTTTATGCCAACAAGGTTACATGTCAATTGATAACAGATCTTCATGCCCTATGTGTTTGGAACTGCATTAAATCCTTGGAGTCTAGTGTGTAGGGAAAAGGTGATGTCCCATTACTTCTCTGACATTTTGCACCTCTTGCTAATAGCACTATTATTGCAACTCAATGTACAAGACGCCATTAATGCATTTCTCTGACTGGTACCATTATTTCCAGTGGAAAGGTAGGGCCAGTTAGCATGACATGATTTAAGCCTCTACAAAGAAGCATGCATATACTACATGATGTCATAAATCTTAGCAGGGTGCTGTCAAGTAAGCATGAAACCACTTATCCTGACCTGTCCACCTTTCCTCCACATAGATCCTTTCTTATTACTTGAGTTTCTGTTGGCAGACACAAGGACAGTATCATGTCACAAACAAATGCATCTTTTAATAGATTGACTTTCTTGATCATCTGTGACCTAAAAAGCAGGTGGACAGAGGTTTCTTCTCTGAAAGAAAAATGATTGGCCATTTCTGCTAAGCAGAGTCTGAAACAGCTGAACAATTTATGATATAAAATTGTACATGTGCACAGCTGTCAGATTCTAGAGTATTATTTTAGAATCATTTGTATGATGACCAATTTAGAAAATAACATTTTAATGGTACTAGTTATATACAGATCTCCTGGCTGGATTGGTAATACAAAAATACCATAATAAAAATTTAGTTATTTTTAGATCCCATTGTATTGGAGAACTACCAGCCAATCACCAATTGCTGAGCAAGATGTCCCATCCATTTCAACTTTCAAGCATCATTCTGGGGAAATGGCAATTTTGATCACCTTGGTGGCTTATCTATAACAGGAACTGGATAGGACGAATGTGATTCTGCTGGGATTTCTGGGAGTTGTAGGCCAAAACACCTGAGGACCCACAGGTTGAAAACCACTGGATTACTGGGAAATGATTTTGAGACACTGCTTTACAGGATGGAACTCTTGCTTAGCCCCTTGGCATTGTGTAGTACTAACAAGTTCCATTGTCTTTGAAATATCCTCTGGTAGTGTCACTCCCCACTACAGCTGCATTTAGTCTGGCTTCTTAGGAAAAGTCTGTCTCGTGTGGGAGACCCATCTATATAGCCTCCCCTCAAAGGAGAACACCATCCCACCACCATTGAAAAGGTAGTAAAATATGTTGCAGCAGCTTAAAAAGCCAACAGGATTTTGGGCTACATCAAAAGGTGTATAGTGTCTAAATAGATCAAGGGAAGTCAGGGTGCCTCTTTATTCTGCTTTGGTTAGACCTCACCTGGAATACTGTGTCCAATTCTGAGTACCACGAGAGGGATATTGACAAGTTGGGACATGTCCAAAGGATGGCAGCTAAAATGCTCAAAGTTCTGGAAACCATGCCTCATGAAAAGCAGTTTAAAGAGCTAGGGATGTTTAGCCTGCAGAAGAGAAAGTTGAGAGAAGACATGATAGCCATATATAAAAATCTGTCATGAGGAAGAGAGACTGCTACTCTGCAGACTAGGACTTGGAGTAGTAGGTTCAAGTTACAGGAAAGGAGATTACACCTGAACATTAGGAAAAACTTCCTGATCATAAAAGCTGTTCAGCAGTGGAACTCTCTGCCTCAGAGTGTGGTAGAAGCTCCTTCCTTGGAAGCTTTCAAACAGAGGGTGGATGGCCATCTGTCCGGCGTGCTTCGAGTGTAATTTTCCTGTATGACAGGGGCTTGGACTAGATGCCCCATGTGTTCTCTTCCAACTCTTCTATGATTCTATGATTTTACTTAGGTAAGAGAAAATTCATACAGAATTCCAAATCAAACTCCCAAGAATTAAGGATTAGGATCATTTCTGATCAACATGACTGCAATTTGTGATGCTGCTGACCAATTGTCAAGAGATTACTTCTATACTGAAAAGGATAGTTGACAAAGATTTCAAGTTATGCCCGCTAGACCTTTCTGAAGGATATAACAGTATTCTTTCACAAAGGAACTTGTGAGATTTGGCATTGGTAATCTCAAGGGTGGAAAGGTAGTCACAACCAAAATATCTGTAGGAAGATAAGTTTTGTAGTCATTATGGGCAGGGGGGGGAGTCTTATAACATTTTCACTGATTTTTCAGCTCCTCCTGACATTCAGACTAATTTCTGAATGTGAGGAGGGGCAATAGGAAAAGTTTTGTTGTTGTTTCGATCAAAACTAAAAGTTTACAAATGCTATCTTTTTGTATGTGAAAGAGAAAAAATACAGCCCCCTGGTGATTCATCTCACTGCCACACATTTGATGGCATCATTCACAAGTGATTAATGCACAACTGCAAACAAGCCCAAGGTGATAAGCAGACTTAGTGCATTCCTCCAAATCCCCCTTCTTTGAAACTACAGTAGAGTCTCACTAATCCAAGCCTCGCTTATCCAAGCCTCTGGATAATCCAAGCCATTTTTGTAGTCAATGTTTTCAATATATCGTGATATTTTGGTGCTAAATTCGTAAATACAGTAATTACAACATAACATTACTGCGTATTGAACTACCTTTTCTGTCAAATTTGTTGTATAACATGAAGTTTTGGTGCTTAATTTGTAAAATCATAACCTAATTTGATATTTAATAGGCTTTTCCTTAATCCCTCCTTATTATCCAAGTTATTCGCTTATCCAAGCTTCTGCTGGCCCGTTTAGCTTGGATAAGTGAGACTCTACTGTATCACTATCTAGCTGCCATCATTAAAAAGAAAAATACTGACAAGAAAGACTGAGATTGTCACCCCAACAAACTCATTACTCCATTGCTTCTGCTTTAGCCAGGTTTTATTTACACATGGTACTTAACGATAGATAAAGTATACCTAAATTTAGAATGGAATCTTCATTAATGCTGAGCATGTCAATCAGATCAATTATAAATTATCAAGCTGTGGATCCTAGACTAGGGAGGTGTGGGAAGAAATTAATTAACATTTGATTTCTAGTCAACTTATGGCATTGTTGCCTTTTATTTCACAAGTTATACAGTATACACCATATTGCTAGCCAATTTTATAGCTTATATATTACCCTTTATTTCATAGTGCATACACTGTTAACCTCAAGGTTGGACTTCTGCAATGAGCGGTACATTGGGCTACTTCTGTACCAAGTTTGGAAACTCCAAGTAGTTCAAAGCCTGGCAGCTAGATCTTTTATGGTAGGGGTCCTTGAATTAAGGCCTGGGGCCAGATGTGGCCCTCCAAGGTCATTTACCTTTAACATTCTGAGAGACCATGAACTGGCCCTCTGTTTAAAAAGTTTGAGGACCCCTGGTTTACGGGATCATCTAGGAGCCAGCATATTGCACCCATACATTAATGAAGTCACTCCACTGGTTGCCAATTAGTTTCTGGGCAAAGTACAAAGTGTTGGTTTTGACCTTTAAATCCCTGAATGGTTTAGATCCAGGTTATCTGCAGGACCAGTTTATCCCATACAATCCATCCCTTAAGACACGTAGGTCCTCTAAGGGGCATCTATTCCAACCAGCCAAAATCTGGCTGGCAACTGTCACTCTGATGACCTTTTAATTAGCTACCCCAAGACTCTGGAATGACCTGTCAGAAGAGCTTCAACAGCTAAATCAGCTGTTAGAATTCAAGACACAACCGAAGACCTATATCTTCTGATAGGCCTACCAAGTCAATTTTCAATTGTCAATTTTAACCTGCATTTATTGGTGTTGGTGGATAGGTCGTTGATGTGCATATTATGGCAGTGTTGTGTTTTATACCCTGCCTCAAGCTACAAAGAAAGACAGGTAAATACATTTTCTGTTGCTGCTCTTGTAATAAATTCAGTAAGCAATGAATTCTGGTTCAAGGATGAGAGATCTGGTATAAATAAACATCTCACTATATATGCACACACATTGCTTCTCACTTATTAGGAAGAACAACACGAAGTCAATATGCCTTTGCTAATAAAGATGGATTTTAGAAACAAACCTTACCTCACCTGAATGCTAAATATAAACACATTGGGTTTGGCATTTCAATATCATCCAGGTCATGAGTCTTCTGAGCCAAAATCTAAGACTTATGAACAGCTCCTGGTAATGTCTTTAGGTGTTATGCATTGAATCCCAACAACAGTTGTGCACAGCATGTCATTCAAATACCTGCACATACCCTCACACAATACATATTTCCCGATTTGGAATTTAGACCTAGCTAAATGAACTGCTCTCAGATCAAAGTGAAATTGGGAGATTATTCCCTCTTACTTACTAAGGGAAATGGGATAAGGAACATAATATCTAACTTATTTACTTCTAGCTATAGGGTGGGTGGAGAGCTGATCTGAGTGTAAACTCCGGCATCACAATGACTATGAGGGGAGGAGGAAGCTGGATGAGTAAATAGATAGATCTCCTGGACAATCTTAGCAAGTGGCAGTGACAAATCAATTAAGGTTTGCAAATAAAAGTAGCAAGAAGGTGTTCTACTAGGTGAGCTGGAGATCTGCACACAGGACTTTCACCTTAACCAGCGCAGATCTCCCCCCCCCCCAAAAAAAAATTGAGAATTTTCATCCTTGTCCCATGGCTAGAAAACAAAATTCAGGACCTGAACCTGAGATTTGGCCACCCCAACACACAATCACAAGAAGCAAAATCAAGAGTAAATATGTAGGTTATGTGTAGTGAGGAAGCTAGGAGAGGTAAGATTTTGGGGTACTGTTCCGTTATCCAGATGAAGCCCAAAAGAGGGCCTAGACAGAGAAAAGCAGTCCATTTTCCAAGGGGATGGGGGCTTGAAAGAGTAAAACCATTTCCTCTTGTTTTCCTTTTATTCCCCCCACCCATGTCGCCATCGTTGCAACAACTGTCATTTATGCCATGGAAGGGGGGAATAACCAGTGAAAACGGGGGATATGGCTTTCCTTCTTCAACTCCCCCCCCCATAAAATGGACTATCCTTTTCTCTCTAGGCCTCCTTTTGGAGTCTGTCCAGATAATGAAACAGTACTGATTTTGATATTTCTGATAGACTCTGGTAAAGTGTTGAGGGAAAGGGAGGACTGGCCTTCCCAAATTTGTATTATTTGAAATAATAAGATAACACTCCCATGTGTCAGTGTAAAGTTGAAAAGTGCTTGTTCAAAAATTGAACATTTTTAAGTGTGTTCAGTATGTGGTACATTTCTAGTTGCTAGTCCACATACCCACAAATAGCAAGCTTGTCATCTTCCTGTTTCAGCTGGTTAACAGCCCATTTCCTCCGAGAGAATAAAGAAGTTATCAGCATTACCATGGCTTGAAGAAATAAAACCTGTGATTGGTATCTCTGACATCAGCATCAGACAGGAAGAAGTAGCGAATTAGGAAGGGCGCTGCATTTGTAAAAAAGGAGATTGTAAAAATAAAAAAGATAATAGTCAGCTATAAGTGCAATTAAAAGAAATATGGCAAGTCTCATTCATTCTTGATAAACCATATGATTCACTGCTACTCATAGTTTGAAAGCAGTTAAAAATTACATATTGCCTCTGCGTAATCTAAATTGTTTCCCCCTCCTTCTTTAAATGTACACAATACTACAAATTTAATTTTAAGCTGTTTGAATCAGTCTATAAGAAAGATTTGATTATACCTGAGTGCCTGGCCCCAGTTTTTCCATATCTCAGTAATCTTGGCGGTAATTGGCTGATTAGGTCCCTCACACTCCATCTCTGCCTCAGTTTCCATGGTAATGTTACCGGAGCTATTATAGATGAGAACTTCATCTCTTTCCACTTTAGGGCTGAAACGAAAAGGGAGGTTAAATGGGGTGTCATCAATCTTAATGAAATGCAATTATTTTTACTCTTATTAATCATCGCAAGCCATTAGCTTGTGGCAACGCCAGGCCACCATTTATCAAACTTTGCAAATTTCTGTAATTTTGTTTCCATTCTTTTATTGTTTATTTGTTTTACTTCCAACACCACCCCACGCCCCTTTATCTGCACCCCCCCCCCAAAAAATACACATAGGAAATATTTTTCTGTGAAGCCGTCCTGCCTGCCTCTCAATATAGATAGAGATGCACACATTCAGTTCCAGAGCTAAGCCAACAGAAGGATGGACAACTAAAGAAGATGGATACTGTGTGAAAGAAAGGTGGAAGTAGACCCCAGGTAGTGTGTGTTTCCTTAGCCTCTCTTACTCACACTTAATCCTGGCAAATGAATAACTTGCCAGATCCCTTAGGGCAGGCGCCGAAATTGGAAAACCACACAACTGGCTAACTGGTCTCTAATTCCAACTGTGAAAAAATGAGCTCATTTAGCATTCCAATTCCCGCTACCCAGCTGATAGCAATGATGCTTTCTTGCTCACTGGCACTGGAACATTAACCTAGGAAATTAATTAAGCTTACGGAACAGCCCAGTTTAAGCAGATTTGATATATGTACCCGTTAGTTTAACTGTCCTTGTTTTCCCTGATATTTTTCTCACATCAGGAATGTTAACATGGGATAGGAATGAGCAATAATAATACAAAATGCAAAGGGGTGTTCTTAATTTATCCCGGCTGCTGACAGTTGCTCGCTTGCTTCCTCATCACATGGGCAAAATTGCCTATCCTATGACAATTCAACCTCATTTCAGACATGGAGCCTGCCGGATCCATCACACGGTGTAAATCTGTTTCCAACAGTGCTCCATGGTTGAAGTGAGGTCAAACTGTTGTAAGAGGCAGTGCTGGGAATACGGGAGGCTTCCCATGTTCCATTGAGAAGCATGGAGAGAAACCGGGTGGCGACGCTTCCCCCCACAGGATGAGGTAGAAGCGATGCAGGCAATGCAGGGCACAGACCAACGGATTTCCCCATGCCCCATGCTGGATTCCCGAATATCCCTGGTGAATCCTTTCACTATTGCCTAGCTTACTGACCTCAATGTGTGGAGGTTCTTGGATGGCAAATAGGTGATATCTATGTCCACCTACTGGACCAACCTAAATGTATCTCTCCTTCAAAGAATTGGGGATAGTAGAAAAAAAACATAAAGAGTTTAGTTTTCTAAAGATTTATATTTTTCCTCCATCACAAGGGAAAGCATCACTACAACAGTTCAACTTGTCAACCTCTTTTATATGGAAAACAGGATCAGAATTCAAAATGCCTTTAACAGATTAAAGAACTGGGCCAAAACTAACAAAATGAATTCCAGCAAGGAGAAATGTAAGGTATGACATTTAGGCCTCTCTACGAAACTACATTTCCCCTTCCCTGGGTGTTTGTACCCCACTTTGTGATTATCATGGAACATTATACAGTTTTTTTGTTGTTGTTGATGCAACAACACTTAGGCAGAAAAAATGAAATACACAGATACAGGATGGGTGTTGCCTGGCTTGACAAATGTGGAAAAGATTGTGGAGTCTTCATGGACAACAAGTTGAACATGAGCCAATAGTGTGATGCAGAAGCTGCATCAAAAGGAGTATAGTATATTTACATCAAGGGAAGTCAGGTGAACATGTGCATTAAGTGAACAATTATTTCTGTTGTTGTTAGCCTGCTTTTTCATCCAAAATTAGACTGTGAATGGTGAATGATAAGGACTGCAGTCCTTCCACAGCTGGAGGGCCAAATGTTGACCAATGCTCCTTTAAAGACTGGGGGACAATAGAAGAACGCTGAACTATGCCTCTACCTAAATTTTCTAATTTTTATTTTATAAAGTTGTGCCACTATCTAGGCTTTTTCTTCCTATGACAGAAGATATCAGAGGATTAAAGCCAAAGAAACACTTCCCCCAATCTACTGAGCATTCAATTTTAAAATATTTTAATTTATTTTGCTGCAGCCATTCTCATAGGAACCTCTTTCCCATCTCTTTGCTGCCCCCCACACCCACCCACCCCTCAAAAAACCCTTGAAATTATTATTGGGGTATGTCAGATTCTTGGCATACTAAATCTTCAAGTCCAATTAAACTCAATAGATCTTGTTTCCAAATAGATAGCGTGGTAATAACCATGTTACTGTTGTTGTGTGTCTTCAAATCACTTCTGACTTATGGAAACCCCACAGCAAACTTATCATGGGGTTTTCTTGGCAAGATTTGCTCTGTGGAGGTTTCCCTTTGCCTCCTATTGGGGCTAAAAGAATGTCACTTGCACAAGATTCACCCAGGTAGTTTCCATGGCAAAGCAAGGGCTTGAACCCTGGTCTCCAAACCACTAGTCCACACTGGCTCTATGCTCCCCCTATTCTCCTCAATCATCTCTGTTTCCCTCAAATATTTGGTGGCCATTTTGGATGATGATGAAGGTGGGTGTTTTTTTTTTTTGCTCACTTTGAAGTGAGCCCACTATAGGTAGCTCACTTAGTTACAGCTTAAACCTTCTCATTGAGGAACATGAAGTAAAGCATGTTTTGAAGGCTGCAAATCCTAGTAAGGCCACTGGACCAGATGGCATTTCTGGTCAGGTGCTTAAAGACAGATGATACAGCTGTGGTGGGGCTGATCTCTGAAGGGGATGAGTCTGCCTATCAGATGAGGTGGATCAGCTGCTCTCATGGTGCAGAGACAATAATCTGGTTCTTAACATCAACAAGACCAAGGAGCTCATAGTGGATTATAGGAAGAACAGATCAGAAATTCAGCCCTTGGTCATAAATGGAGAGCAAGTGGAGCAAGTGGCCAGTTTTAAATTCCTGGGTGTCACTGTGAAGGAGGATCTGACCTGGGTTACCCATACGGCAGCATTCCTACCTGAGACTCCTTAGGAAACATGAACTGAATGGAAAACTGATGGTAACGTTCTACTACTGTGCTATAGAGAGTGTCCTAACTTATTGCATCTACACATGGTTTGGTAGCTGCACAGTGGCAGATAGGAAGGCACTCCAAAAGGTCATCACTTCTGTACAGAAAATAATTGGCTGCCATCTCCCCTCATTGAAAGAACTTTATAGGTCCTGAAGCCTTCAGAAAGCTCAGAGCATTCTTAGGGATCCATCTCAATTGGCATATTCTTTTTTTGAATTATTGCCATCTGGCAGACGGTACAGAGTGACAAAGACAAACAGACTGAAGGATAGTTTTTATCCTAGACCCAACTGGAGTCCCCTCAGGGAGAAAGGTGGGGTATAAAAATAAATAAATAAATAAATAACATACTGGTACACAAGAGCTCATTAGGAAGGATGTGGACCTGTCTTACTTAGGCTGAATTATGATGAGAACAAAAGCAATTCAAACTTTCTCATGTGAAAGTAAAGAGAGTAGGAATGGGAAGACATTGCAATCACCTGACCAATGAAAGAGAAGATTTATTTATTTATTTATTTACAGTATTTATATTCCGCCCTTCTCATCCCGAAGGGGACTCAGGGCGGATCACATTACACATATAAGGCAAACATTCAATGCCTTAACATAGAACAAAGACAAGACAAACACGGGGCTCCAAGCTGGCCTCGAACTCATGACCTCTTGATCAGAGTGATTTGTTGCAGCTGGTTGCTCAACAGCCTGCGCCACAGCCCGGTGAAAAGTGTAACGTATATTGCATTTTGACTAATAAGAGAATGGTGTACCAAATCTTATAGTAGCTTGTTCCTGCTTTTCTTTGAAAAAGCTTTACTATCTCAGAGTAAGCTAATTTTCTGAAACCGAGGGAGCCTGTATCTGACAATATCTGGTTTTGCTCTAAAACCTCAAGACCTGGAAATCCTCTGAATTGGGAACTCCAGTTAGCATCTGTAAAGAGGCATCTATATGTGTGCTTTTCAAAGAAAAAGGTATCTTCAGTTAGACTGCAGTGTTTGCACAAGAACCCCATCCTGTGAACACTTCATATGCTTTTTCAGTACTATATCTTCAATATTGTGACAACACAAAAATCTATTAGATATAAGTTGCCTAATTACAACACAGAATTTCTGTTCTTCAGCCTGGGAATCCAAAGCACACATGCTAGGAAACAGTCCACATGCTTATTTGCTCTCTAACTGTTTCTTAAATACAGGAGTAAAAACATGTATGCATAGCTGGACCCCACACACTCTTGATAAGTGCACCACAATGGGAAATTGTTGCCTAATAATTCTCTAGGGTCTTAAACCAACTACAATACTGGTCTCCATCATTTCAGTGCATTGCATAGACTTGATGGATATTGTTTTCATTTCTTAGCTTGGGAATCAAAGTAACAAAGAAGAAAAGATCTCATCTGTTTTTCAAAGTCCCTAAGTTTTTCCCCAGTTGCATAGAGCAGATGTTGCTTTGGTTATATTTTTAAAAAATATAATCAGAAACAAAGTAGATTGTTGGCAAGATGGATCTTCTGATGCCTTTCAGACTCAAATATTGCATTACAAAGACAGGTGAAGAGATGCCTTGATATCCAAAATGAATGGATTTCACCTTCAATCGAGCAGATCCCTCTGCAGGCCAAAACACAGTCTGCTATCAGGAACTTTGCTAGTTGATGTTCCCTAATTTCAGACCCACTGTTACAAAGTGAAAGTATGTCTTACAGCTGTGTGTAGCCACTGTCAGGCAGATAAATCATGTTGCATCTGAGAAAAAGTCTAGTAAAATAGATGAGGGATGAGTTGGCATAAAGAACAATATGTGAGGCGGAGTGTGTAGCTGCAATCACTGCACAAGCATTTACTCTGATGTGGATGTTCCAGTGGATCTGTGATGCACCTGGAACATGGAAGTCTTTTTCTTCCTCTTCAAAAAGCAGGAAAAACTGCAGAAAACTCCATGATAGGTTTTGCCTTGAGGTTGCCATAAATCATAAGTGACCTGAAGGCACACAACAACAACAACAACAACAACAACAACAACAACAACAACAACACATATACACTGAGAAGAAGAGATAACAAACACAAATTTTTACAATTGTAAAACAATTGTAAGTGTAAACAAAGTGCATAAAACAAAAGTGCTGAAAAAAGGAATAAAATGAGCGGAAAGTGTTGCAAACAAATCAAATCAATTGTTTATTGTACAAGCCCAAAGCCATGACAAAGAGGTACAGGGTGTACAGAACAGTACCCTCAAAGCAAAGAGGAAGCAAAAGATAACAAAGGCATCATCGCGCTCACATAAAGAGCAAAAGCAATGTGAATTATCGATAGCAGTTACAAAAGGAGGGAAAGGTGCTGCAAACAAGTTATGATGACTGTCCTGTGTGCTTGCAGGTTGATTATGCCTAATCCAAACTGACTGGGATTTCAGATCCCCTCCCCCCTCAGATTTTGAAATACCCTTATTTGTATATATGTACATCAAGAGATATCTTGAAGATAGGAGAAGAAATTCTGCACCTTATATACAAAACCCAAAGGTAATTTTATACATTTTTTAAAATGTCATGCATAAAATAAAGTTTTGGATACTGTACCATCAAAAAGCAAAGGTATTACTATCTCAGCCTCTCATGTGGAGAACTTTGTGTTTTGAAGTATTCTATATTATGGAATTCTGAATGAGAAATACTTAACCTGTAGACCAATCTGATTTATCAAAAGTGATAAAGAGGTGTGTGACCATTGCCAGCTATACACTACTTTTAAATGCACCAAGTGTATGAACAATTCAAATATGCCTTTGCACTTTCTTCCTTTCGTTTGAGCAGCACTTTGCTTGTGTGGGCAATAATGCAACAGTCTTGTGCTTACTGCAATCCCTTGTGTCTCCTTTCTTAGAGATTGCAATATACATATTGGCCATTTCCAATCTGTGGGCCATAGTTCTATTTTTCGTATTTATTGACAGAGTTTTGTTAATCTCTCTGTAGTTTGAAGCAAATCTATTAGTATGCCATCTGTTCCTTGTGATTTATTTCTCCTAAGTGCTGTGACAGCAGCTTTTACTACACTTTCTAAAACTGGAGATTCGGTTTCACACATTTTTTCTTCAAATTAATCTGGCATACTCTTATTTCGTTTATAAAGTTCTCCATGTATTGTGTCTCTTGTCTTTTTATTTGTACTTGTGCATGTAACTTGTTTCTTTCCTAGTCACAGTGTATCCCTACTCTTGGGTTAAATTTCCCTTTGAAGACTCAAACGAAGAGGAGGAGAAAGCAGATTGCCAAAAAGTTGCAACTATTGATTCTGGAACTCTCTCTGATTTTGATGAAATGGGGACCGAGGAAAGGGAGAACCCTGCCTCTCAGCAACAGTTGGTAGAGACTGCAGAAGCTACAGGGCAGGGGTCCCCAAACTAAGTTCCCTCCAAGGTCATTTACTTGGCCTCTGCCTGAAACTTTAGACTTAAGACCCCCCTAAGTCTGAAATGTCTTGAAGGCACACAACAACAATCCTAATTGACTTGACTATCTCATCAGCCAAAAGCAGGCCAACATTTCCCACTGAAAGGTCTTGGCAGTGGCTTTTGCACAATTAAAACTTGTGTGTCGGCTGTGCCCGTACCTTCAGAAGCCAGGCTTGGCCACAGTTGCATCTCAAATAGCTAAAGGTAGGTAAAGGTTTTCCCTGACGTTAAGTCCAGTCATGACCGACTCTAGGGGTTGGTGCTCATCTCCATTTCTAAGCCAAAGAGCCGGCGTTGTCCGTAGATACCTCCAAGGTCATGTGGCCGGCATGACTGCATGGAGCATCTCAAATAGACTACTGCAATGAGCTCTATACAGGAATGTCTTTGTAGATTGTTCAGAAACTGAAAGTAGTTCAATGGGCGGCAGCCAGATTGCTCACCGGAACGGCATACAAGGAACATATAACTCCCCTGTTATGTCAGCTCCACTGGCTGCCAGTCTGCTATCGAACAAAATTCAAAGTGCTGGCTTTAGCCTATAAAGCCCTAAACGGTTCTGGCCCGGCTTACCTCTCTGATCATATCTCCCCTTATGAACCAGTTCAGATATCAAGATCTGCCGGGGAGGCCCTACTCTCAGTCCCACCCCCTTGGGAAGCAGCCCACGATGCTGCTGCCTAGTAGCACTCGTGCTTCCCAAGGGGCGAGGGCTCAGCCCAGAGAAGGAGCCCATGAGCACTCTTCCTTCTCCCTCTCCTTCTCTTGAGTTCCCTTCGCTCAAGAGAAGGAGATGGAGAGGTGAGGCGCTTCCGGGGCACTTCCTCCTCCCTCTCCCTCTCCTTCTCGAGCTCCCTTCGCTCGAGAGAAGGAGAGGGAGAGGGAGGGGCGCCCCCGGCAGTGTCTCGGATGATACAGAGGCTCGGATTAGCGGTGCTCGGATTACCAAGATTCTACTGTACTGTTATTTCATGTTTGTTTGCACTACAAATAAAATATGTGCAGTGTGCATAGGATTTTTTTCTTTTTTTATACCTGCCCCCCCTTCCAAGGGACTGTGAGCTGGTCCTCTGCTTAAAAAGTTGGGAGAACCCCTGCTATAGAGTTTCAATCTCTCTTGAGCGACAGAGGTAGTAATGCCAAGCAAGTGCCAGTTAAATACTAGTCACTGACCCCATTAGGCACTAATTAGGCACCGGTGGACTTGAAGAAGCTGTCTATAAATATCCCAGCAGTTTCCTCTCTGCCGTAGTGCTAACAACTATCTGTCTGATTCCCTGGCAGCACTTGATATTGGACAGGCTGTATCTTGGTCTACTTTGTGTATTCTCTCTTGGGTCATGTAGCTGGACTTCCAACCCATTGATACAACTTCTGGACCAGCTCTCAACCACCCTCCTATTTCTCCTTGCATCTTGCACAGGTATTCTATGACTAACCCAGACTGGGCTGACTTTTTGACAGATTCTATATCCCAACCACCTTTTCCTTGGGCACCTTCTGACTGGTATGCAGGAACAGGATTTAATGAATATTGAATATTTCCAATCTATGTGTAGTTTGTTTTCTTTTCCATATTTGTTGACAGACTATTGGTATTGGTATTATTTCTGTTCTTTATGTACTCTATTGATATTCTTTCTTTTCTTGGTGATGCTTGGATCGTGTTTTTCCTGCAAGATATGGAGTTGGAGTAGATAGCCCATGTGGTTGCTTCCAACTGTATGATTCTGTGTTTTCTCTCCCTTCCATTTTTCAGGTTTTGTGGAAGAGGCCACTTTGTTGTCATCACCTTCTATTTCTTTGCATTGATGATTATAATAGTTATCCTTGCTGAAATTGGGTCCATGTGTTCAGATGGCCCAGTCCATCCCCTTGCTGGAACATCTTCTTGTCACTATGGCACCATCACTCCACAAAGGCTACAAGGACTCCTTACAAGTGCTTGGCCATCTACAGTTGCATTTGCTGATGTCAGAATGGGGAACTCATGCAATCAACAAGGAGGGGGTAGATTGGTCACATTGGTTTTAGAGACACCTTCTGTTACCCTTTTCTGGGTTTATCCTTCATTGGTTGGTTTGTCTAAGCATTACATCACTCCTCTATGTTCTTATATCAAAAGGGTCACAGGACACTCCTCTCCAGTTGAAAGTCAGCTTCCTTCTCTCCCAGATACCTTGTTATTTGCAACTGGAAATTATCTAACTCTACTCTAATTCCCATCTCCCCTATGGCTACAAGCACAATGTACAGTGATAACTTGATTTAAGAGATTAATTTGTTCTGTGACCATGGTCTTAACTCAAAAAGCTCTTATCTCGAGGCAAGATTTTTTTCCATTGCTATTAATGTTCCACCCGCCAACCCAAAAAACCTCCGAAATTTTTGTTACATGTTTTTAAATAAGGAAATGTACTTCATAAATAACAAATAATTATAAATGCACATTCACATGAAACAATAAAAAATAAATATCAACTTTAAAATGGTAGAAGTACAAAGCTGTGGCAAGGAAGCACAAAGCACAAAATGAAGAGGCAGAAGCATCATGGTTAATTTTTTTTTTGTATTATGTGGTATCATTTTTGAGATGTTTGTATTTGCATTAAATGTTTGCCCTTTTTTGGTGTATAAATCACCCTGGGGCCCCTTGGGGAGAGAGGGTGGTCTTTAAATAAAGTTTTTATTATATTATTATTATTATCATCATTTTCTTCATCCTATGTTCATTCCAGCTTCCCTCCCTCTCTTCCTCTCTCTTCCTCTCTCTCTTCATGAAGCCAGAGATACCAGGAATAAAAATCACACAAAATCAAAGCTGTTCCCTTGAAGCTCTAAAGTCTCTGACAATAGCGCTCCCGCTGGCATGAGCTCTTGACTCAAAATGCTGCTCTTATGTCAGAGCAAAACCTGGGCTGAGCAATAGCTCTTAACTCAAAATGCTCTAAGATTGGGATGTTCTTAAGTAGAGGTTCCACTGTATATTACTTATAATGAATTGTATCAATATGGTATTACAGCAGTGAAATGACATGAAGGTTTGCCTATATTTGTGGTTCTCAACCTGTGGATCCCCAGGTGTTTTGACCTACAACTCTCAGAAATCCCAGCCAGTTAGCCAGCAGTTAGGACTTCTGGGAGTTGAAGGCCAAAACATCTGGGAAATCAAAGGTTGAAAACCATTTGCCTACATTATAATCACAAACACGACAGTCCCCTAACACTGCCCCCTCCCCTTTGCGGCAGACCTTTAAGTGTTTAATAAATGTAATCATGTTGCTCCTCAGTCTTCTCTTCACTGAGGCTCATTTCCCTTGAAACTTGTATTTTTCCCAACCAACTTTTCATTCTTGTCACCCTTTTCTAAATCTTCTCCCACTTGGCTATACCTTCCTAAAGTAAGACACCCAGAACTGATCACAGTACCCCAGCACAGAACATAATTGGACTATTCCTTCCCTTGACTTGGGATCTGCTCATGCAGGCTAAGATAGTACAGTAGAGTTTCACTTATCCAACATAAACGGGCTGGCAGAACGTTGGATAAGCGAATATGTTGGATAATAAGGAGAGATTAAGGAAAAGCCTATTAAACATCAAATTAGGTTATGATTTTACAAATGAAGCACCAAAACATCATGTTAGACAACAAATTTGACAGAAAAAGTAGTATATGCAGTAATGCTATGTAATAATTACTGTATTTATGAACTTAGCACCAAAATATCACGATGTATTGAAAACATTGACTACCAAAATGCGTTGGATAATCCAGAACGTTGGATAAGCGAGTGTTGGATAAGTGAGACTCTACTGTATTTGGGTTTTTTTTTCTGCAGCTGCTCAAATGTTGTTGCATTAATCATAAACAGTTTGAAAAGACGACAAATCCCTAATAATATCTCACAGTTCTATTCTCTCTGCTACACCATATAAGAATTTTTCTCCTTTTCAAAGCACAATTATTACATAGGTAAGTCAATATATATGTCTATTTTTTAAAAAGAAACAATTATGAGCCGCCAAAAAAGTAATGTCAAGTGACAGGAGATTCTCAAATATCTTCACTAAATAGATGCAACAAAGTTGGAAAGTTACCCTGAATTCTATGCAGATTACTCAAATCAATTTCTTCTTTTATTTTTTCTCTTTTATGGATGCCATGATATTAGGACGCTTGGTTAGACCAAGTTCAAAACTGATCCTTTTAGGCTTCCTCCACATGAATAGAAGTTCACTTTTTGAATCACAAAAATTACATGTCGGGGGCAGGAGAGCATCAGAATTTTAGAAAAGCTTAGATGAGCCATCTCCAAAAAAAAAAATAGATCAGGAACCACTGCTTTAATGAAAAAATGAACAGCTGAATGTCTCAAAACTACATCTTCACTACTTTTCCCTCCCAAAAATCACCATGGGATACTTTTCTCCTCACAGTCATTTCAAGGGTTTTTTTCGTGTCAAGAGCGACTTGAGAAACTGCAAGTTGCTTCTGGTGTGAAAGAATAGGGTGTCTGCAAGAACATTGTCCAGGAACGCCCAGATGTTTTGATGTATTTATTTATTTATTTATTACAGTACTTATATCCCGCCCTTCTCACCCATAGGGAGCTCAGGGCGGCTTACAGCCATCCTTGTGGGAGGCTTCTCTCATGTCCCCGCATGGAGCTGGAGCTGATAGAGGGAGCTCGTCCATGCTCTCCCCGGTTTGGATTCGAATCGTCAACCTTCAGGTCAGCAACCCAATCTTCAAGTCAGCAGTCCTGCCAGCACAAAGGTTTAACTAATTGTGCTATGGGAGTCCCATTTCGAGTTCTGATTAGAAGGTATTTAGGGACTAGCATAGCGATGCTGAAACCTCTTTGGTATTTCCTTTTATCATTTCCAGTTTTAAATTCAAGCTTATTTTAAATGCTGTCTTGTTTCCCAAAAAGGAAAAGAAATTTTTAATTACGAAGAGAAGAAATTGACAAAATTTAAGGAAGACAGAGGAGAAACTAGTATCTTTCTTTACTCCACCAAAGGCATACAATTCAACTTTACTCATAGAACTGGATGTTCAGTTGCTGACATCTAATGGTAAGTTTAAAGTACTGCATGGAATAAAGTTTGAACAATCTGGTTTATTATATGTACTGAAGGTGATCTTAGGCCCCTTCTACACTGCCATATAATCCAAATAATCAAAGTAGATAATCCACATTATCTTCTTTGAACTGGATTATATGAGTCTATACTGCCAGATAATCTGGATTTTTATGGCAGCATAGAAGAGACCTGAGAGTAAAAGAACTTTTTATACTTTCATTTTCTTGGACACACCTGATCAGGTTTAGACTCATTGGAGCTTCTGACTGGCCAAGATTCTGACCCAATACATTGATCCAAAGGACTCTGGCCCCAAAGACTGATGGATTGTTTAATGGCTCTAAGGAATTTTCCTGTCACCATGACAGGTGATTCTGCCCAAGCCTCGGTTAACCTCTGGAATGGGAAATGTCTAGGGCAATAGGTACAATCATGCCTGAGGGTCCCTTCCCATGAAGTGGGGCTGAGCCAGCTGCCTGGTTCCCTAGGGGTGCAGCAATGAAACAAATAAGGTGGAGATGAGTAGTATTGACAGAAAACTTAAGAGTAAATCTGACCAAACACATAGAGATGCAGGTAGGAAAAATGCCTCTCCAACCACTGCATCTATAAAGAGCCATTTAGCGGAACTGTTCCTAGTGGTTTGGGGCCTCCAGCACCATTATCCACCACTGTATAACCCAGTCCATGCTATGAACCACTTACAAAATGCTTTACAGATAATATTGCATCTGACATGGATGCTATGGGTAATAGAAGCCTAGTGAATGTAACCTTAGCTCCATCTTGGTTCAATATTAATAGACACTTTTCAATGTTTATGTTCCAAGGATGTGAGCAGGATTTAGGTAGACATGAAAGATGTCACATTTATGTCTGTACCATGGAAAGGTTAGAGGGAAACTAACTGCCTGGGTAATGGGAATGATTAATACCTCTCTTCAACAAGGCAGGGCTCCAGCCTGCCCTAAACAAGACAATTGTCAAACCTTTTTTGAAAAGGGTCTCACTAATTCTCATTCTACTGGAAAATTATTGACAACTCTCCTACAATCCATTTTTGGGCAAGATACTGAAATATCTGATAGCCTCCCAGCATCAAGGGTAAGTCTGGCTTCAGACTCAGCTATGAGATGGAAATTGCTTTGGACATCATGGTGTATGACAGGGGTCCCCAAACTAAGGCCCGGGGGCCAGATGCGGCCCTCCAAGGTTATTAACCCGGCCCCCGCCCTCAGTTTTAGACTTAGACTTGCCCAAAGTCTGAAATGACTTGCACACAACAACAACAATCCTACTTGACTATCTCATTGGTCAAAAGCAGGCCCACACCCCATTGAAATCCTGATAGGTTTATGTTGGTTTAAATTGTTTTTATTTTTAAATATTGTAATTGTTTATTTACTAATATTGTGCGATGGTAATAATATAATATATTGTGTATACATATAATGTGGCGCAGGTGGGAGAGCAAGCCAGCTGCAATTAACTGCAATGAATAATTCTGACAAGGAGGTCATGAGTTCGAGGCCCGCTCGGAGCCTATGTTTGTTTGTCTTTGTTCTATGTTAAAAGGCATTGAATGTTTGCCTATATGTGTAATGTGATCCACCCTGAGTCCCCTTCGGGGTGAGAAGGGCGGAATATAAATACTGTAAATAAATAAATAAATAAATAATATTATAATGTAATACAATATAATAATAATACAATATAATAATATTAATTATATATTATTACTAAAAATATTACAGTATAGTGGTATAGTACAATATAGTAATATATAATGCTAATATTGTGCTATGCTGATAATATAATATATTGTATGTACATACAACTTGTAAGCCGCTCTGAGAGAGGGTGGGGTATAAATGTAGTAAATAAATAAATAAGTAATTGTTGTTGGGGGGGGGGGGTTTGCACTACAAATAAGATGTGTAGTGTGCATAGGAATTTGTTCATTTTTTTAAAAATGATAATTCGGCCCCGCAATAGTCTGAGGGACCATGAACCGGCCCTCCACTTTAAAAGTTTGAGGACCCCTGGTGTATGACCTTCACGAGGATCTGGGTAGGGGAAAAGTTTCCCTATCAGTTCTGCCAGATCTCTCAAATCTGGCAGACTTTTGATATGATCAAACATGGTACCTTTCTAGACTGACCTGCTGCGATGGGATTTGGGGCTATGCTTACAAAGGCTCGATTCCTACTTAGAAATGTGCTGGGGGACTCCTGATTAACTCCTTGGTGATTGACCAATGGCATCCCCGTGGGCTTCTGAACTATTCAACATCTCAGTGAAACTACTGCAAAACATTATCCGGTGTGTGATGTCATCAATATGCCAATGACACCAAACTTCTTTTCTCCTTTCTGTCTTATTCAATGGAAGCTATTGCAGTTCCAGGTGAGCCCATGCCTTGAAATCATCCATTTTGACCTAAGTTGCATTCCATTTGGATTACTGTACTCCACTAAAAATAGGGCCACCTTTGAAGAGTGTTTACTTCAAAGAGTTGTTGCCAGATTGTTAAACATCTTTGTTACAAGAAGCACAACTGGCCATCATTTTCAGGCACAATTCTAGGTGCTGGTGACCTACCAAACCCTGCATGAGCATCATCAGCATCTTTAATTATATCCCACCTTTTCCCCAAACTGGAGCTCAATGTGGCATAACATTTTTTTAAAGTACAATGCAGTGAAAAACATACAAAAGCTGAACATTAAAGCAAGACTAAACTATTCTGAATATTAAAATATGTAGTTTTTAAAAATGCATTTTAAAAAGACTAAAGTTCATGCATAGACATGTTATTGTTACGGACACAGACCAAGAGTGTAAAACTGTAAAACATTAAAAACAGAGGGTTAAAAAATATACAGTGTTAACATTAAGACCAAAAATTCACAATATTAAAAGCAGAAAGTCCATGGGTAATAAAATGAGTAAGTTAAAACTTTATATGCTAAAATCATCCACAAACTGCTTCCTTATTTTTATAACTGCCGTACAAAACTTTTGGACTTCTTCAACGTGGATAGCTATGTCTCTCTCACCTAGACCTGTCATCTGTATATTTTTGCTGTACTGAACCAGATGTGTTTCTTCTATATCAGTGGTTCTCAACCAGTGGGTCCCCGGGTGTTTTGGCCTATAACTCCCAGAAATCCCAGCCAGTTTACCAGCTGTTTGGATTTCTGGGAGTTGAAGGCCAAAACACCTGGGAACCCACAGGTTGAGAACCACTCTCTATATCAACCCAGCAGGATTTTTTTTCCTGAGGCAGCTTATTGAATCCCTTTCAGGCCACCATGCAGGCCCAATCTGGCATCTGGGGTGCTGGAACGGGGTGTAGGTTCATGTAGAAGGGACCTAGGACATGGATCAAAGGATCAGATTATAGGAAAGGAGATTCCGCCAAAACGCTAGGAAGAACTTCCTGATGATAAGGTTTGTTCTGGCTAAAATCCCACCTGATTTTGGAAACAAAGCAGGGTTGGGCCTGGTGGGTCCTGGATGGTGGTAAGCAAAAGAAAGAGGAGCAAATGGGAACCGAGCAGCACTGAGATCAGCAGTGACACCCATAGTGGTAATGGACCTAGTGACTCACAGGATGAGGGGAAGCAGCAGCATGTTGGAGCATGTACTGAAGGAAAGAACAAAAAATGTAGGAAATGTAGGTGGTGCAAGCACAAGAATAACTAACAATGAGGGAATGTTAGATGAATCATTGGGGGGGGGGGGGTAGTGGTGAGACAGTATTGCTGGAGGCTAGCAGCCTGTGTTCCTGGCCTCCTCTCATGACTGATCGGGAGGGCTGAGACCAATACAATTTATTTATTTATTTATTTACAACATTTATACCCCGCCCTTCTCACCCAAGGGGACTCAGGGCGGCTTACAAAAATTGGCAAAATTTAATGCCCAAAATGCCATCATAAAAACAAAACAATATAAACAGATCTATTAATAACATTGTTAAAACACATTATAAAAACCTTAAACGCCCAAGGGGCCCCTGTAGAGCATAAAACAGGGAGGAAGATATCAGGTTGGTGGCATCCTTTAGACCAGGGGTTCTCAAACTTTTTCAGCTGTGGAGCCAGCCCTTTTTCCATGTATCACTTGCATTGAACATCAGACTCATTGCAAAATGCATGTGCCTATTTTATGCACTTTCTCATTTATGGGAACAAAACAAGACTACAGGCAATCCCCAGATTATGAACAAATTGGTTCTGTGGATTTGTTCTTAAGTCGAATTTGCATGTAAGTTGGAACATGTACATTTTTAAGTATAATTGCAGCTGGGGTTTTTTGTTTAGTTTTGGATACTATAGGAAAAGGTTAACATATCTGTAACATTTGTTTTGCTCTCTGTTCCCTGTTCAGATGATTTCACCTCACTTTCTCTAGCTATGATCACTGGATTTTGAAAATTTTGGCTTGTCATGGAAACAAGGATTGGTGATAAACAAGGATTGCTGACAGCCGGGCTGTAGCACAGGCTGGTGAGCAGCCTGCTGCAATAAATCACTCTGACCATGAGGTCATGAGTTCGAGGCCAGCCTGTGGCAGGGTGAGCAATGGTCAATTAAAAATAATAATAATAGCCCCTGCTCGTTGCTGACCTAGCAACCCGAAAGATAGTTGCATCTATCAAGTAAGAAATAAAGTACCACTTATAAAGTGGGGAGGCAAATTTAACTAATTTACGACTTTGGAATGCGGAAGTGCCGTCACAGTGGATGATGAAGCAGCTGCTCCCCCCTGTGGCCAGAATTGGACATCCCCTCAGGAGAAGGTTAAATTGTCTCTGCGTCTGTCACTGTCTCGGTTTTAGGTGTACAGTAGAGTCTCACTTATCCAACACTCCCTTATCCAACGTTCTGGATTATCCAACGCATTTTTGTAGTCAATGTTTTCAAAATATCGTGATATTTTGGTGCTAAATTCATAAATACAGTAATTGCTACATAGCATTACTGCGTATTGAACTACTTTTTCTGTCAAATTTGTTGTCTAACATGATGTTTTGGTGCTTCATTTGTAAAATCATAACCTAATTTGATGTTTAATAGGCTTTTCCTTAATACCTCCTTATTATCCAACATATTCACTTATCCAACATTCTGCCGGCCCGTTTATGTTGGATAAGTGAGACTCTACTGTATATGGGCATTGAATGTTTGCCCTATATGTATATAATGTGATCCACCCTGAGTCCCCTTCGGGGTGAGAAGGGCGGAATATAAATACTGCAAATAAATAAATAAATAAAGCTTCAGTGGATACACTTTTTTCCCATGATAACTCTTCTAGAAGTGAATTACTAGGGGTAGATTTCCTTTCACTTTCTGATGTCTCACCCTCACTTGTAACTAGGTGTTGTATCTAAGTCGGATATTTGTAACTCAACTGCAGCCCCATCTACACCACTATATAATCCAGCTTCTGAATCCATATTATCTGCTTTGAACTGGATGGCAGTGTAGACTCACATAATCTAGTTCAAAGCAAATAATCTGGATTCAGAAACTGCAGCGTAGATCCAGCCTGCCTGTAATGCCTTTTCTGCTTCAACAGAAAGTCAGAATGACTGGAATGATTGCAATCTGTACTGGTCAAAAATGAAATGGTTTGTTTACAACATAGTGAATTCTGAGTAAAAATAATATTTGTAAAACAGTGGCTGGAATCACAGCCATTAATGATATTATTTTTCACTCAGTTATGGGGACAATATTTAGGAAATCCTCCCCTTCTTGCACGACTGAAGTAGCTGCTGGGAATCCCACTCCAACCTCCTGAAGAGAATGTCTCACAACCAAGCATTGTTGACTGTCTCTCTGAGCTATTGTTCTGCCAGCCAATCACAGCACTCAAAGCCAATGGCTCATTTGAATGCCCTTGAGTACTTAAGAGTACAGCTGTCATGAGATCACTATCACTTGCAGTGGGGCAGTTGAGCTGACTAGGCAGGGGATGCCAGTAGGTCATGGCTGCCTTTCAAAAAGGTAGAAGGAGGGCATACCCCCAGGGAAGGAGGCCTAAAAGACCCCATAAAATCCTGAGTGGACGAAGGAAGCTACAGTCTAGACCACAAAGGAGGATGAAACCAAAACATGTTAGACCACAGAAGAGGATGAGAATAAAACAGGTTTCGAGATATGCAAGGAGTTGCTATCAAAAGAAATGTTTACCCATGTCTCGGTATTACAGCAGACGGACTATGGGCAATGAGTTTTCATTCCAGAGGGCCAGGTGTAATTTTCAACCCAGAAGGCCAAATATTGCTTATAGAAACAAAAGTTTTCCTCGAAAGCCTGGTAGACCAAGAAAGAAGGACATTAAGCTGTGTTCACGTCTACTGCAAGCCAAACGAAGGCAGAGAGCGAGTAAGAAACGTACCAAACGTGTTGTAAAACGTGTTGTAAAACGTGTTGTAAAACGTGTTGTAAAACGTGTTGTAAAAAAATCCAGAAGAAGACGTTATTCTGATGACGAAATTTTCTACAGTTTGGCAAATTCTTCCAAGACAAAAGGAGCCCCAGAGGAGAAGCTGGCAAAGAAACATTCTGTCCACTTTACCACGCCAGGCAGCACCAAGACCACAGACGCGGAGCAACAGGAAGACCTCTCGACTGATAGCCAATCAAGCCAGCAAACAGGGACACCAAAGAAACGTAATAGGTCTTCAGCCACTCCTATTTGTAAAAGCCATTAACCTAGAAACACATCACTTCCTCTTCCCTAAACATAGACCTACAGGCCTCAGGAAAGAGATGAGATGAAAACAACCCACCAGCCTGCTTTGAAGATCCAAGAGACTTTACACTTTATCTTAAAGAACACCCGCACCCACGCCAATCCTGAATAAAAAGCATTTTGCTGAACCAATTAGTTTCATCAACAACTAAGAAAAGAAAATATTGCTTTAATTCATCTTAATGGGCAAGACAATCATTTAGAAGGCAAGGTAATAATCAGCAAACTAAACCTTCCTCCATAGGGAACATTCCTCTTATTGGCAATAAGAGATGAAAAGGAACTGTCAATCATTTTAACAACAACTTTAGTAAATTTGTGAAACTAAAGATTTGCCATCATTTGGTAATGAAAGGATTCTTATCTCCAAGGTGTGTGTTTCTCAAGAAACATCTTAAAGTACGAATAAAATTGGATCTTTTCAAACCTGGGTTGTGAAATTTTATTGGACACGTTTAAAATGTTTTTTCCAAAGGTTAACCATATTAATCTGACAACAGAACAATTGGTTTGTGACACATTTAATTCCAAAGGAGTTCATTCACAATTCAGTTCCATGGCAAAGTGAGGGGAGTAATAAAGAGCCTCAACAGCTTTCCTCTTCCTCTCTTTGCTGTGACCTAAGGTGGGATGGAGAAGTTAAAGCCTAGCAAAAGGGTTAAATTACTACAGCTGATTCTTTGCTTGACTTCCACTAGCTATGGTTTATATTTCAAGTACTGAAGCAGCCAACCACAAAGTCACACTTTCTCTCATGGTCCACTTTACTGAACACAGCAGGAAAGAGCGTAAGATGGCAGGGAACATGGCTGATGACTTATATTTCATGCCATTTCTGAGGGCTCTTCTGCACATGGCTAAAAACCCAGAAGTAGTCAGGTTAAAAGGGGGATGGCTAAATGACATTTAGCCAAAGTGGTCAGAATCAGGTAAATAGCTGAAAAGCACCTGTTAAAAAGATGTGCTTAAAACCCAGTCCCATCCAAAAAAATGTGCACCTTCGCATGACTTATACAGTCATGCGAAGGTGCACATTTTTTTGAATGGGACTGGGTTTTAAGCACATCTTTTTAACAGGTGCTTTTCAGCTATTTACCTGATTCTGCCTGCAGTCATGCAAAACCCATGCTTCCCTTCCCTTCCCCCTGTGTGGACTGCTCCAGCACACATGCACATTTTAAAAGCCAGAAACAGCTGTTCGGGCATTCAAAACATGGAGCCACAGACACATAGGTGACTCAAGGGAAGCATAAGTGGAAAACAATTAGAACTCTCTGAAACACGTTCTTTTAAACTTTATAATATTAAACAGAACTTGAATTAACTATTGGGTAAAGAGAGAGATCAGAAATCTGTTTGTGTTTACATTCACATGTGCGCATATGAGGTCCACTGCATTTCTGCTGGATATCTCCCATCTTGGAATCCTAGAATTGGAAGAGACCTCATGGGCCATCCAGTCCAACCCCCTGCCAAGAAGCAGGAAAATCAGGGTTGTTATGTGTTTTCTGCGCTGTGTGGCCATGATCTATGGAACATGACCATACAGCCCGGAAAACACACAACCACCTTATATTCCGGCCATGAAAGCCTTCGACAACACAGCTGGACAACACATTCAAAGCACCCCTGACAGATGGCCATCCAGCCTCTGCTTAAAAGCCTCTAAAGGAGGAGCCTCCACCACACTCCGGGGCATAGAGTTCCAGCTCTCACAATGAGGAAGTTCTTCCAAATATTCAGGTGGAATCTCCTTTTCTGTAGTTTCAAGTCATTGCTCCACGTCCTAGTCTCCAGGGCAGCAGAAAACAAGCCTGCACCCTCCTCCCTATGATTTCTCACATATTTATACATGGCCCTCATCATGTCTCCTCTCAGCCTTCTCTTCTGCAGGCTAAACATGCCCAGTTCTTCTCATGGGGCTTGTTCTCCAGACCCTTGATCATTTTAGTGCCCTCCTCTGGGCACATTCCAGCTTGTAAACGTCTCCCTTCAATTGTGGTGATCAGAATAGGACACAGTATTAAATTAAATTAAATTAAACTTACATTTTGACAATGTACCTCTAAGAAAGGCAAGCCCAAATGCTATGTATGAAACATGATCCCAAAAATTGCAAGAGATCTGGGAGCTTCAGAATCACTGGGTGGCAGCACTAGCACTAAAAACAACTGAAAGAATGTTTTGTCATTGTACATAGTGCTGCAGAAAGGTAACATAGAAGCACAGCCAAAATTTAATCTTGGGTCCTCCATTAATCTCCACTCCACTCCCATGACAGTTAGTAGAGAACTCAGTATATAATAAATAAATGAGTTGATGTTATATTAAATATAATACATATTAAATATAATCCTTTAACACAGAGATGGATATAAGTTGGATCAACATTTAATAGTAAGTGTTTAGATCTACTTGGGAAACCAAGTGAATATGAAAATAATGTGGCAGAAATATACAACTGGTAGATTGTCTTTTTCTTAGCCACCATGTTGCCCACTTAAAATTGGACTTGAGACTATTGGCACAACTTGTTGCTTCAAATAGAATATTTAAATATAATTACAGACCACAGTATTAGTGTCCTACATATGTGAAATATTAATTGGTTGCTTTGAGCCAGGGTTTTCTTGCGGGGGGGGGGGTGGCTCCTCTGCTAGTCACTTACAAGGTATTGTGTTTGTTGCCCTGACCTGTAGTCAGCCAAATGTAAGCTGGTACTTTTTAACTTGGGAAATTTAGCTCTCTTGGACTACAGCTGAGAATTGCAATTGAGACACTTTCCCAACCCTTGCAGTTAAAAAGGTATGAATACCTGGAAAGATTCTGGAGCAGATGATTAAACAGATGATCTATAAGTACTTAGAAAGGAATGATATACTCACAAAGAGTCAACCTGGGTTTCTCAAAAACAAATCATGCCAGATGAGCCTGATCTCTCTTTTGTTGATAGAGCTTCAAACTCGGTAGATTGAAGGGAATGCTGTGGGTATCGCATATCTAAATTTCATAAGGCCTTTGACAAGGTTCTCCATGATCTTCTCACAAGGAAAGGAATACAGTGTGGGTTAGACAAGGCTACTGTTTGGTGGGTTGGTAATTGGTTGACTGGATGAACCCAAAGGTGCTCAGCAATGGTTCCTTTTCACCCTGGAGAGAAGTGACCAGTAGGGTGCCACAGGGATCCGTCCTGAGCCCAGTGCTCTTTAAGTGACTTGGATGATGGAATAGAGAGTATGCATATCAAATCTGCAGATGGCATCAAACTGAGAGATATATCAAATATGCCAGAAGAGAGGATCAGAATTCAAGGTGACATTAATAGATTGGAGAGCTGGACCAAAACTAACCAACAAAATGAATTTCATAGGGAGAAATGGTCAGTGCCCTTGATCAAAGTCTAAACCAATTTCTTGATCTTGGATTGCTGGCATTTGTAGAACATAAAGGCTTCTATTGTAAACAAGCACCTGGTGTGACTGCTGGATTTCTGCTGACCGGTTTTATTTAGGTACTAACAAAAAATGATCCATTCCTTTCCACAATGAATTCTTATCATATGCTTGTGTTATCACTATGTCTATTGTATTTCAGTGTGTCCAGGTTTTACCCTTTAAACACTGCAATGGCTTTTGTCCTCCATTCCCATATGTTACCCTTTCAGACAAAATATTTCACCTTTGACCTATGGTGCAGTATTTCTGTAATTCTGTACACTCGCTTACTCCCTTTAGAGCAGCTGTACAAACCTCAAGAAGAGCAGGTGGGAGACACCATTGCCAACATCTTGGGGCGTGCAACAGAAAGCGAAATCTTTCAGGGATACACAAGATCCATTGATAAGCCTTTTAAAATGTCTACATTTTAGATGCCTGAAAATCTTGTTCTCTCTCTTTCTCTCAAATTAATTACAGGATTAATAGGAAGCTGCAGATTTTACAAAGGGATTCCCTCTGCTTCATTTTGCGCTAGTTGAAAGAAAGCAAATGGGAAGTTAAGGATGTAGTAGTAACTTTGTATCAGTTCCAGAACCTGTATTCATTCGTTCATTCATCAATATCTTGCCTTTTACCCAAGTTGTTTTCCTATGTAGGAAGTTTTTGAAAAGATTTTTACAGAAAAATCACTATATATTTTAAATAGGCCAGTGTGTTTTGAATCCTCAAGCAAATCACTTTTTTAAACAATTGACTTCATATACTAGTTCATTCCATCATCCAGGTCATACAGCTTTACTCCTGTACAGAGTGAATTAATAAAACAGAAGTTGTTAGTACAATTTTGACTACTACTTTATGTTGATAAGCAAATGGTCTAATATCCAATTTCTGAGAGGAATCAAAGATGCTTATACATGGGTTGAAAAGGATCGAGGGGGAAAAGCAGCTGCATTGCCCTTCACATTCCACATGGACTGTTAACAATTTCAATGAATCGGCAACTGCTTGCCTATCCCCACAAATGGGTAAGCAGGTGTGGAACATCACCATCATTCCAAAAAAAAATTGGTCTTGACCCTGTTACTTATTTAAATATAGTGTCTGTTTAAAAAAAGATTTCTCTAACACAATTTATGCAAATTTAAAAAGTAATATACTAACACTGTAAAACAATTCAGTAAAAATGCAATGGACAAAGCCAGATCACTTTCAAAGTTACAACATTTTAATGTTACTTCAGCTTCCATGCTTTCATAGAATCATCAAATCATAGAATAACAGAGTTAAAAGAGATCACATGGGTCATCTAGTCCAACCCCCTTCCATGCAGGAAAAGCACAATCAAAGCACCCCTGACAGATGGCCATCTAGACTCCCGGAGCAGAGAGTTCCATTGCTGAACAGCTCATATGGTCAAGAAGTGCTTTCTAATCTTCAGGTGAAATCTCCTTTCCCGTTATTTGAACCCATTCCTCTGAGTCCTAGTGTCCAGGGCTGCATATTGCATTGTAATTACTCTCCAAATGCTTGATTCCAAAGCCAAGTTTTAACTTTCTTTCTAAAGGCCAGGAAGGAGGAAGCCAGTCTAATGGCACTGGGAAGGGAGTTCCACAAACAAGGAGCCACCACTGAGAAGGCCTTGTCCCTCGTCCCCACCCCATTGAACACAGGACTCCTCCTATGTTGCTACCATGGTGGCGTGTGCTGTTTATAGTTTTATGACACAGCCCCGATGGAAGTAGTTCAATGTTGTGGATTGGTGCTGGTAGGCTCCATAGTAAAACTGAAGCAGAGAGCATGCCTCCAAAATACACACATGTAGAATGGTGTCATAAGCTTTCATTTGGAAATTTACAAATTACATCATATACACCACATTTCTTCTGAAGATCAAATTGGGCTGGTGGGTCTGGAACCTGCAGAAGGTATAGGAGACAATTTTCTCTGCCATGAGTGAGCTGAATCAACTCTGAAAACAAAATGAAATGTGTGAAGTCATCATAAATCAACAAGAGGATTGAAAGAGGATACACACATTACAGGCAGTCCCCTGGTTACAAACAAGATAGGTTCTGTAGGTTTGTTCTAGAATTGAAATTGAATATGCTATCCCTATGGATTGCATAGGGAAAGGTTAACACCTCTGTGGTGTTTCTTTTGCTGTCTGTACCCCGTTCATAAGATTTCACCTCACTTTCCGCTCCTGGAATAATCGGATTGCAAATAGATTGGCTTGATGTGGAAACATGGATTGGTGGTAAAGCTTCAGTGGAGACACCTTTTCCCCATGATAACTTTTCCAGGAGTGAATTTCCCCTCCAAGGAGTACATTTATCTCACTTCCTGTTGCCACCCCCTGTTCTTACCTATGAGTCAGATGTTTGTAACTTGGGGACTGCCTGAATATGATCTAAGGGTCTTTTAACAAAATGGATTGGGGTTCCCAGCACTGCTTGTGAGTTAGCCAATGGTAAAAATGATCGTAAGGGACGTAGGGCAAAACCAAGCCACCCAGGTCATACAGCAATCCTTAGCTTTTTTTTTTTCCGTGTCAGGAGCAACTTGAGTCGTTTCTGGAGTGAGAGAATTGGCTGTCTGCAAGGATGTTGCCCAGGGGACGCCCAGATGTTTTGATGTTTTTACCATCCTTGTGGGAGGCTTCTCTCATGCCCCCGCATGGAGCTGGAGCTGATAGAGGGAGCTCATCCGCGCTCTCCCCGGGTGGGATTCGAACCTGGCAGCTTTCAGGTCAGCAACCCAACCTTCAAGTCACTTAGTCCACTATGCCATCTGGGGGCTGTAGAGATTTCTTATTCCAGTCTCTGTGCTGTTGCAGCAACTGCACAAGGCTAGTACTCCCTTTCCTTGTTCCAAATACCAATAATAGTCCTAAGAGCATGCACCCATCATGTCTCTTCACAACTCCCTCCCTTTCCGGATTTTGGGTAGTTTGATACTGTGCATGCAGTATACAGACAGCAAAACAAATACCACAGGGATGTTAACCCTTCCCTATGCTATCCAAAGCCTGTACCTGTGTGTGTGTGTGTGTGTGTGTGTAGTTACAGTTAAAATGCACCTGTTCTGATTACATACAAATTCAATTTAACAACAAATCTACAGGACCTCTCTTGCTCATAACTTGGGGACTGCCTGTGCACATATGCACATCTTTAGTTGGATATACATGTAAATGGATGCACAAACACCCAACTTCCTTCTCCTCCAGGAGGTTTGTCCTGAAATTTTATCTCCATGTGGAGACTGCAATCCACCGAGACTTCAACTGGCACCCTAAAATCTGGTAACTATATTTTTGCATGTGTTTTACAACCTCATCACATGGGGCTTGGGCTCTATCCTATGAAGCTTCCAGCATGGAGCCCATCACTTGATGCTTGGGTTACTTCTGGCAGGCTCCATCCTGGAAGTGTCGTAGGATAGAGCCCTGAGAACACGAGTGACTGCCCGTGTTCTCATTACTTAAGCCGGGGACAGCAGGGGGGCAGCAATGGTTTCCCCCATGTGATGGGGAAGGAGGCAATGTGGGCAATGCAGGGTTCTATGCAAACACACGATAGTCTATGTACAAAGAAAATGTGTCCAAATAACTTACATAGTGCCTAATGCTTATACTGAGTGACTCTGCTTGTGGTGATTTCAACTGCGAGTGATTCTGGAGGTTCATTCAAAGGTTTTTAAAGAGTACTTGATAATTTAAAGGAAATAGCTAAAATTAAGTGATTCATTAAGTCCCACAAGCAGAGTCACTCAGTGTAAGCATTAGGCACTATGTAAGTATAATACTGTTATATGGGTTACCTTTACTTCTGTCAATACTGCTGGTAAAAATACTTGTTACTCTATGTTTTGTTTTAGATAGAAATTCATTGTTGCTGAGTATAACAACTCCTGAAGAAGGGGATTTTCTCCCTGAAACAGGGTACAAAAATACCCGGGACCCCTGTAGACTTGGGACTTTATTTGGACTTTACTTTCGAAGACTTTTTTGAGAGTGGTGCTCCAACATTATTTTCTTCATTCCAGTATACAGCAACACAACCAACCATCTGTTTAAATTGTTTGGAAGATATTTTCATTGACTATGTATCCCTGAAGCCTATATACATTGGAACCAATACCAGACTTGAATAACTTTTATGTTAGAGCTGTTGCTCCTTTTCATTTTGTCTGGTACGGCCAAATTGAGCTTTGTACGGGGAACTTTAATAATATATGTTATTTGGACACATTTTCTTTGTACATAGACTATCGTGTGTTTGTATAGATACTTTACAAGTATTCTGGGATTTTGTATAGTAGCAATGCAGGATTCTAACATTGGTTTCCCCCGTTGTCCAACGGACTTGACCCACTGCCTGACAGATTCCCCCACTGTACCTGGCTTAAGGAATACAATGTCATGAGGCCCTTAATGTTTCCTCTTTCAAATTTTGGGTTGCTTGCATAATTGTGTTCACTTGTACATGACTTTATCCAGAGAAAATTCTATGAAAACATCTTCAGAAGCCATCTTGTTAGAAAGCTGTTACAACCATGTTAGCATTATCAAAGAAGTTGTTATTTTTAAGAACATATTACATTGTAGAGGATGGCGTTGTAGGGCAGTAAGCTCATCTATAAAATGAAATTTAAGGATGGCCACTCCTCTTCCAGCATAGGACAGCTGAAGAGGTGTAATTCAGCAGCCATCTGTGCTGCTGTCACAACTTGTGATTGCGGTAGACAGGAGGTGTACGGTTGGCCGTGGCCTATAAAGGACGGAGACAGGTGGGAGGCCAAGTGAAGAGGTGGGGGAGTGCCTGCTACAAAAGGGACCCAGCATGCATTCCCGAGACAGTTCCAAAGAAATGCGGGAGATACTGGGGTTGCTTTAGCAGAATAGCATTGGGACATGCATCCGGAAGAGCTACTTCATAGTTCTTGCAGGGAAGTATAAGGCAAGGGGAGACGTTCTAAATGAGTTATTAGGAGGAAGGAAAAGATTTCAAAAGTACAGAGGAATGAAATGGAATTAATGGATTGTGCTGAATTTAAGGAAAACCCACTGATAGAAAGGACAGAGCATGGAGACATTGTGAAGCAGTGAAGCTGTCAACTACAGAATGTTTAAAAGACAGGAGACAAATAATTTTAGAAACAAAAAAAAGATCACTAATAAGTATATTGTTCTTTCTAGTTATCAACAACCTTAAACAAAATCAGTTGTAAGATAGTCAGTCTCTTAGGGAAAACATCCCGGAAGAAAGGCCTCTCTGTAGGTCTCCATGGTTGCTTTGAAATATCCCTAATACTCCACCCACAATTTGGATGATGGGGACATGAGTTCATGCGCAGAACAAGATTCAAGAGGAAGACTCTGATAGCTTATGAGGTAATATCCAAGATTTTCATATATTTCTTATTCTTTGTACCAAGGACCGTTTTATTTTTAATAATGTCTTGTTGCCCACTGTTCAATAAATGGCAAACATCCTTCCCTAACAAAATGTAATATTGCTGGAAAACACTCAAAATTTGCCTTATGTCCTAAATCTCCAACAAATGGCATGGAATGCATGTTGTTTGTTTTGCAAATACAGTAGAGTCTCGCTTATCCAACATAAACAGGCCGGCAGAATGTTGGATAAGCGAAAATGTTGGATAATAAGGAGGGATTAAGGAAAAGCCTATTAAACATCAAATTACATTATGATTTTAAAAATTAAGCACCAAATCATCATGTTTTACAACAAATCAACAGAAAATGCAGGTCAATACACAGTAACGTTATGTAGTAATTAATGTATTTATGAATTTAGCACCGAAACATCACAATGTATTGAAAGCATTTACTACAAAAACTTTGACTACTAACAAATTGACTGCAAATAAAGATAGAATTGCATAAAATGAACTTACAATAACAACATTGTGGGAAATTAAATCCATAAAAAGTTCAGTCTTTGCTGCCTAGAGAAACAGCTGTGGATCTGGGCGGGAGGCAGACTGCGTTGGATAATCCAGAACATTGGATAAGCAAATGTTGGATAAGTGAGGCTCTACTGTATACACATTTTTCCAGTTACAGATTTATTGGTTTATTTTGCTTAATAGAAACAAAAAATTGATAAGACTTCCCAGTGTCTTAATTTGTGGAGGACAATATATGTTTAGCTGGATCTACACTACCATATAATGCAGTTTTAGAATGTAGATTAATTGCATTGAACTGGGTTAGATGGCAGTGTAAACTCATATAATCCAGTTTAATGCAGTTAATCCAGCATTAGGACCCTTCCAGACAGGCCCTATATCAAGATCTGATCACAAGTTTTCTGCTTTAAACTGGATTATATGAGTCCTCACTACCAGATAATTTGGGATAAACAGAAAACCTGGGATCAGATCCTGGGATATACATAGGACTTGTCTGGAAGGACCCTAAGAGAAAAATGGACCAAAAACATCAATTAGATGTGTTATACACAAAACAAAATATCAGGAAGTTAAGAGTTACAATTTGAGTCTTCAAAATAGGTCAATGTATTTTGGTCTGAAAATACACAAAGGCTTTCTTTAGGGGCAATTTGGGCAGATTAATTTAGTTTCTTTCACCAATGGATAGGAAAGTGGACTGACGTTCCTGATCAGCCCATAGCAATCTGATGATGGATTGTCATCATAATGCACAATATTATGAATTTGTTACAGAAAACTGGTTATAGTTCTCTGTTGCAAAGGAGTGATGATTTGCTGTTTGGGCTATCCTCAGTCAGCTTCATTCTCATTCAGGCTGCCCCCATTGCATCAGGCTGCAATTTTGTACTGAAATCGCTTTCTGAACGTGTTCACTATTTTTGAAAACTCTTTTTATTTCTAATTACCCACACAGCTCCATAGATTTCATTTTAAAATACTATTCTTTTTCACAACAGAACAAGATATTTCAGCAAACATGGATGTCACATATATAAAAGAAAAAGGTAAAGGTTTGCCTTTGACATTAAGTCGAGTCGAGTCTGACTCTGGGGTTTGTTGCTCAACTCCATTTCTAAGCCGAAGAGTCAGTGTTGTCAGTAGACGCCTACTAGGACATGTGGTTGGCATGAATGCATGGAGTGCCGTTACCTTCCCACCAAAGCAGTATCGATTGATCTACTCACATTTGCATGTTTTGGAACTGCTAGGTTGGCAGAAGCTGGGGCTAACAACGGGAGCTCACCTCATCCACGAATTCGAACTGCCAAGCATCCAGTCAGCAAGTTCTGCAGCTAGGCGTTTAACCAGCTGAGCCAACCCGCCCCCCCCCCCAAATATATATAAACATACCAGAAACATATATAAACATACCAGAAACTCAGGCTTCACGTATGACAACACAAATATTATTTCAGTTGAAGTGATTTCAGTTTTCTAACTATCTTTGTTATCAGGCTTGAAGATTTGGATCTGAGACCCAATTTTGCTTAGTTTGGGTAATTTGGAATCTTTTCACAAGTTATTGAGCATATTAGCTGAAATGGTTTTATACAAAAAATATTTTAGATTTCATAAATAGCAACGCTGTGCAATGTAGCCCCGGAAGTAGTTAACCTGTATATAGGAAATTTGGAGAAAAATACTATCTTCCAGGAAAAATCAGTGATTTGGCATAGATTCATATATGATGTGTGTTCTTTATTTGGATAGAAGTCAGGAGGCTCTGACGTAATTTTCTGATGGATCAACTATAAATAACAAAATTCATGTTCATACTATCATTATAATACTATCATACTATTATATAATAAGGAATAAGACTATAAGACATACACCTCTCTCTATAAAAAAAACCTTCTGACCATAGTACATATCTAAGGCTTACAGAACCACTTTAAGAAATAATTTATCATATACTCAGTGCTTAAGGATTAAGGAGCCCCCCAATGGCACAGTGGGTTAAATCACTGAGCTGCTAAACTTGCTGACTGAAAGGTCAGTGATTCAAATCCAGGGAGTGGGGTGAGCTCCCGCTGTTAGCCTCAGTTTCTGCCAACCTAGCAGTTTGAAACATGCAAATGTGAGTAGATCAATAAGTACCACTCTGGCTGGAAGGTAATGGTGTTCCATGCAGTCATGCCGGCCACATGACCTTGGAGGTGTCTACAGATAATGCTGGCTTTTTGGCTTAGAAATGGAGATGAGCACCAAACCCCAACATCGGACACTACTAGATTTAACGTCAGGAGAAAACCTTTATCTTTACCTTAAGGATTAAAAGCAGCTGCACAAGGGAGGAAGTTTTCTAGATGGATCAAAGTCACTTAGACTGGATCCATGCCTGAAAAATAATCCATTTGTATATTAGTGCCAGTGTTGTTGAAACACACAATCTTTTCCTGTTTTCTAAGTGAACGTGCTTTGTTTAGACTTTAATGCAATTTGGGGGAGGGGGGAGACCCTCTTTACTCTGCACTTAAGTTAAAAAAAAGTTTCTTTAGAGGCATCTCTTGTGTGCTAAATTGTGTTGTTGGAGGGTGGAACAGGAAGCATGGAGGTGTTGCCACTTGTGGTTTTGTTGTTGATGTACAGATACTTCACCAGGTAGGGAGGAATGAATGAAACCAGGGGAATATTGGACGGCTCGCCTCCAATATCCAGCCTAAAAGGGCAAAATTGTTACATTAAGGAGATCTCAAGAAACCTGCAAGCACATTTACTTATCCATACATAAGGTGGGGAGATCACATTTCCATTTAGATCAAACTGGTTAATTTGAATGCTTTGCTGAAATCCAAATAAATGACATGATGTACAAATTTGTGCCGACCGACATGGGATGCCACAAACATGTCAAAAACAGGCATGGTAAGCCATGTGTCATGTGAATTGATATATCGGTGGCCATAAAATTGGATTTAAAAAGTGGAGACCAGTGTAAAATTGCTTTTAAAAACCCCATCTGACAAGGTCCTAAATCCACTCGTAACATAGTCCACTAGTGAATGGGGAAGCCCAATGTAATTCAACAGACACTCTGAACTTCAAGAACCCTTGTTTCAGTAAGCCTCGATAAGAAACTTTGTGTAAGATCCCATGATCAGTAATGCTCTAATCAAAAAGAGTACATGATGTATGGGAGGCTCTTAAAGATGGGCTATTGAAGGCAAAATTGCAAACAATTCTAAAGAGGAAGAAAAGTGGACTGTGGCTGGATATGCAAAGAATTTTCAAATAGGGATTTAAAAGAGTATATTTGAAAAATTGAAAAAGGGGAAAACTACCAAAGAGGAATACAAACAAATAGATGATACCTGTATGGAGAAGACCAGCAAGCTCAGGATGTGCTTGCTGTAGAGGTTAAATATCATTTTAAAGGGCTTTTGTTTTTGTTTTTTGCTAAGTTTGGAATATGATGAAGACAGTTGGAGTCAGTGCTGTAGGGAAGATGAAATTGAATGTATAGGGTCAATTACCAGCTCCCACTCAACTAGAAGCAATTATGCAACTATTGCAGGAGCAGCAGTGACATCCAGTACAGAGTTGCTGCAACTGGAGTGTCAGATCCACAGCTTAATCCTGCTATATGCTGCCTCACTGTGTAGTAGATTAGGGAAATTAGGGATTTATGGCAACTCTGAGCTGGCTCTATGACAGGGTTCCCTTGGCAAAATTTGTTCAGGAGTTTACCTCTTAAGCTGACAGAATGTGACTTACCCAGGATCATCCAGTGAGTTTCCATGACTGAGGACTTCATCACATGCAATAAAAACAGTATTTCTGCACAATTAAGAAATGACGACCGACAGAGCCCATCACATGATGCAACCTCATACAGTGGATTCCAGATAGTTTGCCGTTTCTAAAGTGTGATTTTTCCTACGATTCCTAACTTAATTGGCAATTGACTTCTTTTTCAATTCCCGATGTAGAGATGTGTAAAAAATGCCCAATTTAACATGTGATGGGAATTCCCTCTTGTCTGCTTGTAAACATAATTTAGATTTATTATTTATTGACTTTATTTATACTCCGCCCTTCTCATCCTGAGGGGGACTCAGAGTGGCTTACAAGTGGGCAATAATTGATGCCGCATATATAAACATAGAATAAAAATATAAACATGTGTATTAAAAACCAAAAAAATTAAAACATCTAAACATTAAAACCAATTATTAAAAACCGCACAGTCCAAAATCAGTCCAAGAGACATTCCAGTCGTCATTGTACTTATTCCATATCACTTATTGCACTGAGTTTACTGTCCGAAGGGTTGATCTCACAGCTATTTTTTTACTTACTTTCTAAAAGTCAGGAGGGAGGGAGTTGGTTTAATTTTGCTGGGGGTGAGTTCCATAACTGAGGGGCCACTACTGAGAAGGCCCTGTCTCTTGTGCCCATCAACCGCAGCTGCAAAGAAGGTGGGACCGAGAGCAGAGCCTCCTCAGCTCATCATGCAGGGAGGAGCCGAGATGGGCAGTATTGATTCTTTTCTTCCACCATTACTGTTTGGGGACAGAGGAGGAAGGAACAGTAATTCATATTTCTTTTTAAATATAAAATAAATAGATTTATATTTTGAATTGAGAGCTATCTGTATTTATAAAAAGAAATGATAATATCCAAAGAAAACAGGATATGAGACAGTGGAGGAGAAATATGTCTCACATATGATGAAAAGGCAAACGGATAATTAGAAAAGAAAGCAGATAGATGGAAACCATGTGATGGGGGTAGGAAAATCATCAATTTAATTTCAAAATAGGGTTTTGCGAAACTTAAGGGGAAAACAACAATCCCAAATGCTTTACTTATCCCATGGGATGAAGTCCTAAGTGGGGATTCAGACCCCTGTCTCCAGAGTCATTATCCAACACTCAAATCGTGGCACCACAATGTATCTATGACATACTTGCACGCCAGCCTGAAATCCTCCATGTAAGAGCAGGATTCAAATGTAACATAACTTACAAGTGAAAGTAAATCAGCTTCAAGTGAAATTCTATCTCCTTGTAATGTTGAATTGCCTAGTGCATAGAGAACTATCTACCTAACATATTCTCTTAGGCTTTGAAATATTTGGGGCATGCAACAACCAGTATTTGTTATTATGTACTACTATGTACAGCACTTTGTTGTTCAAATGGCAATTGTTCAGATGTGAAGGAGATGCAGTCATGGAAAAATACTATTTGGCACATGAAGGGTACTTCCAGATCAACAGCACTGCTATTCAAAATATATCATGCAGCTATTCCATCTTTCTCTTCTTAATGGGTTGTCTGTTGTTATAAAAAAGTTGATACTGAAACACGAGAGGATTGTAAATGGAAGACAACAACATTTGACAGCAACATTCAATTCCATGACCGAGGAAGGATTTACACATAAAATGCTAAACTGAGAACACTCTGGCCTCCTTCCAAACAACCCTTCTGCAGCAGTTGCATTTTCTTCACAGGGCTGGAGCAGGTACTAATGTTTGGCCACAAAGAGGCAAGAGACAAATTTGTCTTTTTGAGATTACATGCTTCTTTATATCCCCATATGAATTGCCTTGCTATGGAATGTAAGGAAGTGTGTGGTTTCAAGGAGAAGAACCTCCACCTAACAATGTTTTTTTTTCACATACTTACACACATCTCTTCTTTGAGTCAGATGTAATTTATTGGCAAATTCAGATAGCTTTATTCAGAAAGCAGATTTGATCGCAAAAAGCCTTTCACTTCAGCAGTATACTTAGAGTACAAAATAGTCCAAAGTTTTCCGTGGGCTTTCATCCCTCCCACCAACAACTCTAAATATTCTGTATTTGCAGGTCTTTCCTCTCTTTTCCCCTCAAACCAGGTTTCTTGCAGAAATAAACTTGTCAGCTCACAGTCCATTTTTCTCCCCACAAATCTCATTATCTCAAGTTGCAAGTGGAACCAATCCCTTTTCCTAGAAACACTAGTTGTGAAGCACATTGCATTATCCCATACTACAAAATAAGTGATGCCTTGAGTTAAGAGTTTAATTCATCCAGTGACTGGGCTCTTAACTCAAATAGCTCTAATCTCAAATCAGATTTCCCATTGAAATGTTATTAATCCATTCCAGCCCCCCCCCAAAAAAACTTTTTGTTATGCATTTTAAAAATTACTTTATAAATAACAGATAATGTATAAATGCTAATTCACATGGAACAAGAAAGAAAGAAAGAACAACTTTAAAATGGTAGGAGCACAAGTTGTGGCAAGGAAGCACAAAGTGAAGAGGCAGAAGCATCATTTTCTTTATACTGGACTCAATCCAGCCTACCAACCTCTCTTGCTCTCTCTCTCCCTCTCTTCATGAAGCCAAACATACCAAGAATAAAACCACACAAAATCAACGAATCCAAACTTCCTCAAAGTGGACATGAGCAAAGCATACAGCAATCTCTCAAACTGGACAAGAATACGAGACACAAGGCATGGAGGCTGCTCCTTTGAAGCCCCAAAGCCTTGTACTCTCACACTAGTGCTTTTTTCTGGCACTAGCGCTTAACTTAAAATGCTGCTCGTATGTCAAAGTGAATCTGGGCTGAGTGATGTCTCTTAACTCAAAATGCTCTTAACTTAGGACTCTCATAAGCCAAGGTTCCCACACACACATAATTTCATACGAGGAGTGTTCATTATTGGCACCCGCTGAAGTATTATAAGTCAGTTCTCCAAACAAGAGCAAGCTGAGTCAACTGTCATGTTGAAAATGTATATAGCAATATAAGTATTCTTCAAATACTTTATGTATCCTCTGTCTGTCTGCAGATAATGTGCAGTGCTCATCAGTTGTTCTTATTTCCAAAACTATCAAAAAGGCTTTCCAAAATTGAACTTATAAAAGAGTTTTGCTCACCTAACCTGTTTGGGACTCAGGCCCACACAGCTGAATAAAATCCCACATTATCTGCTTTGAACTAGAATATATGGCAGTGTGGACTCAGATAACCCAGTTCAAATCAGATATTGTGGGATTTTCTGCCTTAATGTTCTGGGTTATATGGCTGTGTGGAAGGGCCCTCAGTCTTCTAGGTATCTGCAATGCTTCCAAGTTTTTATGGTCAGTCAACACCTTAAAGGGAGAAATCGCTCCCTTTAATAAATGTCATCACATCGCAAGGGCCTGCTTGATGGCTGCAACATATTTCTCCCAAAGAAACCAGGTGTGTTCAAGACCCAGGGTCACAATTGTCCCTTTCATCTCATTACAAGAAAAAAAAATCTCACAGTGCCACATCACTAGTACACTAGAGTCTCACTTATCCAATGTTCTGGATTATCCAACACATTTTTGTAATCAATGTTTTCAATACATCGTGATATTTTGGTGCTAAATTCATAAATACTAATTACTACATAGCATTACTGCATATTGAACTACTTTTTCTGTCAAATTTGTTGTATAACATGATGTTTTGGTGCTTAATTTGTAAAATCATAACCTAATTTGATGTTTAATAGGCTTTTCCTTAATCTCTCCTTATTATCCAACATATTCGCTTATCCAACGTTCTGCCGGCCCATTTACGTTGGAATAAGTGAGACTCTACTGTATTCACCTGCATCACAAAAGCCTGAGTGGGATCAGGGTGTTTGAGGTTAGGCTCGAACTAAACAGTTCAAGATCCTCAGAACCTTTTTCATATTCAGATTCCCATTTCACCTTGGCGCTAGTCTTCAGTTTTGATAGACCTTCCCCTTTTTTCTTTTTTTTGTTAGTCTTTAGCAAATTGCTGCCATCCCTGTCCAGCATGAGGGTATATATGAAACCTTGTATTTGCATTAACTCCTCCTTGCACTTCTTTGCCTCAGGTCTTCTCAGGAGGGAAAAAGCTTTCCCTGACCTGTGCAACCAATCCCATTGGCTGTTGGGTATTTTTCAGGAGAGGTGGTGCTACCATGCCATCCTGCATCTTGGTTCCTCCTTCTGGTGAATGGTGCCTTTCTTACTGCAAGAATACAGTGATTTGGGACAATGTAGTGGGATCCTGATAATCTGCAATGTACTGGCTAATACCAGTTCAATAATATAAGCCTTTAGAAGATTCAGATAGCTTTATTCAGAAAACAGACTTGACCACAGCATACCATGACAAGCAAGCATTGCAAGGCCTATGATCCTGATAGTGACACAGAAGCAGGAGAGGGAGGAAACAGTGCTACTGCTTCAAGATTTTTACTTGCTTAAAATCCAGGATAGTTTCTGTTTATTTAAATGCATTCAATCACAAAGTAACTGGTAATAAGCCAATTTTCTCATGATGCTTTAAAAGGACATTATTAATGTATATGTTTGAACAGGGATATAGGTATATGTTTATCATTTTTGTTATACGAAAAATGTAGTTTCAATTTAACTGTGAACCCGTTACAATAAAATTATCTTGAGACATTAGCAATCATATTTAGAATGATTTATTTATTTATTTATTTACAGCATTTATATTCTGCCCTTCTCACCCCGAAGGGGACTCAGGGCGGATCACATAACACATATAGGCAAACATTCAATGCCTTTTAACATAGAACAAAGACAAGACAAACATAGGCTCCGAGCAGGCCTCGAACTCATGACCTCCTGGTCAGAGTGATTCATTGCAGTGATTCATTGCAGCTGCTCTCCAGCCTGCGCCACAGCCCGAGCCCAAGAATGATCAAACAGATTAAGATGCAAATTGTGGTTGCCTTTCGAAACCACTGAATGCAAATCACTTCTTGGTGGAAATTCATCAAAATCCACAGAATGAAGTCAGAACTGTTCCGTCCCCCAGGACGATGGTTTGCCTTACCTATTGGTCGTTTGTTTGTTTTCCCTCCTTTACATTTTGTTTGAGCCTCTGGCTGCAAAAGCCTAGGAAAAATGGTTTGGAATCTGCAAGAGCTGGCTGCAGTTTTCTTTGCAGTGATTGGTCAAAGAATGCAACATCTTAGGACCGCCCTTTTTACCAGGGTCTAGTCTCCATTTTGGAGCTTCATTCTGGCTATAGTCTTCCAACGTGCTGGAGCTGTGCAAGGCTAACTGGGACAAATCATCCTCAAAACCAGGCCAATCTAAGCCTATCCAAATTAGATAAGTATTGAATTATATTGATCTGGAATAGGAAATCTAGTTAGAGGAGCAAAGTTATTCCATCGCTTCTAGAACTAATCTTTGCTGTAAAGATAGGGAAGGAAAGAGTTTCTCCTTCTAATATAGGCAGCGAGATTAGGGTATAGTGGTTTTATAATCACTTTTGCCTTCTGGAACCAGGGATAATTCTGCAACTAAAACCTATGGAAATTTGTTTCATTTTCTGCAACTTTAAGATCTGTGCCAGGTTTACAACCTTGTATGAATAAACATCCTTTTTTGAAGTTATCCAGACTCAGTCGTTCAATATCTATAGGACAGCTTATAGGGATTTGCAGTTCGCCCGGATAAAGGACAGCACGTTTCAGTTTTATAGTTTTTTATTGTCCGGCGGACGGCACAGTTTTGAGGTAGATCAGCGGTTTTTCCGCTTGAGCTAGCTTGCACGGCTTATAGTTTTTTATAGTTTAGGAAGTTTAGTTTAGGCCGCGGCTTTTCCGCCTGAGCTCAGTCTGCATACCTAAAGACTCTACCAGCGTCTGAGGCAGTGGAGCCCGCTCTCAGACCTGAAGGAGTCAAATAGTGGGGCTCTATTTCCTTGCTATTTGGCTCGCGTGTGCGCACGTGGCCCAGTGGCTTTCTGGGTTTGCACAGGCTGTGCAGTTCCCAGCAACGTCCAGGGCTCCCTCGGCGGTAGACCTCGAGCCGCGGAGCACCAGCGACAGTTCTTTGGCTGGCTCTGAGGCGTGAAGCCCACCAGAACCAGGCTAGAACCTGGACAGGCCTGGCAACGCTGCTGCGAGTTCGGCCGGAGCACTCGGCCGGCTTCGACCTGCCTCATCGTCCTGCGGTGGTGACCTGCCTCATCGCCTGGCGGTGGTGACCTGCCTCATCGTCCTGCGGTGGTGACCTGCCTCATCGTCCTGCGGTGGTGACCTGCCTCATCGTCCTGCGGTGGTGACCTGCTTCATCGTCCTGCGGTGGTGACCTCCCTTCACAGCGGGGAGGAGGCGTCTTTTCTCTCCTCCTTTCCAAAGCCAGCCTCGGTGCTCCTTCGGCGGCAGGCTTCGAGCCGCAGAGCACGAGGTGCTTGAAAATTTGGCGAAGTCGCCATTTTGGCAGTTTACGTCACTCGGGCAAGGGAGGTATCAAGTGGCAAGTCGCTGTCAGTTGGCATTTTGCAGCTTGCCCACTAAAATCTGGCGCCAAAGGTCACAATCTTTGTAAAGTATAGTTACTTAGTGATATATATTGCTATGGTTAAGTGTTGTGCATTGTATTATATATTGCATTTGCTTTTATTGTAAATTTACTTGCTGGTATGTTGTATTTGCTTTTGTTGTAAATTTACTTGCTATTAAGAATACATAATGTCTATGCAATTTCAAGATGATACAGATGGTATACCTCCTTCTGAGGCTGAAAGTAGGAATGAAAGGCCCCAAAGGATAAAGCACCCTTCAGCCAAGATGCTAGCCCATCTAATAGGTGAAAAGGAGCTCCTCCATGTGAGGTTAGGTTCGGCATGGGAGCGAATTGTAACATTGATGGACAGAATTGAGAGCTTGGGTATTACAAGGGTGCCATCCATATTACAGACCGACCTTGAAGAGACCTTCGGTATTTGGAGGGGTTTGGTGTCTAAGATAGTCCAGGTCCTCGAGCGCATTAACGCCAAGGATTCAGAGTTAGAAATAGTGAGTGTCTTAGCTGACACTAATGAGAAAGAAAATAAGGTGAGGGCAATTCTAGATGCCTTGGAATTTAGTTCTCCACCTGTTAATCTAAGGTCTGAGCCAAAAGGAAATCAGTCTTCCTTATGCAGCCATGAGACCAATCTTTTAAAATCACCTGCTGTGGCACTTAGTCTTAAGTCCAACCGCTCTAGCCAGGTATCTAAGCTAAGGGAGTGTGCATCATCTAAACATAGCCACTCTAGCAAGTCTTCTGCTGCTGGGAGTGCCATCTCTTCCCTAGCTGCCTTGCACATTAAGGAGGCTGCACGTCTGAAGCTAAAGAGCAAGGTAGCGGGGGCGGAGGCTGATGCTAAGGCAGCTGATCTCACCCTTCCCTTTAAAGAAGAAGAGCAACGACTGCAAATAGAACAGGCCCGTAGACAAAGCGAAATGCAAATAGAACAGGCCCGTAGACAAAGCGAAATGCAAATGGAACAGGCCCAAAGGCAAGGTGAAATAGAAATGCTTAGAATAAGGATGGATGCTACTGCCAAAAAGGTAAGGGCTGAGACTTTGGCCAAGGCCCTAATTGAGCCACTCACAGAAGAAAATGTAAGTCAGTTGCCGAAGCAGGACCCTTCTTCCAAGGTGCTTGTGCATCTTAATAGCTTAAACAGCCAGTTTTCGGATGAGGAACAGGAAGACTTCTCTCCTTACCCAGAGCAGGGCCCCAAAGTCACTTTTGAGTTTCCTGCAGAGCAGAGCGTCATAGCGGGGAGCTCACCCTTGCCCGAGCTACCTGTGCCTCCTGCTAAATCCCTAGGTCAGTCAATCAGGGCCTCAAGGCCAAGTGCTAGTTGGCCCTTACAGACAGCTGCACAGGGAGCCACCGATTCGTCAGTGGTCGATGTCATCCCTCCAAGAGGCCAAAGGTTGACGCAAGGTGCACGGTGGGAGTCCACTCCACAACAGCAAACTCCTCAATTGTTCCCTTCGACGCCAGAGTCCCAGCTTGTCTCCATCATCAGAAGCCCCAGAAGAGATCTTAAGGACAAGGGTGTCGAAAAGTTTTCGGACAAGCCTGAGGAATTTCTTCTCTGGAAGGCCACCTTCCAGAGAGCAATCAGAGACTTAAAGTTATTGCCTGAGGAAGAACTGACTCTTCTGGCTGCATGGTTGGGCCCAGCCTCATCCTCACAAGTTAAGAAGATCTACGCAGCCCACGTAGCCGATCCCGACAAAGCCCTGGAAAAGGCCTGGGCCAGGTTGCAGCAGAGGTATGGGGCCAGCACAGAGATTGAAGCATCTCTTATGGACAAGCTCCAAAGGTTCCCAGCTTTGAAACTCAAAGACTTCAAACTCTTGTGGGACCTTAGCGATCTCCTTATGGAATTAGAGTCGGCCAAGGAGAATCCAGAACTGCCCGGTTTGAAGTGCCTCGATCAGCACCTGTCCCAGAGGCAGATCTTGACCAAGCTGCCCTTCACTTTGCAAGAACGCTGGGGACAGGAGGTCTTCAACTACAAGGAGGCCCACTCCCAGGCATACCCTCCATTTTCTCATTTGGTCCAGTTCATCACCAGGGCAGCCAGAGAAAGGAATGATCCGCAGACGGGCCTCCCCACCTTATACCAAGGGACCCATCCAGGGAAGGCATCTGAAGTGGACAAGAAACCACCTAGAGAGGCCAATAGACCTGTCAGCGTAAAGGCAGTCGAAACTCAACACAAGACTGATGAACCCAGGTCGGAGGTAAAAGAGTTGCTTTGCCCTATCCACCAAAAGCCTCACAGCTTGGCCAACTGCAGGGAGTTTAGTAGAAAGTCATACAAAGAGAGGCAACAGCTAGTTCAAAAGCAGGGAATCTGCTTTAGATGCTGTGGAGCAACTCCACACTTTGCGTCCAACTGCAAAGAAAACGTCAAGTGTGAGAAATGCAACAGCCTCAAGCATTGCACCGCAATGCACAACTCCAGTGTCATCTCCCACCCCAAAGGGAACGTTTCACCAAAAGAAAAGTCAGCAGTCGAAGACACCGACAAGCCAGTTGTACCAGAGATGCAGGTGGAGGTTTCAGCAGTCGCCTGTACAGAGCTGTGTTCTGACTCGCACCAGTACAGAGTTTGTCATCCTATCTGCCTAGCGGATGTATATCCAGCCAAGAGCCCTTGGCTTAGAAAGAGACTCTATGTGGCCCTGGATTCACAGAGCGACGCCTCCCTGGCTACTCCAGAGTTCTTCCGCATGTTTGACCTTAAAACCAAGATGGTTGACTACACTATGACTACGTGTGCAGGAAAAAAGAAGTTGCAGGGTCGCATAGCATCTGGCTTTGTTGTCTCCTCTTGCGACCAGAAGAGGCAGTTCAAGTTGCCAGACCTGATTGAGTGTTCCTCCATCCCTCGGAACAAAAAACAAATTGTAACTAGAGAAGTTGTGGAGGCTCATCCACATTTGCGACGATTAAAGAATGCCATACCTGCTTTCCGTCCAGATGTGGACATTGCCCTTCTGCTTGGTGCGGACTGTCCGAACTTGTTCTATGTGAACGACCAAGTTAAGGGACCTCCAGGGGCGCCCATTGCTCAGCTGCTACCACTAGGCTGGACAGTTACAGGCCCAGTGTGCATAAACAAGATGCACCCACCATCGTCGTTGGACTCCAATCAAGCACAGGTGCTTAAAGGTGGACGTCCTACACTTGTGCGCAGTTGCCTAAGTCACATCTCAGTCTACTGCCAAGCAATAACTCCAGAGTATTCCTCCATCTTCAAAGTCTCTGAGAGAGACGAAGCCACAGCGCTCTCGAAAGATGAGCAACGGTTTTCGGACATTATGAATGCTCAAGTCTCACGAAGTGCAGAGGTGAAAGCCTGCAAATCAACCACAGAAATCAAGATGGGCCAAAGATCTTGCCTGGAACCACACCGTTTTGAATGTTTTTCGGAGTGGCACAGTCTTCTTAGAGCAGTAGCTAGGCTTATACATCGTTTAGCTTGCAAAGATAGTGAGCCTTTACAGGTCCAGGATATGATAAAGGCTAAGAGCGTCATATTCAAGTCAGTGCAGAGATCTGCTTTCAAGCAGGAAATAGCTAGGCTAGAGCAAGGGCTCAACATCCCTAATCAAAGTCTTCTAAATGAGTTAAACCCATTTCTAGACAAGGAGGGTATTTTGAGAGTTGGAGGAAGGTTAGCCAAAGCTAAACTCAAGGCGTGCATAAAAAACCCCATCATCATACCCCCTAATAGTCACACTGCATTGCTGCTCGTTCGGCATCACCATGAAAGGATCCATCATCAGGGTAGAACTCTAACTGAGGCAGCCCTTAGAAATGAAGGTCTGTGGGTAGTTAATGCCAAAAGGTTGGTCAACAGTTGTATTTTCAAATGTGTTAAATGCAGGCGCCTTAGGCGAAACTGTCAAAGTCAGTTGATGGCAGAACTACCTCAGGATAGGACTTTGACAGACCCACCCTTTTCCCATGTGGGAATCGATGTGTTTGGTCCTTGGGAGGTTGTCACTAGGAAAACCAGGGGTGGTGTTGTAAATAACAAGAGGTGGGCAGTTTTGTTTACTTGTTTAGTAATACGAGCTGTCCATATAGAAGTCATAGAAGGGATGGACACTTCATCATTTTTAAACGCATTAAAAAGGTTCATAGCCCTCAGAGGGCCAATTAAGTCAATTCGGTCGGACTGTGGCACCAATTTTGTAGGTGCGACCAAAGAACTCAATTGTGTGTCTAGGTTTGGGAGAGACCCAAAGGTTCAGAACTTTACGAATACTGAACAAATTATGTGGACTTTCAATGTTCCTCACGCCTCCCACATGGGTGGTGTTTGGGAGAGGATGATTGGTATTAGTCGCAAAATCCTTAATGCCATGTTTTTGAGTCATAGGTCATTGACGCATGATGTTTTGGTGACACTTATGGCGGAAGTTACCGCAATTATCAACAACCGGCCGCTGGTTCCCCTTACCAGTGACCCTGAGAACTTACAACCACTGACTCCTGCACTTATTTTGACACAAAAGGTGCCAGGATGGAAGGACGTCATGTTGCCAGTTCCGGACGGAACTCACCGTGCCCTGTGGAAACAGGTGCAGTCCTTGGCCAACCACTTTTGGAAAAGGTGGAAAGCTGAGTACTTAAGCCAGCTTCAAGCTAGAAGAATCTGGCAAAGCCCACAGGACAACATTGAGGTTAACAACGTTGTGTTGTTAAAGGACAAAGACTTGCCCCGCCATGCGTGGCCCATGGGCATTGTATTAAAGACCTTTCCTTGCCCGGACGGTAAGGTCAGGAAAGTTCAATTAAAGACTTGCAACAGAGACAAAGTGTCCATTTTGGACAGACCAATTAGTGACCTCGTGTTGCTTATTGGAGATGTTTAAAGTTCTAGTGTTTGTATTGTTGTGTATACAAAGGTGTTTGTATGTTTTTGATTGGTAAATTCCCACATCCTGGGAATTTAGCGGGGAGTGTTCCGTCCCCCAGGACGATGGTTTGCCTTACCTATTGGTCGTTTGTTTGTTTTCCCTCCTTTACATTTTGTTTGAGCCTCTGGCTGCAAAAGCCTAGGAAAAATGGTTTGGAATCTGCAAGAGCTGGCTGCAGTTTTCTTTGCAGTGATTGGTCAAAGAATGCAACATCTTAGGACCGCCCTTTTTACCAGGGTCTAGTCTCCATTTTGGAGCTTCATTCTGGCTATAGTCTTCCAACGTGCTGGAGCTGTGCAAGGCTAACTGGGACAAATCATCCTCAAAACCAGGCCAATCTAAGCCTATCCAAATTAGATAAGTATTGAATTATATTGATCTGGAATAGGAAATCTAGTTAGAGGAGCAAAGTTATTCCATCGCTTCTAGAACTAATCTTTGCTGTAAAGATAGGGAAGGAAAGAGTTTCTCCTTCTAATATAGGCAGCGAGATTAGGGTATAGTGGTTTTATAATCACTTTTGCCTTCTGGAACCAGGGATAATTCTGCAACTAAAACCTATGGAAATTTGTTTCATTTTCTGCAACTTTAAGATCTGTGCCAGGTTTACAACCTTGTATGAATAAACATCCTTTTTTGAAGTTATCCAGACTCAGTCGTTCAATATCTATAGGACAGCTTATAGGGATTTGCAGTTCGCCCGGATAAAGGACAGCACGTTTCAGTTTTATAGTTTTTTATTGTCCGGCGGACGGCACAAGAACTCTGGAACCTAAAACTGAATTTATGAGGACAGAGGGTGCAGTCTTTTAGTACAGCATATCTAATTCCATCATCCCAATGTATTCCTTGTTTTTACTTCTTCATTGAGTGGAGGTAAAGGATGAAAGGGAAGCAATATCAAAGAGTTGTGCACAAGCTTTCGTCTTTGCATAATTTCTAAGGAGCTCTTCACATGTGCCGCCGGAATCACCACCCATCATGGTGAATCCGGCGGTGCCCGGTGGGGGAAAACCTGTTGCCCCATGCCTTGCATCGCCTGAATCACTTGTTGCCCCATTCCATAGCAGAAGCGTCGGCCACTTGGCTTCCCCCCATTGATCGCCATTGAACACAGGACACCAGCCATGTTGGCATGCTCTGCTTCCTCTATATTTTTACAATAGAGCCTCGTCAGAAGTAGTTCAACATCATGGGATGGGAGCCAGCTGGCTCCGTTGTAAAACTGTAGAAGAAGCAGAGCATGCCGCTTAAAGACACACTGTCTGATGAGGTCATAAAGAGAGGACTTTTATTTTATCCTTTAGGTAGAATCAGGTGAGTTATTATTATTATTATTATTATTATTAAACTTTATTTGTACCCCGCTAGCATCTCCCGAAGGACTCGATGTGGCTTACAAAGGCCAAGGCCTCAACACACAATATAACAATACAGAACAAAAGGCAAATTAAAAACAATTAAAACAGTATAAACAACAAGCAGTAAACAATACGCTAAAACACAATAAGTTGTCACTAGAATGCAATACAGAGGAGAGAGAAAAACTAAGTATTTTGTATTTTGTGCTACATCTAATACAATATTTCTCTTAAAAGATATATTTCTACTGCAGAACCCTGCCCAAATTATTAGAAATTTTATAAACATATGTAGAATTATTTTAGTTAACAAGTGGCTTATACTGCTTAAAGAAACAAAAAGTAAGTATATGTTATATGGTAGATTCATATACCTAATTATATATGGTATATATAATTAGGTATATGAAAATATCTAAAATATTCCTGTGTACATGTTTTGCCAAATTTAGGATCTGCCATGGTGGTCATTCTGAAGTTTTTATACTGCCAGGCTTTATTAATGCTATATCATATTAATATTATGCACTGATAGTAATGATAGATTAAATTCCTTACTGGTTGAAGATTATAAATGATAGGAATTGAAGTAGTGTTAGGTACTTGCTAGCTGCGTGCGTCTTATGGTTAGTTGGAGGTACATACATCTTATTGTAATAACAAGACAGCTGGAAGAGAAGTGAGTGGGATTTTCACTAGGGAGAAGGAATATCCTGGGACCCAAGGCCATCCACATGTGAATTCAGAAATGGAGGGGGGTGATGTAATGCTTAATTAATTGAGGGAATCCTTTGAACCAATGAGGTTTGTGAGTGCCAAATGTTTGGGTGCAAATCCTGTAAATGTGTATTCTGATAGCCATCTAGTGGTCTGAAAATAATATCTTGTAGTAACCTGTACTGCACTTTTGAATAAAGTTCTCCTATCTTCAAGTTGGACTTATTTTGGAGACAGCCAAAGTCTGCAGCTGACAATGAGATACACCACTCACATGGGTTCAGTACAGTTTAGGAAAATGTTTCTTTTGGCCTACTTAAAATGTCACATGCCTAGTTGTTCCATAGACCTGGCAGCTGTCAAGCAGGTACAGCTGGGCCAGCTTTGTAAAAACCAAGGATTGAGTGACAGCTGGCAGGTGATTAAAACTAACAAAAGAGGGGTCTCTTCCTCGAATATTTTGTTTCAGAAGCAAAACTATTTAAAGGGCATTATGTGTTGCTGCTATGACTTGTAATGTATGCTGGGACTCTGTGTGTTCACAGATGTCAGATTTTATGGTTTTTCGTGTTCTCAAATCCCCTATCTGCCGAATGAATGAGGCTGTCAGAGAAGGAGTTCAGAGGTGGAGCAGCATGTTTCGTGTTTAGCCCCTAGCTAGTGATTCCCCTTGAGGAACATCCAGATATTCTGATATGATCACATGAGATCCTGAAAAGGTCTGATGGTTATTTTTGCACCTAGCAAATCAAGTACTCTGCGACTGGATTGGGCTTTCATCACCTATGCGTTAGTCTTACAGCCATGCTGCAAGGTCCGTGGCTAACTCTTTCTCTGGCCAATGCCTCCATGAAAGCGAGCTTTATTTGATGCTGACATTCGTCCTGGTATGGCCAGGGATGCTTTCTTAATATTTTAAACACTTAATTATACTCAGTGACCTTTAAAGTGTTTTATTTAATGTATTATTTATTTGCAGTATTTATATACCGCCCTTCTCAACCCCAAAGGGGACCCGGGGCGATTCACAGTATTCTCAATAATTCAATGCCCTCAATAAAAACAGTATAAAATATCAAAGTTGACCCTCCCCTAATAAAATATTAAACATTTACTAAAAACATCACATAAAAGAACATCATATATCCCACAAAGACATAGCCATTGTCCATAAATAGTTTTGGGTCATTTCACTTTCAACTTTCACTTTATGTTTAAATATTCCTATGATGTGCTGAATGCCTGGTTCCACAACCAGGTCTTTTGCTGTCTCCTAAAGGTCAGGAGGGAGGGGGTTGACCTGATCTCACCGAGGAGGGAGTTCAACAGCCGTGGGGCTACCACTGAGAAGGCCTTGTCCCTCGTCCCCACCAGCCACATCTGTGATGCCGGTGGGGTCGAGAGCAGGACCTCCCCTGAAGATCTTAATCTACAAACTGGTTCATAGAGGGAGATACATTCGGACAGGTAAGTTGGACCGAAGCCATCTAAGGCTTTATAGGCTAAAGCCAGCATTTTGAATCGTGCTCAGTAGCTAATAGGCAGCCAGTGGAGTTGCCGTAACAGGGGAGTTGTATGCTCCCTGTGCAACGCCCCAGTTAACATAGCTGCAGCGTGTTGGACTATTTGCAGCTTTCGAACAGTCTTCAAAGGCAGCCCCACATAGAGCACATTGCAGTAGTCTAAATGGGATGTAACAAGAGTGTGGACTACCATGGCCAAGTCAGGGAAGTAGTCTACCACTTCACATCAAGGCATTTGCATTTTCTGGTCCTTTATAGCTTTAGGAGGTAAGATAAATGTTTAAACATATGTCGATTCAGAATAGTTCTGCCTGTTTGCATTAGGATCCAACTGAATTTAATTGGTTCCCTAGTATTTCTGTTTATATTTTCTTTGACCAGTCCTTTCACACTGTTTCTTTGATCGGCAGGAAAGTAGCAGAAGCACATAAAAGAAGATGGCATCAGAACAGAGGATCCTCTTCCTAAAACCTTTTCCCAACCTTTCTGCTTCAAGTCTCCTAGCAGCAAGGTCAGCCATGATGTAGCTCCTTTCATGATTGCAAGGATGTTTGCATTTTCAGACTGAAAGGAGAAACTTGATATGTATACACTCTTAAAAATCAATCATGCTGCATTTTACAGCCGGTGCATTTTTGTAAGTTTCAGTTCTTGTACATTTCAGGCATGGGCTCTTGAAGACGGCACAGGCAGAAAGACCTCGAGTTCAGGATGGCCACTTGCAGGTAGAACTTGAGTCCTGCTCTGGCTGGTCAAAGGGAACCACGGCTGTCTTCCTTGAAGGTTTGGTCCCCTTTAACCAGCTACAGCAGTCCTGATATCAGTCATCCATTTGCAACCTCCTTGTATTTTAATCAACCACCACAGGATTTCCTCTGCCATCTGCTACTGGTTTCACTTTAATTTTTATGAAGCTGTTGTCACCAATTGTGGAGTGGATGGATGACAAATACAGCTGGAAGTGTTCTTGTTTCTGCCTCAAGAGGAAGTTAATTTCTTATGATCCAATAAGGAGAACAAACCAACATTACTCCTACATATACATGCATCCCTGATATAATGTTGATCAACTTTTAAATGCAAGTCGGACATAAAGTGAACAATAGAGCTATTGATAAGAGTGTCACAGTGCTAACTCAAGTTCCTTGAAGAAACAACTACCAAAATCAAGGTCCTATCCTAAAATATTACAAGGCAATAAAGATTTTTTTAAAAAAATGTATTTGATAGTTTCAGATCATCTGTTTGTTAAGAGAAGTTTACTACATCTGCTGGGTTCAAGAAACAAAATCATTGCTTTGAATGGGAAAATTATTGTAGTTGAGCATAGACACATTTCGAGTGAATTGGAAGCAATTGTGAAAGTGTGATTTCTCAAAGACATCTTAATTGTTTTGATCTGATAGACAGATTGATTAAATGGAATGATTTACAGACTTCCCTCCCCACTCCCCACCACACACACACACACACACACACACACACACTGGGCTCTTCTACACATGCTGTAAAACTTGGAAGGAACTGGGTTAAAATGGGGAGTGACTAAATGAGGTATAGCCAGAGTGTGGGAGGGACTGGGTTAAGAGCTAAAAAGCATGTGTTAAAAGGGTGCACTAATAACACAATTCAGCCTCAAAAAAAGTTGTCCTTCGCTGACTGTATATCCCTGCAGTCATGCAAAACAAGTGCTTTCCTCTCCCCCCCCCCGCCACTGTAGACTGTTCCAGCACATGTGCATTTTTAAAAACCCGAAACAGCTGATTAGGCTGTCAAACGGACACACAGCTGGCTCAAGGGAAGTACAAATAAAAACAATTAGAACTCTCTCAAACTCTTTCTTTTGCTCTTTATAATATTACACAGAGGTTGAATTAACAATTGGGGAAGAGAGAGATCCAACTGAAGCTTATTTAAATCCATCCATTATGTGCTGGACCTCATATGTGCACATGCGAAACTGCTTATATTTTAGATATTTGCATGTGTGCATATATGGTCCAGTGCATAACGGAGGGATTTAAAAAAAAACAAACTTCCACCCAATGTCCCTCGTATGCCCTTCATCTTGATCCGCTTCAAAAGAAGACTGAGGATGGCAGGGGACTCAATCTCACGACTGACAGGTCTGGGATTTTTAAACCCACTTTTAAAATGCTGATTTTGATGCTGTCTGGAAGCACTCATACAAATCCTCATGTCTGGTTCATGGGCAGGTTTTCATAGAATCATAGTTTGAAGAGATCTCCCATGCAAGGAAAGAGACACTTAATCTTTTACAAGAAAGTTTTCTATCATAATTGTTTGTAAACATATATCACTGTTTTCCCTTTTTTTCTAATAAAATAAAAAATGTAACTAAAATAAAAAAACTAAGAAATACCAGATACTAAAGCTGAGTTCAGAAAGTGAATAGGCACTGGGGATCATATTTTAAACACACATTGGATAATGGACCACATCAAAGAATTACAGAAAGTAATCAGACTATGCTTTATAGACTAATGCAAAACTTTTCAGTGTATAAATCATGAAAAAGTATGATTCATGAAAGGGGAGTGTCACAATGTCCAAATGTTCTGATGCATAACCTCTACTCAAAACAAGAGGCCACTGTCAGGACACAATAGGAAAAATAAAATGGTTTTCCATTTGGGGAGAGGGACAGAAAAGATGGCAGTTGATCACCCTGTTTATTTCATTTATATTTGGGAAATATCATACAGAAAGCAGGGTTAGACTTAGTGGAAGCAGGCATCAAAACTAGGAGAAGGAAAATCAGTAATTTCACACATGGAACTGGCATCATATTATTTATAGAAAATAACAAAGAATTAAACTGACAACCAGTTTAAGATGCTTTGATTGTGCTTTTCCTGCATGGCAAAATGGGGTTCGGCTGAATGGCTTCGAGGGTCTTTAACTGAAATACTGTTAAGTTTATGTTGATTAAAATTGTTCTTCATTAAATATTGTATTCTTTCTTTTCCTTTTTTTTTTTTTTTGGCATTGTGTGAATTAGTTCACACAAAAACTCTCTATCCATCTAACACTGACCTAGCCCATACCTGATGGCTTTAAACAATGGCTTCAAACTACAGGAATGGAGATCCCACCTGAACATTAGGAAGAGCTTCCTAACTGTGAGAGCTGTTCAGCAGTGGAACTCTCTGCCCCGGAGTGTAGTGTAGGCTCCTTCTTTGGAGGCTTTTAAAAAGAGGCTGGATGGCCATCTGTCAGGGATGATTTGAATGTGATTTCCTGCTTCGTGGCAGGGGGTTGGACTGGATGGCCCATGAGCTCTCTTCCAACTCTATGATTCTAAAATATATAAACATTATATATAATATAATATATAAACATTTCTTGGGGCTCTACGAGAAACTTTTACTTCAAAAAGGGCTCCACAGGTGAAAAAGGTTGAGAATCCCTGGACTAGATGATCCCTGAGGACCTTTCCAACTCTATGATTCTATGACATCATTTGCTCTTCCCTTTATTGTTCTATTATGCTTTGCATACAAATCCTGAATGATCTGTTTCATGACCAGATTTCTATTTATTGCCAGGTACAACATGAACTGTTCCAAACATGACATAAGAAAAAAAAACTCCTGTAGGAAGGATGAGCATTGGGTTTCACATGACTAAAGTCTAGCCAGAATGAATGTGACCCACATTGATTATTTCCGTAAGTGGCTGAAAAGAAAACACTTTCTGTTTGATAGAAGAGTTTCCATTAGTATCTCTGCTCAGAAATATGAGGGGGAATAAAACTGATTTGTTTAAGTGTGGTAAATTTGTGCACATTTTGATAAAGCTGACGTAGATCAGAGTTTCCATCTAAAAGAGTCAGGATTACCTGAATCTATATATAACAAAGTTCCTAAAAATAGTAGCTATGTTCTACTTTCTTGCCTAGACTGAGCAAGTAAGCAAGCTTTGAATGCTTGCAAAAAAATTGATGTTATAGTAGCACAATAATATCTGAGACATATCGTAAATTTCTTTTGAGATTAAAGTAGAGTCTCACTTATCCAACAAAAATGAGCCGGCAGAACGTTGGATAAGCAAAAATGTTGGATAATGAGGAGGTATTAAAAAGCCTATTAAACGTCAAATTACATTATGATTTTACAAATTAAGCACCAACACATCATGTTTTAGAACAAATTGACAGAAAAAGTAGTTCAATACATGGTAATGTTATATAGTAATTTCTGTATTTACTAATTTAGCACCAAAACATCACAATGTATTGAAAACATTGACTACTAAAAGGAAGACTGTGTTGGATAATACAGAACGTTGGATAAGCAAAGGTTGGATAAGTGAGCCTCTACTGTATCAGCATTGTCAAACTTCTGATGAGTGCCAAATCACACCTAACTTTAAATACATAAGCTGGCAATGTAACATCACGTTCTACAATACATTTAAATAAACAAGGGCAGCATTGATTTGGATTTGGATTATCGTGAGAGGTATGGTGTGGGGTTTAACACACACACACAAACACACACATATAGGGGGCAAAAAGAAAAATAAGAAAAATCTAACTGGTGTTAATGAAGATGAGAAGATTTTAAAATCATCTACTTGTACCTAATGGTCTCAATCTCCAGCTCTAGCACACCTGAGGATTCTCATTGGTTATGGGGCACTAAAATGTGCCTCCCACCCCACCCTGCAAAACATGTCTACCTGGGTAAGAACATATGTCCTCTAGGCTCCCTCCCCACATTACATCACTTCAGGGACTTTTCTCCTATTTCCAATATGCTAATATTTATTAATTAGAGGGATTTTGTAGAGATTTTCAGATTTTTGTAGCCATCTTCAGAATGTAAATAAAATAGAAATGGGTGCTTATGTAAAAATACCATATTCCACTTCATAATTTATAGCCCAGGAGAGACATCATTATGATCATCATCTTCTCTAATTAGCATGCCATAGTTATTTAAAATAACACATCTTAACTTTTTTCCCCCCATCAGAAGTTCTCAACTTTACTTTTCAGAAGGTCCGGTGGTTAGAAAGTACAGAAGTTGAAAACTGAAATATCTGAAGGATTAAAGGCCCATCCAGACAGCCCCAATAACCGGGACCTGTCTAGTTTTTTTACCAGAGGCATTGAAACGATGGTAAAAACAAATTAATTTGGAAGAAACCAAGGTTTTGGGACTACCCGGGGGTGAGTCTCCATTGCCATCCCTTTTGGGCTCCTGGAGCCCTAAGGTGTGGGATGGCACCCACCCCCTCCCCCAAAGCTCCCAATTTTCCCCTAATGGTTAATTGAAAGGTACCTGGCTGTCATAACATTCCTCCTGATGTCCTTCTGGTGTGAGGAACTGATGTGCAAAGAGAAGGAGGGTTGAGGAAGGATTTTCCTCCTTACCCCTCCTGTCTCCTTAGGTGTCATTTCCTCATGCCAGGAGGATGCGAGGAGGGAAGTTATGGCAGCCAGGTACCTTTTCATTAACCTTTAGGGGGAAATTGGGGGACTGCAGGGGAGCTTCATGCCATCCTGATTTTCATTGGGATAGCATGTAGCCACTCCACACTCCCACTCTGGAAAAGCCCAGATTTTTTTTGGGGGGGGGGGGGAGAAATCCACACTGAGGCAGGTTATTTAAACCCACTTAGGTGCAGATTTTGGCACTGTGTGGAAGTGCCCTCAAAGAGATGAGAGCCACTGACCTGGAAGATAACAAGGACAGGGGAACCTGTATTGATAGACAGGCCCACACATCTAACCGACAGTCAGTATTGTCCTCTCACAGAGGTGCTCTCAGTGGGAGCATCTTAATTTGTTCCCCTTGTACACTTGTTAAAGTCTTACTCTGTGCTGGCACGGTAGTGCCAGGAGATTTGAATTCCTTTTCTTGCACTGCTAGTTTGTAAGAAACTTATTTAAGCAATAAGGTAGCTTCCCTCGGGTTGCATTCATAGGGCCAACAACTTGGCAATCTTCATTAGAATTTTTAAACCCGCCCCTTTTCCCAGGGTTTTGGAGAGAAAAGGGGATTTTGTTCAGTTTCACTGTTTGAAGTCTAATGGCAGGACGTATGGGATTCTCTTTCCACCTGCACAAAAGCTTCATTTCTCACAGCTTTGCTGGGGGGGGGGGGGGGTAAAGGAATAGTTCCACAGCTTTGCTGGGAGATCAGCACAGTTCCTACAGCCTTCGTGGAGTAGATTTAAAGGACACTTTCCAGCTTGCCAGAATCCAGAGCAACTTTGTCTGGTAAGGGACCACTCAGGCTATCCATAACGCATCTTGGAGCCAGGAGCAGGGGCCTCATGCCAGCAAGGTAAAGAAAGATTGCCCAGGAAGGGGTCAGAAGATTTCCCTAAGGAAAAAAGGAAACAGTTTACCAACAGTTGCCTGTCCATTGATGACAGATTGAGGAAGCTACCGGTTTTCCAAGGTTATTAAGTATTTAATTCATTTGTTTGAATATTTAAGCCCAAATAAAGAGCTTTGTTAAATTTATTTGAAACCTCAATAGAACTTTGTGTTGGGAAATCTAAGGGACCCTTCAGCTGAGGCACCCTGGCATCCCATTGGGCATACAGAAGGCACATCCTGTAAACAGACATTATTACAGGCCCAGCGTGCGACAGTACACACTCTGTAACCAATTTGGGGCTCCCCACCATCATAAAATTTATAATTGCATTAAGGCAGCATGGCACTATGCTCCTGGTGTTGAGAAGTAATCCAGAAGCAGAGCCTAGCTTAAAAATATATAATGTTTTATTCAAAGAACTACATATCTAGACAGGAAAGTTCACACAGCCTAGCTATCTAATTGACTAACTCACAACAGGCATCTTTTCTCGCCTTGTTCACTGGAGAACAAAATTGCCATGTTTTTAGAAAAGGACACGTGTGTCAGTCTGAGATGTATCAGTCTAACAAGCAAGGTGATAAAAGGAGAGAAAGGAAGGCAGGCAGACAAAGAAGCCAATGGGGAAGTGTGCCTAAGTCTGCCCAAGTCCTTGATGAGAGCTACAAGCTTGTGCAGGATGTGGTTGAGTTCCGACACCTGATCCTGACCCTTTGCACCTCGACTGCCTTGGTTCCCCACTCCACTGTGCAAGTATTGGGGGTACATCTGTATTTGGAAAAGCCATATTCTCATATAGGGTTCCACCCACAGATTTGACTGCAACATGTAAAGGGTGGAGGGCAGGGCCTGCAAGGGTGCAATGCCACAATGGGTGCAACAGAATATTCTCCACCTGCCCCGATAAATAGGAGGGAGGGGTTGTCCAAAGAGGGCTTTGGTTTTAACACAAGAAATTGTCAGGATCCTCTGCTTAAGATCTGCCTTGTTTTATGATATGATGCACTTCATGATGTTATGTCATATTGCTCCTTCATGTTCAAGATGTAATAAGTAGTTTATACTACTGCGCACTTTGAACACAACTGTTACTTAGAATTTCAGTCGTTTCTAGAAGCTGCCAGCTGCATTTCATTGCCTAGCCCAGCATTTTTCAATCTAGGGATCGGGACCCTTGGGAGGGTCACAAGGGGATGTCAGAGGGGTGTCCAAAGACCTTCAGAAAACACATATTTCTGATGATCTTAGGAACCACTTTGAGAGAGAAGGCTGAAGATCTCTCCTCCTGTCCTTCTCTACCTTTTTGGAAACAGAGGGAAGATCCTCCCACAAAAAGCCTGCCTCCTGCTGTGATTGGCCAGCCTCTCAGCCAAGGGGAGGGTTGTTTCTGAGACTTCAAGGGGCGAGAGGAGAGCAGGCATGCTTGGCGCATAGCAGCGTGGTGCACATGCGCAAATGAGAGAAGTGAGGCTGGAGGGAGACTCGCACCAGCAAGCAAGGTCGGCAAGGGAGAAGCACCTGCCTTGAAGCATCAGTTGGGTGCAGATCATTGTAAGCTGGGTTCAGAATGCTCTTTGATTGTAGGTTAACTATAAATCCCAGCAACTTCAACTCCCAAATGATAAAATCATCTCTCCCCATCTCTACCCAACCCCACCAGTATTCAAATGTGGGCATATCGGGTATTTGGTCCAGTGAATGAAAATACGTCCTGCATATAAGATATTATTTACATTACGATTCATAACAGTAGCAAAATTACAGTTATGAAGTAACAACAAAAATAATTTTATAGTTGGGGGTCACCACGACATAAAGAACTGTATTAACTTGCGGAATTGGGAAGGTTGAGTCTAGCCCATTAACAAGACACCTGTTGATAAGGGTGAGAATGAGTTTTGAGATGTCATGACATCCAAGGACATTCTCATGTGAAAGATGGGGGTGGGTGGGGGAGCATGAGGTAATGTTTTGATTAACCGGCCAATGAGTAGAAAGACTGAGAAAAGGGTAACAAATGGAGCTTTTTGAGCCAATGGCATTTAATGAATGTTAAATGTTTAAATGTAAAGCCTGTACATACTGTAACATTTCAGAAGTAGTTCTGACCATAACTGGCTGTGCTAGCCTGTAACTATACATCCTAAATAACGTTTTTCTGCCTCAAGCGAGCTTATTTCTAGTGTTGTGTGACTTCAGCTCTGCACACCATAGGTTTGGGGTCTCAGCATATCTAGGCTCCAAAGGATCAAATTGGGCATAAATGGAATGAAGATAAGGGTCAGAGATTTATTCACTTCGGCCCAAAGTGGATGACGAGAGAAAGCGCTATCGAATCAGACATCAAGCAGACATGCAGAAACTTTTATAGAGATTTGGCAGCACTTCAAAGAATTGACTTTTGCTACTTCAGCACTGATTGGTGCAAGTTACAATCTGTGCGTTGATTGGTAGAGGCACCACTGCTGCAATTGATTGGTCCCCTGGGCTGGCAGGACATTTCATAAACTTTCATTGTCCAGTTTAAAGCTTTTGGTCATTTTTGTGTTCACTTTCTTTGGGTGTATGGGGAAGGGGATGTGGGCATGATTTTGATGGTTTTAATCCTGTTGACCAGGATTTCACAATGGGTCCAGGCTGGGGAAACAATGGGTGCCAAAACACCTTGATGGTTTCCCAGGAACAGACAAAGGCAAGGCGTTGGGTGTCTTGGTGACTTTTCTGACTGGTCAAGGATTAAATCATTTTTGGGTGGAAGGATGGGCACCACTGCCCAGAGGAGTAACGAGATTAACCCTGGGTTCCCTCTCTAGGTGCTTGTGCAACCGTGCATCTGAGGGAAAGATCATCAGCCGGTGGGATCCTCCATGGCCATCTGATCGGGCCCCTCCAGTTTTGGGATTTGGGGCCCTGGAGTTTGATAACACTGAGATATCAAGGGCCTTTAGCAGGCAGTAAGTTTTGTTGAATTGAACTATATCGGAATGCAGTAAAACTTTTATGATTTATGAACCTTACAAATCAGCTTTCAAAAACTCTAGAACTTCAAAATTTTAAAACATACAATTTCAATTAAAGCACAAAAGCAGGAAGAGGGCAGCTAGCAGCAATAGTTTCTATAAGTTCAACAGACATTAGGCAGATTAAAAGAGATATGTTTTTACGTTTATTTTATTTTTAAGTCACCAGCAGTGGGGCCAATGTCTTGGGGGCAAATTTCCAAGGTGTGCAACTGCTGCTTACAACCTTTTATTCCCACTAAGCCACAGCCTCTGGCTTTTGCTGGTGGCTCAAAAAGTAGGGTTTCCCATGCTATTTTTAACATGGAGCACAAGCCCTGGAGTTGTCAGGTTCGCCCTGTCTCGTTCCTTGAGACTTCAGGGCCAATAACTAACACCAGCGATGGACTCTCTTTTATATCACAGTAATGAGACTTGCAAGAACTGGGTGGCATAGTAAAACTGCCACCAGATCACCTGATTAAATAAATGGGCACATAATATGGGTAAAACTAGGCTTTCGTTAATGCTAAGTGAGGCCGGCATGTCCCACTAGCAATTCCATTATTCTGTATTATGTCTCTGGCACAAATGTTATGTGAAGCAGCACAAGCATGTGTGTTTAGTAATTTTGTGGCTCATTGTGAACCTGGGGATCACAACCAGACACAGTGAAGACATCTGCCCTTGCGCTTTGCTACTCTGCTGCTGGGTACGCATGCCCAGTATGGAATACATCTCACCACGTTAAAGCAGTGGATGTGGCTCTTAATGAGATATGCTGCGTTATCACAGGATTTCTACGCCTAACACAGCTGGAGAAATTATACTGTTTAGCCAGCATTGTTATCACCTGACATCCGCCAGGAAATAGTAGCCTGTAATGAAAGGACCAAGGCATTGACATCTCTGGTCCATCCTCTGTTCGATTATCAGCCAGCAAGCCAATGCCTTAAATCAAGAAATAGCTTCTTAAGATCTACAGAGATACTCTCAGGAACACCTCACCAAGCGGGAGTCCAAAAGTGGCAGGCGAAAACCCAGAACCTCAGTCAGTGGTTGATACTGGATGAGAGACTCCCTCCTGGGCACACAGAAGACTGGGCGACTTGGAAGGCGCTGAACAGACTGCGCTCTGACACCACAAGATGCAGAGCTAACCTGGAAATGAGGCTACAAAGTGGAATCCACAACATGCGAGTGTAGAGAAGAGCAAACCACACACCACTTACTACAATGCAGTCTGAGCCCTACCACATGCACAATGGAGGACCTTCTCAGTCACACCAGAGGCACTCCAAGTGGCCAGTTTCTGGTCAAAGGAAGTCTAATATAATAACAAATTTAACTTTGTGTTTTTAAATACATTATAACTGTACCCTAAATTAACTTCTGACACAATAAAAATTGCTTCTTAAACTGCTAATCCCTGCTTATCACAATGTTAGAGTCATAAAAAATTTGGCAGCAGTAAAAGTTTTGCCACCTAGTGGCTCTTTTAAACATTCACATGCATCTGTTGTGCAGTATACAGTGAATTTCACAGAAGATGCTTCAACTATATTTCATAAAAAGGAAAATTACCATGTTTAGTAAGCCATACAAATACTGATTTGTTATCAGTAAATGTTTGATTTTTATACCTATTTTATACCCAGGTCACGTAAAGATTTCTCAGCAGAAAAGGGTCATAAGTGGAAGAGGATTCTTAGAAACTTCTGAATTCAGATTTCGCAGTAAATTACACAACCAAGAAATTACGAAGTCAAAACTGACATTTTCATTTGATAATTACTCCTAGGAACATTCCATATCTGGCCAAGACTGTTGAACATGGTAAACGTGGCCGCAGGATATTTTGAGTAACAGGATATTTTGAGCATACCGTAACTTGATGAGCTTTACAGTAATCCCTTCCCCTTCTTTTCCACCATGATACCCATTGTGTGTTTGGACTACCGGTCTTATCATTCTTGAGCATGGAGTAATTATCATAGTTCAAATTATATGATAGTTGTAGTTATGGTAGCTGTATTCCAACACATTTAGAGGGCATTGACTTGGAAAAGATTGCAAGCCTCAGCTATGGAAAACTACTGCAAAATATACTTTCTACTTTTCAAGTTTGTAGGAATTCTTTATACAGCAGACCAGCTAAAGGAGTGCTCCTTTCTTTTTCTTTTTCAGAAGCTGTTTTTTAAAATACCCATTTTTGGTAGAGTAGAATAATGAGCTCTGTCTGATGTGGAAGCAAAATAATAATAGAGTCAGCATCCTAGAAAGATATATATCAGAGAGAAGTTAGTGGATAGAACACTACCAAAAAGTAGACCAGGCTTGTAGCTTTTTCCAGTAACTAGGTGTTTGGGCAGGGCTAGGTGTGCTATTTTGGTAAAATATTTCTTGAAACACCCACAGATTTCTCCATTGTCCTTTGAATTTCTGTGAGACATCATTATAGTATTTACTGAAAGTATTAGGACATCAAACTGAACTACTGTATATTCAGAATTGTGGGAGGTAAGTTTTGTGTCAATTTGTCAAATGAGTAGAGAAATGGAAACTAGTTTATAGAGTTTCATCAGTATTTCACACCTTTGAGTAGCTTTGTCATATGTCCACTGCTAATGCAAACTTGGCCAGTCAAATGTAATTCACTGTGTTACTTAACTCAATTCTAGAATCAAGTAAAGTTCCAGATACATGGGAAATGGCCATAGTTACACTTATTCTAAAGGAAGGAAAAGAATTAACTAATCCAAGTGACTTTAAACTTATATCTTTAGTAAACAATGATTACAAAATCTTCACAACAATATTAGTGGAAAGATTCAAAAAGTTCCTAAATAAATTCATACATAAAGATCAATCAGCCTGTCTTCCTGAAAGACACATTTAGGAAAATTTGAGAGTAGTCATAGACGGAATTGAATTCCTGGATAGATATAATGAAAGAAAACTAGCACTTGTGTTCATAGAGACAGAAAAGGCATTTGATCTTATTTACAATCTTGGGGGGGGGGGGATGTGGATTTGGAGCAATCATAATAAAATGACAACAAATAATAAATAATAAAGAGAACAATTTTTAAAACACAAACTTCCATTTTAGTGAATGGAGAACTCTCTAAAGAATGTAAGATTCAAAAGGACACAAGACAAGGGTGCCCATTATCTCCACTGTTATTAAACTTGGCAATTGAAGTGTTATTAAGGAAGATAAGAAAAAAAAGGGGAGATCAAAGAGTTGGAAATAAAGAATGGAGTGTTCAAACTGAGCGTATTTTGCAGATGATTTAGTGGTTATAATAGAAGACCTGATTTTTAAAAAACACAGAGAATTTACTACATACATTAAAAACCTCCAAAGAAGGAGACTCTACCACAGTCAGAGGCAGCATATTCCATTGTCAAATAGTTATCAGAAAAGTCTACCTACCTACACCTGTGTGTTCAATGAAAAAAATGTTTCAATACTCATTAATAAATCAGGGGCAGTGGAGAATCATTTCTAAAGTGTTTCTAAAATATTGTAAGGGATCTGTATTGTAACTATAATGATATAGCAAAATTTTCGTTACTTTTTTGTTATGTAATTGCACAAGTGAGGAAGTTTCCGGGGCTCCTTCCTCCCTCAGTTTAGAGCTATTGGGGAGAAACTTGCTAGAGTTGTAGAATAGATTTACCAGTGTTACCCTCCTCCCCAAGTTTGAGAACATTTCACACATCCACTGACTTTTGGGAATTTTAAAAAGTTTTTTTTATGAACAACGTTTATTTTTTTAAACTACAAGTTATAGAATTTCTATTTTCAATGATACAACATAACCAGGGCATCATCCCCCCCCCAAAAAAAATTTCAGAAAGATTTGCACATCCACTGATTTTTAGGGAATTTTAACCAACATAAACATACCAGTACTATTTCACTGGAAGACCCCAGGGGCCATCCAGTCCAACCCTTTCTGTCAGGCAGGAAAAGCACAGTCAAAGCACCCCAACTGATGCCATCCAGCCTTTGAAATAATAATAATAATAATAATAATAATAATAATAATAATAATAATAATAAATAGGAAACCTACTGGGTAAACTTTGGAGTTACTGCCTCTCAACTTTGTCTACCTCACAGGGTTGATCCAACTCCTTTTTATCTTGAAATCCCTGTAGAGAATGAACACCTAAATTTTCAGGGACGAATTCTGGAAAATGTAGTTTGGGAAGGCGAGGACCCATGTGCTCGAGAATTCAAAAGGGTCTGCCCTGAACTACATTTCTAGAATTCTGCTCACTTCAGAATATTAGGACTGCCTGCATTAAAGCCTCAATGTGAGTTGTGGTCTCTACCTGTCTCTTGTCTGGGCTGGTCATGTGCCAGAGGGGCTTCTTCCTCGCCTGGTCATCCAGCCAGGTATCCCCCCTCCCTCCGTCCCGCCTGCCTGCCCACCCCGCTCCCCCCTCATTGGCCCCTTTGGGGAGAGAGAGGGGATTTTTCCTTGACTCCGGGCCTCACCATCCTCCTTGGGGCTTTTTGGGGAAACCAAACCCAGCCCTTTTCGGGAAGAAACGGCACCCACAACAGAGATCTGGAGCTACTTATGAGACTTACATAACTCTTCCAAAAAGTCATAGGTCAGTGTTTTGAATGTTAAGTTTGAATCAGCTAAAAAAGCCAATGGGATTTTGGGCTGCACCAAAAGGAGTATAGTGTCTAGATCAAGGAAAATAATGGTGCCCCTCTATTCTGCTTTGGTCAGACTTCACCTGGAATATTGTGTCCAATACTGAGCACAATTTGAGAGAAATATTGACAAGCTGGAACATGTACAGAAGAGGGTGACTAAAATGATCAAAGGTCTGAAGACCATGAATCCCTATGAAGAGCAACTTAAAGAGCTGGGTATTGTTTAGTCCTGCCTTGCCAGGCATCTCGGATTTTAAAAGACTGTCCCGTATTTGACTAAAATGTCCCACGTCCTGTAACATTCTTTCTCAGAATGCCAATTGTCCTGTATTTCAAAACTTGCTTGAAACCACGGAAATGGGCACTACTTACTTTCATGGCTGCATCATTTGAATGTCTGCAATTCTGGTTCCATTCCACACCTTTTGGGCATTTTGCTTTTGGCTAGATTCTGGTCTTCATCTCTAGTCACACACACAATTGTTTCCTTCCCATTTTGTTCTCAGTGAGTAAGGTGATGCAAGATGAGCGCTAAAGAAAGTAAACTGGAACTATCCGATAAAAAGAAATCTAAAAGATTGTGCTTATTTTGGTTGCAGGAAGAAGATTTTCATCTGTGGCTTAAGAAACAGTAATAATAAATTTAAAGCAGGTTGTAAATCCTGCAACAAAGACTTTTCAATAGTACATGGCAGCCACAGTGATATGCTGCAGGATGCTTGAAGGTGGGGCATAACACTAGTAATCACTTTATCAGCTTCAATAAGAAGTGTCTTTGTAAGGAAGTTCTGAAGATGAAAAGGTAAGTAGAAAGGCTAAATTCTGTGTTTTTTCTGTCAGTTAACTGAAACTGTGTGTGTAATATGAAAAATCCACTGAGTGAAAGGAATTTCATAAGCTTCAATTGTTTTTGTTGTGTACATGTTTCGTTTTCAACTCAAAAATAGCATCCAAAATGCTATGTGGTCAGACGAAAGCAGTTAATAGTGAAGGGTGTATTAGGACCTTTTATAGAGAATGATGTTATTAGTGACTTTACTCAAGAAAATAGAGTTTGTGTTTAAAAAAAATAGATTTTATGGAAGAATCCCATGAAACTGAAATTATCATTTGCTAAGAATGATTTGTCTTTTTGCAATGTTTTGCATTTTGTGCTGATAACACAAATGTTAATTTTGGGCAAAACATTCTTCTTTTATATTGTTGTAGGAGAATAATGAAAAATTAATAAAGTTAGGTTGCCTAGCACACATTGTAAACAATGCTTTTCACCATGCTTTAGATTATTTAGATGTGGATGTGGATAACATTGTCTTGTACATATAGTCATATTATTTTAATTCTGCTGTGCCTAGGGAAGAGTTGAAAGTATTTTCATTTTTGAACTCGAGTGGTAAGAACTTATCAAACATGTTACAACAAAATGGTTGACTTTAGGTCCAGCAGATAGATTGATTAATTCTTGGTCTGTTATTTCATATTTCCTCAGTTCTCACTGCCCAAAGGCAATTTGGACACTCTTGCAAATTAATAAAAACATTGACAGTGATATTAAACACCGTGAATTTAGTGATGTAAAGATTGCCCTTCGCTTTGTTAGTAATTTTTGCAATGTTTTTGAAGATGTTAGCAAAAAGCTACAAAATAATTTCACTACTGGGGTTCAGATGTTTGGAATAATGGATGATCGAGTAAAGCAGCATAAAGGTAGAGTTAAAGTGTGGGGGCTTTTTTGTTCTTTTGTCTTAAAAACATTTTCTGTGATTTCATCACAATCAAAATCAAAACTCACTGAAGGCTTCCTAAATTTTCTGACTTGTGCAATAGAATACATTGAAAAATAGTTTGATTTTTCGGATAAAAATTCTTTTTACAGAATGTCAATTTTAACTTTAAAAAGAATTCCTGCTTTTGATAACTATAACCAAATTAGTTTCAGGTCTAAATATCAAATCTGAAACTGATATTGACGAATTGTAGAATGAATATTTTGGTTCATTAATCATTATAAGCAAAGATGATACATTGAGTGTTGGTGAAAAATGGGTTACCATTTTCAGAAACGTACAAAATAGAGTACTAAATTTTCTTGATTTGGTTAGCTTTGTTTGAGCATACCTAGTTCCAATGCTTTTTTGAAAAGAGCAGTGGGTTCAAATGACAGGAAAGGTTCCACTTGAGCATTAAGAACTTCCTGACTGTACAAGTTGTTCAGTAGTGGAACTCTCTGCCTCGGAGGCTGGTGGAAGCTCCTTCCTTCGAGGCTTTTAAACAGAGGCTGGATGGCTATCTGTCAGAGCCCTTTGTGCTTTTCCTGCCTGGCAGGGAGTTGGACCAGATGGCTCATGTGGTCTCTTCTATTATTCTATCAGTCTATGATTCTATGATAATTAAATCTCTTCTCTTTTTAGTATTCCTAAACATGGGACCACACCAAATGTTTCTCTAAGCTCGCTGAAATCAGCTTTCTTATAGTGTAGAAAGTGTATTTGTCTATCCATGACCTCAGTTGGCAGTTGGTTCTCGCAGAAGCAGAGGAAGCAGGAGGACATTTTTGCTCCCTGGCTTCAGGTAGGATTTGGCTAAGATTTGGCTAAGATTTTAAACTGAGTTTGGGCTTGGCTCCTGTGGTCAAAGTCTAACTGTTGTGTGACTGTTGTGTTGAAAGAGAGCCAGGTACTTAAGTTGATTGACAGCAGGCATTGTCCCCTGTTAATTGAGTTCTGGGAAAGCTTTATTTGCCAGTGTGAGTTTCTGCCAGAGCCTGATCCCAGAAGGGCAGTTGGTTCTCGCAGAAGCAGAGGAAGCAGGAGGACATTTTTGCTCCCTGGCTTCAGGTAGGATTTGGCTAAGATTTGGCTAAGATTTTAAACTGAGTTTGGGCTTGGCTCCTGTGGTCAAAGTCTAACTGTTGTGTGACTGTTGTGTTGAAAGAGAGCCAGGTACTTAAGTTGATTGACAGCAGGCATTGTCCCCTGTTAATTGAGTTTCTGGGAAAGCTTTATTTGCCAGTGTGAGTTTCTGCCAGAGCCTGATCCCAGAAGGGCAGTTGGTTCTCGCAGAAGCAGAGGAAGCAGGAGGACATTTTTGCTCCCTGGCTTCAGGTAGGATTTGGCTAAGATTTGGCTAAGATTTTAAACTGAGTTTGGGCTTGGCTCCTGTGGTCAAAGTCTAACTGTTGTGTGACTGTTGTGTTGAAAGAGAGCCAGGTACTTAAGTTGATTGACAGCAGGCATTGTCCCCTGTTAATTGAGTTTCTGGGAAAGCTTTATTTGCCAGTGTGAGTTTCTGCCAGAGCCTGATCCCAGAAGGGCAGTTGGTTCTCGCAGAAGCAGAGGAAGCAGGAGGACATTTTTGCTCCCTGGCTTCAGGTAGGATTTGGCTAAGATTTGGCTAAGATTTTAAACTGAGTTTGGGCTTGGCTCCTGTGGTCAAAGTCTAACTGTTGTGTGACTGTTGTGTTGAAAGAGAGCCAGGTACTTAAGTTGATTGACAGCAGGCATTGATAAAAGGCACCTTTACTAACTATCCTTTGCAGTACATACAGGAAACAAAGCAACATAAACAAATACACAAAGACGTGGTTTGTTGCAGTCTGCACATAAAGTGCGTGCATATTACTTAACTGTACAAAGATCCCACTTGGCCACCACGCTCACCAAGAGATGCAACAAAAGCAAAACATTCCCATCACATGCACCAGCTGTGGCATGTTCCGCTTTTTCACACAAAAACTAGACAACTACATCTGCTCCAAATGCAAACAGATGACTCTGATGGAGCAGAGGATCCAACAGCTCGAGCACCGTATTAAGACCCTTAAGGACATTCAGGCACTCGAGCTCTTCTTGGACACTGCACAACACGCTGCTGTAGATCAGCAGCCTGCATCACACCAACACCACCAAGACCATGATCAGGAACCTTATGGGGAGATCAACTCAAAGGTAGACAACCCTCAGGCTTGGAAGGAGGTCACCCATAGAAGGAGACGCAGGACCAGGCAGCCTCCACAGAACTCCTCTGCTCAGCTGCATTTACACAACAGATTTGAAATTCTTACATCATTAACATACAATCAGGAAACACATCTTGTGGAGGACCACAGTTTCTTAGATACCACTCAGTGGACCATCCTGGATCAATGCGCAGGGGATAGCCCTGACAGGGACAGTGCATCACCACAGTCACACTTATGTAATCATGCAAATGCTCCATCCCCAATCATAGACCAGGAGCAACAGGAACATCCTTGGGAGAGTAATGGGCTCTCGGATGTATCTCAATGGATTGTCATTGATGAATGCACTGGGGATGTTGAGGAGGAGGACAACACTTTACACCTACATGATTCACTTCAACAGGAACACTCTTCAGGGGACATACACACTGTCTTGCACAAAAGGGACCCTGTCAATCCTCAAAGGAAACAGGTCTTGGTAGTAGGTGACTCCCTCCTTAGAGGAACGGAAGCCATCATTTCCAGACCGGATGGGATGGCTCGAGAAACATGCTGCCTCCCGGGGGCAAAAATACACCATATCACTCAGAGGCTCAGCAGGCTCCTAAAGCCCCATCACCCTCCCCACCTTATGTTGATTCATGTAGGTACCAATGACACCGCTAGGCATACTTTTCAAAAGATCACAAATGATTTTCGAGCTCTGGGAACAAAGCTAAAACTGTATAATGTACATGTGATCTTTTCATCCCTCCTCCCCGTTGTAGGACACGGCTCTACAAGGGCCGGAAAAATAGTACAGGTCAATAACTGGCTCAGAAAATGGTGTCAAGAGGAGCATTTTGGCTTCCTTGACCATGGTCTACTCTTCCAAGAGGATGGACTACTGGCAAGCGATGGGGTGCATCTCACACAAGTAGGAAAACATCTTTTTGCACACAGACTTACAAACCTCATCAGGCGCACTTTAAACTAAATCCACTGGGGGAGGGGAACAACAGCCTGGCGAACACTATATTACCCACGACCACAGGGAACCGCCGTAAGGCTAAACGGAGGGCTGCACAAACACAGCAAGGACCAAGTACAGAGAGCACAATAATCCCAAATAAACAGTTCGAGGGGAGGTCACAGGGGCTTACATGTCTTTACACTAATGCTCAGAGCATGGGAAATAAGCAAGACGAACTCCAACTCCTAGCACAGCACCACACATACGATGTCATAGGCATCACTGAAACCTGGTGGGATGACTCCCATCACTGGAATTTAACCATTGAGGGCTATAACCTCTTTCACAGAAATAGAACAAAGGGGAGAGGAGGGGGAGTAGCTTTATATGTCAAAAACAGTTACGTTGCAGAAGAAATGCAAGACTGTAATCCGGGAAACCAGCTTGAAAGCATCTGGATAAGAATCAAGGGAACCGGGACTCAAAAAGATCTTGTTGTGGGTGTCTACTACAGACCTCCGAGTCAGGATGAAGGACTTGATGAAGCCTTCTGTCAACAGCTGACCAAACAGGCACAAAGAAGAGATATAGTAGTCATGGGCGATTTCAATTATCCCGATATCTGCTGGAAAACAAACTCAGCCAAGAGTACAAAGTCCAACAAATTCCTCACTTGCCTTGCAGATAATTTTATGGTCCAGAAGGTAGAAGAGGCAACAAGGGGATCAGCAACTCTTGATCTAATCTTAACAAATGTGGAAGACCTGATCAATACAGTTGAAGTGGTTGGATCCTTAGGGGCAAGTGACCATGTGCTCCTGCAGTTTGCAATACAAAGGAATGCTGAAACTAAGACAAGTCAAACACGCATTCTGGACTTTAAGAGAGCTGACTTCCAAAAAATGAAGGAATTACTGAGCGGCATTCCATGGACGCCGATATTAAAAAACAAGGGAGTTAAGGATGGATGGGAGTTTTTCAAAAGTGAAATACTCAAGGCGCAAATGCAAACAGTGCCAACAAAGAAGAAAAATAAGACAAGTGCAAAGAAGCCAGAATGGATGTCCAAAGAACTTCTAACTGAGCTAAAGCTCAAAAGTGACATGCACAAGAAGTGGAAAAGGGGAGAAATCACCAAAGAAGAATTCAAACGTATAGCCAACACCTGTAGGGAAAAGGTTCGCAAGGCTAAAGCGCAAAATGAGCTCAGGCTTGCCAGGGACATAAAAAACAACAAAAAAGGTTTTTTTGCTTATGTTGGTAGAAAAAGGAAGAAAAAGGAGGCGATAGGGCCACTGCAAGGAGTAGATGGGGTGATGGTGACAGGGGATAGGGAAAAGGCAGAACTGCTTAATGCCTTCTTTGCCTCGGTCTTCTCACAAAAAGAAAGCCATCTTCAACCTCAGCAACATGGAATGGACGAAGGATTGGGGGAAATCCAACCCCAAATAGGGAAACAAGTTGTCCAGGAACACCTGGCCACTCTAAACGAATTCAAGTCCCCAGGGCCAGATCAGCTACATCCAAGAGTATTGAAGGAACTAGCGGAAGTTATTTCAGAACCACTGGCAATCATCTTCGAGAGTTCTTGGAGAACAGGAGAAGTCCCAGCAGATTGGAGGAGGGCGAATGTGGTCCCTATCTTCAAGAAGGGAAAAAAGAACGACCCAAACAATTACCGTCCGGTCAGCCTCACATCAATACCAGGCAAGATTCTGGAAAAGATCATTAAGGAAGTGGTCTGCAAACACTTAGAAACAAATGCGGTCATTGCTAATAGTCAACACGGATTTACCAAAAACAAGTCATGCCAGACTAATCTGATCTCTTTTTTCGATAGAGTTACGAGTTGGGTCGATACAGGGAATGCCGTGGATGTAGCATATCTAGATTTCAGTAAGGCCTTCGACAAAGTCCCCCACGACCTTCTGGCAAACAAACTAGTAAAATGTGGGCTAGACAAAACTACGGTTAGGTGGATCTGTAATTGGCTAAGCGAACGAACCCAAAGGGTGCTCACCAATGCGTCGTCTTCATCATGGAAAGAAGTGACAAGTGGAGTGCCGCAGGGCTCCGTCCTGGGCCCGGTTCTGTTCAACATCTTTATTAACGACTTAGACGAAGGGTTAGAAGGCACGATCATCAAGTTTGCAGACGACACAAAACTGGGAGGGCTAGCTAACACTCCAGAAGACAGGAGCAGAATTCAAAACGATCTTGACAGACTAGAGAGATGGGCCGAAACTAACAAAATGAAGTTCAACAGGGACAAATGCAAGATACTTCACTTCGGCAGAAAAAATGGAAATCAAAGATACAGAATGGGGGACGCCTGGCTTGACAGCAGTGTGTGCGAAAAGGATCTTGGAGTCCTCGTGGACAACAAGTTGAACATGAGCCTACAATGTGATGCGGCGGCTAAAAAGGCCAATGGGATTTTGGCCTGCATCAATAGGGGAATAACGTCTAGATCCAGGGAAGTCATGCTCCCCCTCTATTCTGCCTTGGTCAGACCACACCTGGAATACTGTGTCCAGTTTTGGGCACCGCAGATGAAGGGAGATGCTGACAAGCTGGAAAGCGTCCAGAGGAGGGCAACTAAAATGATTAAGGGTCTGGAGAACAAGCCCTATGAGGAGAGGCTTAAAGAGCTGGGCATGTTTAGCCTGCAGAAGAGAAGGCTGAGAGGAGACATGATAGCCATGTACAAATATGTGAGGGGAAGTCATAGGGAGGAGGGAGCAAGCTTATTTTCTGCTGCCCTGCAGACTAGGACACGGAACAATGGCTTCAAACTACAGGAAAGGAGATTCCACCTGAACATCAGGAAGAACTTCCTCACTGTGAGGGCTGTTCGGCAGTGGAACTCTCTCCCCCGGGCCGTGGTGGAGGCTCCTTCTTTGGAGGCTTTTAAGCAGAGGCTGGATGGCCATCTGTCGGGGGTGCTTTGAATGCGATTTCCTGCTTCTTAGCGGGGGGTTGGACTAGATGGCCCTTGAGGTCTCTTCCAACTCTACTATTCTATGATTCTATGATTCCTCTATCCACTGTACTCCAGAGGAACATGGTCACTCCCACCTAAACATCTCATCACTTTTACCCTATTAACTAAGGACATTATCCCATGGGTGGGAGGGAAAGGGGGAAAGCAGGGGAAAGTGTCTTGAAGAGTGGGGACCCAGCAAGGTCCGTCTTTGGAGATGGCCAGCCATCCCATGTCATTTCCCTGTCTTCTTCTCACTTTCCTCCACTTCTTGTCACTATCTTCAATCATTAGTTGGGGAAGGAGACAAATTCCTATGGGCAGCCACCGGAAGCGTCTGAGCTTCACAGAATAGCTTCTGTGGGACTCCATTTTGCCAGTGTACGAAGATGGTAAGAAAATTGAGGAATAACGTCATAGGTCATTGTTCCTAGTTAGAATCAGATCTAAAATAGTTTATCCCCTTGTTGTTTCTTCCATCTTTTGGACAATGACATTGTCTGCAAGACAAATGAGGAATGTGTTGGACCTTATATTCTGGGCAGAGTTTGACTTCTAACAAATATTAGAATGATAGAAACCTTCCATTTCTACTACCTTTCTGAATGTTTGGTCATCTGTTCCAAAAAGGCATCATACAAGCCCTCAATCTGACTTGGCCGTGTGTGAAAGAACCCCACAAAAAATATCGTTGCTGTTTTGCTCCCCTTTGTTTTTTACCTAGCTACTCTTAACCTGGAGCCCCCGATGGCACAGCAAGTTAAACCGCTGAAGCTGCTGAACTTGCTGACAGAAAAGTCAGTGGTTTGAACCCAGGGAGCGGGGTGAGCTCCTGCTGTTAGCCCCAGCTTCTGCCCACCTAGCAGTTCGAAAACATGCAAATGTGAGTAGATCAATAGGTACCGCTCCAGTGGGAAGGTAACGGCACTCCATGCAGCCATGCTGGCCACATGACCTTGGAGGCGTCTATGGACAACGCCGGCTTTTAGGCTTAGAAATGGAGATGATCACCAACCCCCAGAGTCGGACACAACTAGATTTAATGTCAGGGGAAAACCTTTACCTTTACCTACACTTAACCTGACTTCACAGTCATAAATACTGTTGACGTATAATGCTACTCTTCTTTTCCTGTTTCTCTGAAATATGCTTGGAAGGTTACTACATTCCAAATATGACACTCATCCCATCAAGTTTCAGTGATGCCTATTATATCATATTTGCTCTGCTATGTTTAGAGTTCAAGTTCATTGTTTATTTTCCATGCTTTATAATAATAATGGAATCCCCAGTGGCACAATGGCTTAAACCCATGTGCTGGCAGGACTGCTGACTGACAGGTTGGTGGTTCAAATCTGGTGAGAGCAGGGTGAGCTCCCCTCTGTCAGCTCCAGCTCCCCATGTAGGGACATGAGAGAAGCCTCCCACAAGAAGGTAAAATTACAAACAAACGGGTGTCCACTGGGCAGTGTCCTTGCAGATGGCCAATTCTCTCACACCAGTAGTGACTTGCAGCTTCTCAAGTCACTCCTGACACAAAATAACAACAACAACAACAACAACAATAATAATAACAATAACTTTATTTGTAACCTATGCTATCTCCCCAAAGGGACTCAGACATTATTGTAGTGGCATCAAAGACATCATTCTCCCTAGCTGTATGTACAAGGAGCACTCAGATTTCTAGTTCTCTCCATAATGTCCCAAACAAGTCACTGGCTCAGGTAGTATTGTTAAAATTCAATCGTTGTTGTTGTTGTTGTTGTTGTTGTTGTTGTTGTTATTATTATTATTATTATTATTATTATTATTATTATATCACAAGAAGAAACAACTATGAAAAAACAATTATAGGAAAAGACAGCTGAATACTTCTTTCTATTTATTTTTTAGATAAGTTACTGAATAAATACAGATAAACTACAATGTTATATAAATAGGAATTATAAATATTAAATGGCAGCATGTTCTGTTTTACCTCTCCTTGAGTTTCATATTTCATATCACGACATACAGCATTTATGTCAACAAAGCAAATCAACAACATGGTGTAAAGGCCATCAAACTTGATGCAGAGCAGGATTTCTCAACATTTGATCACTGAAAAGAAATCAGATTTCAAGAAGGGAAATGATCTGATGTTTAAGGAGAAAACAGTAATAAATTTGGAAGATTTAGAATAAACAAATCAGTTCTCTTTCAGTTTAAAAATTCATGTGGAATAAACACTTTTCAATTGATGAAGCTTCATAGTTGCATTTGCAGGTTTGCATATTAAAAAACCATAATGCTGGTGATATCTGGAGATCCTCATTTCTTCTAATTGAATGGACAGCTGTTTCTTTGCAGTCATCCAAGTATGTTCTTTATAGGCTGACTCTTTCTGCCAACAGTGGACTGTTGTTTACCCCCATAGGTCAGTTCTCTGCGTCTTCTGCCTCCCTTGGTTTTCGGATAGGCAACGATATCGGCAAAGACACAAGTACAACCAACAGTAACCAATTTTTTCTCTAGTGAGTAGATTTCCTGGCACCCAATTTGCTCACGTTTGAGAACCAAGATTTCCTGTTGAATGCGAACAGAGTTCATGCCATAATTTAAGCCTTTCCCCGTGAAATTCCGACAGGCATCATGACGGCACTTGGCTTCAACAATCACATGAGGAAATCTGTTGGGGTCTTCATTAATGCTGTAAATGGACAAAAAGGGGGAGTATAAGTCTCAGTCTGTAAGACTACTGATTAAATCAAAGTTCCTGAAAACTTTACACACAGGGAAGGAAGACAGATCGGTGTAAAGCAACTAAATCTAGATACCAGTGGCACCCTCTATCCTTGTACATGAAAAGGCAAAGTAGGGTGACACAGATTGTCCTCCCATCTCATTTAGAGAACCAATTATTAATTATACAAACCTATCATGTGCAAAGCCTCATGGTTTGGACAGGAGAAGACCAAAGACTATCACATATAGGCAGCCCCCAAGAAATGAACAAGATAGATTCTGTAGGTTTGTTCTTAAGTTGAATGTATATGTAAGTCAGAACAGGTACATTTTAAGTATAACTCCATCCAAATATATAAATATTCACTTTGGATAGCATAGGGATTAATACCCTTGTGATATATGTTTTGCTGTCTGTGCCCCTGTTCAGAAGATTTCACTGCACTTTCTATCCCTGTGAGAATTGGATTTTGAAAAATGTGGCTTGTTGTGGAAACAAGAATTAGTGCTAAAGTTTCAGTAGAGATGTCTTTTCCCGGTGATAACTCTTCCAGGAGTGAATTTCCCTTCCGAAGGGTAGATTTCTCTCTCCTCCTATTGTCTCACTCCCGTTCTTAGCTATGAGTTACATGTTATATAAGTCAGATGTTTGTAACTTGGGGACTCCCTATATTTCCATGTAAGCGAAACCATTGAAACTGACTCAGTTTCAGAAAGCTTTCTGTAATCCAAAATTCCCTATTTCAACATTTACTACCATTGCTACAGATTAACAGGTGTGGACATAATAGATTCCATGCATGCTAGAAATAACAAACTGAAATATTAAAGAAGCATTAATGTCTACATATCTCCTGCCTTCTAGCACCTAAGAAATTGGATGAGTGCTTTACTTTGACAACAAGAACAGAATGATGCCCCAATTTCCAATACTTAGAAGGTCTTGCAGCCCAGACTTCCTGAAGTGGTGAAGAACCACAACATATTTGTTATTTACAGTGCTGGTATCAAAGTCATAGGCTAGAATTTTTCTAGAACAGAAAAGAACAATTGTAGCCAATGAGCCAAAAGTGCAACCAGTTCAGAACACATTTGGGAGAAGGAATTGTTGGTCCATCCCATCACATAGTTTGAAGAGCACTGATTTGTATACTACATCACAGGAAACACTGTTAGATAAATGAAAACATATACATTACCTGTAATCCCATGGAGAGAGGGATCTGTTCCTAACACTAGGAGGGAGCTTGACTGGTTCTATGTTGCCAGCACGAATATTAATCTTCACACTCTCAGGAAATCTAGTATTCTCTCGAGTTCCATTTTTGAGTTGACAGTTCTCCTGTTTTCTCTCAGTGTGTTCCTCTTCAGTTTCTCCATAAGCTGTACTGATAACTGTAAGCATCAGCACCAGAACACTGACCTAGAAAATAAATATATATATATACACATGGACCCACAAAATAAAGTGTCACATCAGACTCAAGTTAGTATTAACTTTGGCCAGAAAGGATAATGGACGTAGTTTCCTTGCATAAACCAGTTACATGGCTTGTACTTTAATAATACCAAGATCTGAGAATCAACATTAAGGATACTGTGTTAGAAAGCAACAGATGGAACCTGAAGCTCTTCTTCCTATGTCCAAGTTATCCAGCATCCAAGTAGTTGCCACCCATTGAGGTGACAATACAGTAGTCTAGCAGTGTTTGATCATGGGCGATGCTCCCTTTGATCCTTCATATCTGGCTAAGCCTGTTCATTGAGAACAAATTTATGGGCACAAAGAACTGTTTGGGAACTTAACTATTGGAATGCCAAACTGGCTAAGTAAGCCTGCCAGAAGAAATAGGTCTTCAGGTGTGTTTTAAATTCTGACCGCTTATATATCTGTCAGAGCTCTTCCTGTAGGTCATTCCACAGTCATGGGGTGGCTGATGAAAAGGTCCTCTGGGTGACAGTTGCCAGTTGAGTTCTGGCTGGTTGGAGTCAATGTCAAGATGAGAAGTCTGCCTAGAATCATGGGATCACAGAGTCATAGAATCATAGAACTGGAAGGGACTGCAAGATTATCCAAGCCATTCTGATTCTGCCATGGAGGAATACATAGTCAAAGCACCCCTGACAGATGGCTATCCAGCCTTCAAAACCTCCAGAGAAGGAGAATTCATCAAAATCCAAGACAACAATACTGTCAAACAGTTCACACCATCAGGAAATTCTTCCTAAAATTAAAGTGGAATCTCCTTTCCTTATAATATGGTTCCATTGCTCAATGTCTATTGCTAAAATATCTTTGAAAACCTATTTCAAAGAGGTTTTAGGGAGCACTTAATCTTTTAATGTGAGGTTCAGTGGATTTGGCTTATCTGTGTTTTTTAACCATATTTTGCACGTGCAGGTTGAGTATTCCTTATCCAAAATGCTTTGGGCCATTTGTGTTTGGGATTTCAAATTTCTTTCAAATTTTTGTATTTTCATATATGCACATAATGAGATACCTTGAGATACCCAATTAATGTTTCATATATACCTTATACACATAGCATGAAAGTAATTTTATACAACATGCATGGAACAAAGTTTATGCGCAACTAACTATCCGAAAGCAAAAGTGTCACTATCTCACCATCACCCCCGCCAAATGTGGACAATTTTGGAATTGTGAGTACAGTGTTCCCTCACTTATTGCGGGGGTTACGTTCCAGGACCACCCGCAATAAGTGAAAATCTGTGAAGTAGGGACACTATATTTATTTTAATATTTATACATTATTTTAGTAGTTATACCCTATTTTAAGTCTTTATCAACCAATTGTGTGTTGAGAAATCGCCTCCTTCTCCTCCCATTGTTACTTGGGCTCCTTTTCTCTCCCTTCGGCTTCTTCTTCCTCCCTTCCTTAGGCTGTAAATAGTAATTTTTTATTATTTGTAATATTCTTTTAGAGTTTATTGAAAAACCACAAAATAGTTAATCTGCGAAAAGTGAACCACGAAGAAATGAGGGAACACTGTATTTAGAATTTTGAAATTCCAGATAGAGGATACTCAACCTGTGTGAGATCTGTTAACGTAAAATGCTTGAGCTTTAGTCAATTAAAAATCAAAACAGTCATGGGTAGCAAGTAGGTTAGGAAGCTACAATACATACATTAGATAATAACAAAATCTTGCATATAGAAAGAGTAACACAGTGAAGACTAATGTTTGTTTATTCATTATTTATACTACAAAATAAATATACAAATTAAAATATTAAATATACAAAGTAATTAAGTATTCACAGAGTTAATTAACAGTCTACTTCTGCCGTGTACTCACCAGTGAAGGAAAAATTTTAGATGCCAAGATAATCATTATTTTTCTTGTGTAAAAGTTGGTCTGCACTTGAGTATCAGAAATTTGACTCGTGTTCACAGGGACAATATCAGCCTTCTTTTATATGTCTTCAGAATCATAACCAATTTTTCCATTACTTTGCAAAGATCGCTTTCCAGCCCTCATTTGTGGTTCATGGGCTGCTGTGACTGATATTTACCATCTTTTTCAATACCACTTCCTCAAACTATTGCATCTCTCACACAAAAGGGGATAACAGAGGAAATGCATGAAATACCATACTATGGAAGATTTAGAAAAACTGATTTATTTGAATATTGATGACCTAAGAGATAATGACATATGCTTCGAGCTTTCCTGAACAAAGGTTTTGGGGAAAAAGCATGTTCTATCCGTCTATCCTACATATTGTACAAGATACTAGATATTTAAGCAGCCACACGTTAATGCGGATATGAATTGATCTTGCATGTTCCACATGCCTACCTCTATCCTGTTCTCCTCCCAAGGCTTCCTGGGAAAATATTGCCACAGCCCTTTACTAGACAGAAAGAAAGAAGAGACCAATTCGTGTCTGACTGCTGGATCTGAATGAAATTCAATGGAAACATCCAAAATTCTACATTTAGGCCATAAAAACCCATGCACACTTATATCTCATCCTATGATACCTTGTTTAGCATCAGTAAATGTGAAAAGGACCTTGGATTAGAATAACAGAATCATAGTGTTGGAAGAGATCCCATAGGCCACCTAAGTCAACCCTGTGCCATGCAGGAAAAGCACAATAAAGGCATCCCTGACAGATGGCCATCCAGCTTCCGGGGAAGGAGACTCCAATACACTCCAAGGCAGCATATTCCACTGGTGAATAGTTCTTACTGTAGGGATGGTCTTCCTAATGTTCAGGTGAAATCTCTTTTCCTGCGATTTGAACCCATTGCTCTGTGTCTGAGACCCTAAAGCAGAATTTCTTAATTTTTTTCCACTCATGACCCCTTTTCTCCTGATAAATTTTTAATCCGACCTCAGATATAGAGGTATATAAAATAAGTATACAAATCAAACATTCACTGATAGTTAATCATTTAAAAATTTAAACAATTCTTTGGTATATATATAATTTGAACATTTATTAAAGCGGAAAACCAGTTTGCATACTAATATTTATTTTTATATTAAGAATTAAATCTTGGATGAATACATGATACTTCAGGCTGTAGACAGCATCTTTAGTGTTTTTTCATGTCTTGGTTTACAGCCTCAAGTGGCAGCATATACTTTGTTGACTCTCCTTTTTTTCCTGAATTGGGGACCACAATGGGTGTTTTTGGAGTCTGTCTGTCTATACAGTAGAGTCTCACTTATCCAACACTCGCTTATCCAACGTTCTGGATTATCCAACGCATTTTGGGGGTCAATGTTTTCAATATATCATGATATTTTGGTGCTAAATTCATAAATACAGTAATTACTACATAGCATTACTGCGTATAGTACTACTTTTTCTGCCAAATTTTTTGTCTAACATGATGTTTTGGTGCTTCATTTGTAAAATCATAACCTAATTTGATGTTCAATAGGCTTTTCCTTAATCTCTTCTTATTATCCAACATATTTGCTTATCCAACATTCTGCCGGCCCATTTATGTTGGATAAGTTGAGACTCTACTGTACTTCCAACTTGAAATGTCCCTGGTTGAAGAATGGGCCATGTGCCAGAAATGGACTCACATCCACCTTCTTCTTTTTTCCATCATGATCTCCTATACTCATAGAATTGCAGAATCACAGAGTTGGAAGAGACTACAAAGGCCATCCAGTCCAACCCCATTCTGCCATACAGAAACACCCAGTCAAAGCACTCCAGATAGATGAACATCAGCTTCTGCTTGAAAACTTCCACCAGACCATGAGACAGTGAATTCCACAGTCAAACAGATCTTACCATCAGGAAGTTCTTCCTAATGTTTAGATGAAATCTCTTTTCCTATAATTTGAATCCATTGCTCCAGGTCCTGGTCCAAGCTTGCCTCTTCCTCAATGTGACATCCTTTCAAATATTTCAACATGGCTCTCATCTCCCCTCTGTTTACATCAGTGGTTCCCAACCTGTGGTCCGTGGACCACCAGTGGTCCGCAAGAACTAAAATATGGTCCTAGGTCTCACAATTACTACTACGGATAATAACACAGCCCATGTCATAACAATAACACAGCCCAATGAAAAACTTTGTATTTGCGTCTTCATTTTCAGGCCTGTTCCTGGGGTTATTTGGGGTGCTGATTCAGAAAATTGTTTTCCTGAGTATCATAGGACTCAAGCAGATTTATACAGGATGATATGGCCATTCAGGTGTCCTATACTTGACATGTATATTAGTTTATAGAGTATAATCAGAACTTTCAATTGTGCCTAGAAACAAACAAGTAGCTCTTGGTACTTTGTAACAGGTATACATAATCTAACTTGCAATTTTAGCCAACTGCAGTATCTGAGTACTTTTCAAAACCAGTTCCATATGCCTCAGTCATCCAAACAGCATTGGCACATGTCATTGTGTCCGACATTTCAAGGGATATTCATAACTGGAGCATGTTTTAATTTTAATCAGCATTCCTGGCTGATACAGAAATCTGGGCCCCACAACCTCAGGGCCAAGTTCAGGAGTACATCCCAATTGTGAAACTGCATTTTCCTGGAGAATATAACCCTATCCAGCACAATGTGAACCCCCATTTTCTGATCTCAGCTTAACTTTAGCTACCTAAGGATCTAACATGGGATGTAATTATAGAACTATCATTTCACATTAGAGAACTGTCAGACTATAATGCTTCAGACAGAATTACAACTCCAAGACTTCTATAGGAAATAGCCATGACAGTTAAAGTGAAATCATAGTGTTCTAACTACCCTGTTTCCCCGAAAATAAGACAGGGTCTTATATTAATTTTTGCTCCCAAAGACGCACTAGGTCTTATTTTCAGGGGATGTCTTATTTTTCCATGAAGAAGAGCTCACATTTATTGTTGAACAACAAAATGAACATTTATTATATACTGTAAAGTAGTTGTCATCACAAACCAGCATAACCAGACAAACTGTGAATCCTATCAAGAATTTCTTGTTACTACCATTATTTACATGTACAACAATCTATGGTACCTCTTGCAATTTAGGTTTCACAAGGTTTCCACGCTGATTTCTCTCTATTCTAGTTTCAGTGTAGTCATGAATGATGAATAATATAATATACTATAATAATAATATGATAATATAATAATAATATAATGATATACAATATATTAATTAGATAATATAATAATAGGATATAATAATAATAGAATATGATAATAATATGGTATTAATAGGATAATATAATAATGAGATATAATAACAGAATAGCATAATAATATAATAATAATAGGATAATATAATAGAATAATAGAATGGAATAGAATGATATAAAATATATTAATAAGATAATATAAAATGGAATATAATAATAATAAAAGAATATGCTAATAATGATAAAATAATAATATGATAATATAATTGAATAATAGTATAGAATATAATGATATAAAATATATTAATAGGATAATATAAAATGGAATATAATAATAATAGAATAATAATAGAATAATATGAAAATATAATAGAATAATAATATAATGATATAATAATAATAATAGAAAAATATAATATAATGATTTAAAATATATTAATAGGATAATATAATAATGGGATATAATAATAGTAACAGAATATGATGATAATAATATGGCAATAGAATAATAGTATAAAATAATGTTTCAGGGCATAGGATAGGAATAAGGATGAGAGGAGAATCCCAATGCGTCCTGTACCTTTAAGAAACTGAAAGAGCAGGACGAGTGGAAAGCCCTCTTCCTTCCCTCCCTCCT